>NC_043747.1:12089060-12456560 GCF_902148845.1 Salarias fasciatus
GGCCGGTCTCCAAATGATAAAGACATCAATCGTAATACGGCGAACGTGGCGGCTTTATCAATTCCTCTGCACGCATGACGGCCTATTCATCTATGAAGGTTAAATATCACCAGTGAATGAGAGTCAATACCTCAGAATTGATAGCGGGCTTAGTGTTCCCTGCCATTACCATGGAAACAATGATTTCACACCACCTCCCGTGGTGCTCTGTCCATGTTTTTTTTTTTTTTTTCTCTCTCTCCCGTATATTCTATAGTCTCTCAAGGGCATATTCAGAGGATCGGCAGGATAAAAGATAAAAAAGGAAACTAGTTGGAGTCTGGTACTCTTCGTCATGATTTATTCAACAGGGGGGGAGGCTTTCAGGTCAAAGGGAATACATCCTCATGATGTCCTCAGCTTCTGTGGGTGGTCTCCGCCTTGGACTTGCATTAGTTTATGACCCTCCCCGTGACCCGCTGTGCTGTGCGGGGACGTAATGCACCAATGATGATTAATGCATTTGTTTCATGCACGCACGTACACACGCATGTTAAAGTGCACACGTGTTTAGGGGCACTCCATATTGTTTTCACCTTGTTTTTTCCCAACTTTTTACTATTTTCTGCTAAAATAGTACTAAAAAGAGAAGTGAGAAGAAGAAAAGGGGCTGTTTATCTACTGTATTATTGTACTCTGTATATGTGTCTCAAGTGAATTTACAAACCACACTGTGGAGCTGTAACAAGTGTGATATGAGCCACTGGTGGATTGGATTTCACAGCAGGGACGCCATAAGGCCGATAAGGGCTGATTGATGCGTCGAGTGTTGCTCTTACATACTTTAATTTTCTGTCATTTATAAAGAAAACTGGTGTTTTACGCTGGTAAGGAGGAGCCTTACCGCTAATATTTAAAAAGGGGATCGTGATCAGCCATTTCATCACAAAATCACGCTCCATCCTCCCAGCACATGAGGCCAAACACTACCACAGTGGCATGAATCTTTAAAGATCCTCAGATGATGAAATAAAGGACTATAAAGCTCGCTGACTTAGTGTGCAACAAAAATTGACCTCGGCCAAATAAATAAAGCGCTGCATTATGCACAAAGGGGGGGGGGGGGGGGGGGGGCGATGAAGACAGGAACGTCACTGTTAACAGCACACGCAGCGCATATAAACGATCTCCTGCCCTCATCCGTGTCCTGCTGTCGTCTCCACTTGTAGCAGATTCTAAATGTTAAGTTCCTTTTGGCAACGGGAAGTGCAGTGGGCAATATTCTCATTGCATTAAAATAACTCAATTTCAGTCACTGTCGCTTCCATGCAAAAGTCCATTTAATGTCCCTTTACAGGATCTGGAATGAACAAATGAATGTTGCAAATGTAGGAGATATGATGCAAGTGGATGTAACAAGATGTAGCAAAGAACCGGCTTTCATGAAATTGGTATGTCGGCAGCATCCGCCTGATCAATGGCATGGAAAAGAAAAATGTAGCAGCGTTTCAGAGGTAAGAACGATTCATAAAATATGTTTATAAAAAGAAAATCAGGCACAACAGAGCTGACAATGAAAAAATTAATTACCGGGGTCGCTTAAAAAGAAAGAAAAACCTTGACAGCCGAACTGAGTACCGGGAGGACACAAAGATACAAGGAGTGGCTCGACAAATGGGGCACTGCTTGACACTGCTGTCATGAGGTAGACGTGAACATCGGGGTTAAGAAAAGGTCAAGTAAAGGGTACTGCTCTTGTTTGACTGTCACAACAATCATCCGTTAACATGAAACCGGGATGGCGGCTCCTCCTGAACGGCCCCGGATGGCCTTGTCACAGAAGAGAGCCAGTCTTCACACAAGTTCAACAAAGACTTACACATCGAGCCTCGGGGGGGGGGGAAATGGTACACTGCATACAGTGTGACGCTGTATATGGGGATGCTATAGGGGCTCTGTGGGGAGATCGGAGTGTAAAATGATGCCTGCTGGTTTCAAACTGCGTCATCTGATGGCCTGCTTGTTGGAAGCCACTTACTTTCCCGATGCCTTTTTCTGTTCCGTCTAAACAAGTCTCATTTTGTCCTTCCTGAAATAAATCTGTAAGTGCATTTAACATTCAAAGAGAGGAATAATGGGGCAATTATAAGACAAAGTCGCTCCATTTCATGTGGCTACATCTGTTTTGTCTGAACAGGGTTCAGACCTGTTGGCCATAGAAGGCTTTGCGTGTGATGTTCTTCAGTTTTTTCAGCTTCTTCCAGGCACTCTGGCTTTCTCCCACATTGTGAACACATGCTTGTGAGGTTAATTGGCGACAATAAATTACTAACAGGTGTGAGCGTATGTGTGGGAGATTGTGTGTTAATCCTGTGACGTGACCCTGGTGTGAAAAAGTGTAGGACGTACGGTATGAGTTAATCTCCCCGTAGGATCGAATTTTCTCAGGACAGTCTTGCTTTCAGTCAGTATAGACAAAGAATCAGAATTTGGATGCAGGCGAGGACCTTGAACACGGCGACAATGAGCGATGGGTGACTGTCTGAAGCTTCAAAGCAGGACTGAAGGTATATGTGAAAGACTGTAAACTGTGCCTAATTATGCCATTATGACTAAAGCTGTGGAACAAATATATGGAGCAGCTCATTTACAGGCAGGTTAAGTGCAAGAGAAAGGAACGCACCGACAAAGCTGTTTGATCTCGATGTACAACACAGATAAACACTTGGTTTCGTGATTAGACTAACCACCGATGTTGAGCGCTACAGTCAGTTTTACAACCATACTGAGTGGATTTATTTCATATTTGAAGTCACTCCTAAGGTTGTTGCATGTTTTTCGGACTACTGAAGGAAACCGTGGCGTTCAGAGAAAGCCAAAGCATGCACAAGGAGCGTTATAAACGCCACACAGAAGGATTCGCAAGTCCAACCCCAACAGGGCGAATCAGCACTATGATCTACATCTGCTAACCTCCACACCTCTGTGAAGACCCAAGTAACTCCCACTCTGTTGCAGATTGTGTAAGTTATGTCTCAATAATTACCCAAATTATTCCTGAGCGCTGATTAAAAGCTTCAGAGAGAAAAAGAAAAAAAAAAAATCTGCCAGGAAGCTGTTTTCATACGATAAAGACATCTTTATGGATTCGTATGTTGCTGCCAAAAAAACATTTTTTATTATTTGGGATGTTTTTCATGAGAACAGTGGGCTGTTGAATGTGCTTCATTTCAGCAGCAGCAGCCATGCTTACCAGCTCAGACAGCACTGGACCACAAATCAAACAAACAAAACAAAAAAAAAAAATACCTAAATAAATCAATGCGTGGTTGCATGCCTCTTATTTCACTGCCAGATATCAGATATGAGGACTCTTCTTCACCTACCGGAAGTAAACTAAGTCAAATATTAATCAAATAACTTCTCAAACATCAAAAGAAAAATATTGGCAGATTTGAAGGGGGCTTACTATGAAACATTCAAACTGGAGTCTCTTAAAACGCAGCCACAAGCCACAAAGCCTAAATAAATAGACAAAGCCATCTTTAATAAAAGGACATTGGAGTGGCGGCGGCAGCTTCTCAATCTATTCTCTCTCAAGCTTAGATTTTTCATTATGGTTGGGAGGCAGCAGTACAAATCATTTACTCCAAATTAGACACCTCTCCTTTTCTGCAGCGTAATTGGTTCAGTCAGCGGGTGGCGGCAGATACAGGCAGCACGGCGGGGTCCCTAACTCGGCCATTGATCCCAGCCTGGATCACATCTCTTCAGGTCAGAGCGAATAACATTTTCCCCCCGATGCATTTGGCCATGTATATTGTCAAAGTAATGGCCACTGAAGGATTGGTATTGACTCCTGGAGGATGAGACGCGCAAAGCTCCCGGGATTCGAGATGTGAGCGGAGAGGGTGAGCTACTCTCAGAATGTCTGAGCGGCCACCGCCTGCAATAAAAAAAAAAAAAAAAAAAAAAAAAAAAAAAAAAAAGTCCAGAGGGATGCTGAAAGGTGAAACGTGGGCATGTAGATAAAGAGATGAAGAGACGCGTTGGGTCTATTTTTAGCAGGGAGGTATTCGGAACGAGCCGATTTCCAGGCAGTGACTGATTTAGTGCATTTCCAGTAGAATCAATTTTGGCCCCACTTTCATCCGTGCACACTTGTTCACAAAAGGGAGGCAGCACAAAAGGGCTGATTTACATTCTGCAGTGCAATGCAAATTTCTTGTTAGTAAGTACCTTTACATTCTCAAATCGAAATGATGCTGACTGGGAATTTCAGACCATAAGCCAAAAGCTTCTATGATAAGCACTTTTATTGTGCTGTTGTGTCACTGTTTTTTTTTTTTTTCTTCTTCACACTATTCCACTGTCTCGTTGCAGTATATCCATCTATGACACACACACACACACACACACACACACACACACACACACACACACAGGGAATACACACATTTCACCGCCGAGTTGCAGTCAGACAGTAGCAGTGATCCTGGAGGAGGAAGCATAATGTCTGCCTTCAGGGCTCTCAGACAGACTCTGACAAATTCCCGGCTGCTGATCAGGCTTAAGACTTTAAATTCACATACGATAGCGTTCCACAGACATTACCATGGAGAGGCTGAAGCTCCGGGCTGAGACACTCACCTGTGGTGGAGGGAGACCTCCCGCACCAAGCGGACAGTCAGGTAACAACACGGTCCGTGTCGGAGTGCTGCACTGACACGAAGGAGAGGGGTTCGACATGCTCCAGTTCCCATTCTCGAAGATGTCGCTGATTGATGGATCCACAGGGGGTGTGAACCAATCGGTCCCATCAGAAGTACAAGGCAAATTCCTGTTAAAAAAAAAAGAACAAAGAAAAAAAGAGGAAAGGTGCTCTTTTGTAGCTGTAGGCTAAAACAAAACATCTCACTGAAACCAGGAATAATTTTAGAGATATGTTGCTGAGAAGTTTCCATGTCCACTTACGCGTATTCAACACTTATTTAAAGTTAAGCCTGAAATCGGTTTGATGTGATTAAAAACCATGTATATTGATGTCCTTGGTCACTTCTGTGTGAATTGAAAGATCATCCATTTGCTGACATGAATGGCTTGAATTCATTCTCTTGTGTCTTTCGCTGCTTCAGCCGGCGAGGCTGTTCACGGTTTTTGCCTGTGTCTACCTCCTTTACGTATATAATCCAGTCTTGTGCCAGTTCAACTTATTTCTTGCAACAAGTTTTCCAGCCATGGATATAAAAATGTAGTTTGGAAATGACAGATTTCGGAATGAAGTGTCAATTACAGCAAGAAACAAATAGATAAATTAAGCCTATAAAGCAATAAGCCTGTTATCCAAAGAACTGAGATATTATAAATATTACCTTCATATTTTAAGCTCGTTTTCAAAGCATCAGGAATGTGATTTCCAAAAAACAGGATATTTCATGACTCGAGGATAATATATCTCTAATTAAAAGTGCTCGATTTATCAGCAAAATCAACCATTTAAAGCATGTGCGATGAATTAAAAACTATGTGGGATTTGTGTGGGTTTAAATTGGTATTCATTATTTTGACTACTCCAATCAGGATTTTATACATTAAAATCGAAAAGCTGGTAATTTACTGATCAACCTTTTGTTTTTGTTTTTTTTAATGCTTTTAAATCTCTGTTTTATTTTTTCTGGCTTGTACAGCAATATCTGTAAAAAAAACGCCACATGTAATAATATATCTGCATAATTTGGCGTACAGATAATGCAGATACAGATACATTTGTCATCTGCTTCACTTGAGACTCTTTTGTTTCTGAGTAATACTTACGGTATGGGGTCTCCATCCATGCAGCGTGTCCCAAAGCCCGGTGTGTTTAACAAGGTTTCCGACACGCCGGATACTTCAGCATTGCCTGGCATGTCGTTGCTGTGAATATTTTGGAACATAATTATTACAAATTCATGTTGAAAGACTTGCACATGCATTAAAATCATGTGTTTCCAAATCTTGAAAAAACTCTCTCTTGGTGAAGTTTATAGGTTCACATAAAACAAATGCGATAAGTTTAAAGCAATTCGACTAAAAGTTGAAATCTGAGGGTCACCTGGCTTGATTTCCAGTGGAATTACCTCAATCAAATTGGAGGCACTAATCAGACTCGCAGTGGTCAAGATTGGCTGAAATCTGTTGTAATCATGGGGGTTGTCTGAATACCAGTATGCAACATTAATCAGTCAAATAAATGCAGAGAAGATTAATGAATCTGTCACATTTGCAATCTGACTTCACTAAAGCAACCCAAAATCTAATTTTTAAGACTCTTTCTGAAAACCAAAACCTGTTCAGCCTTTGCCAACAAGTTTTCTAATCCATCTTCAGCCACAATTGTTCTGGATTTTACAGCTCTACTAATCTGTCTTCTGTCACAGCTGATCCAGACTTTACAAGTCAGCTCTTCCGTTTCCCCCACTGGCAAATAACAAGAGTTTATGTGATCATAGCTCCTAAACTCATTTTGACATCAAAAAAGCCTAAAAGGACGAGAAGCATGTACACTGGGTGATTGAATGCGGTTAATTTTAAGTAAATACTCAATAGCAATGATGTGTGCAACCAGGGGTTTGTTAATCAAGGAGGTGAGAGAAATCATTGAGTTGATCAACCGTTTTCTCAAGTAAAACAGTCAAAACATGATTCCCAGAACACACTGCTGACTATCAAGTCATGCTCTCTATTGCTGGAGTCCGGCTCCCTCCTGATGAGTATTCCTGTGCGTGCGCGCACCGATACGAGCCTTTTCAAGATTCTGTGTACAGTGTGAGCTCTTCACAGCCTTTCATTATAATCTGAGTGTCCTGTACATATCTAGGCCCTGCGACTCCGTTAAACCATCTTCCCATTCCAATTTCATTCTCATTACTAACCACACACAGCCTGCCCTTTATCTTAAGAGTGCTGTGGGACTTAAAACACAGTGTTTCATAAAGACCATCGTGATGGCTTCCTGCCAGCAGCGGCCACAGCCCGGCCAACCGTTTGGATTAATACAGTGTTCATTGTCTCATTTAGAGGCATCTCCATGAAGGTCACACGGTCATTTCCTTGGCCACCGCTGAGTGCAATTGAAGTGGTCCGATTGTAAAAATGGATTATGTGCAGCCATCTGTTTTGCAATTAACAATGGCTGGGTTACCATGTTATTTAAGATAATAAAACTATTGGAGGGATTCAAAATGAAGACTTGTGCATACACACAGAAGCAGCGGAACTAATGAATGTTCATTCGTCAAAATGAAACATCACGTAAGTAAAAACTCAGACTGAGGAAAGTCATGTGAAGGCTGCATGATGAGGTAAGAAACAGCTCAGTTTAGTGATTTAAAGCCAACAGTTTTCTTTTCTGATCTGTCACCCCTACTTTAATCATGTCTTAAGACAAAAGCTACACATCTAACACGCACAGCATTCATCAAAAACCCAGTTAATTACAGCGAAAAGATGCAAACACCACAAAAAAAGAAAAAAAAAGAGACTCAAATCGAACCAGAGCATTCTTATGAGTGAGTTATTACACCATGCAGTCATCATACTTGAAAGGAATTGAACAAACCGAAAAGTAAAAATACACTGGGCTCCATCTCGACAGTACAGCCACTGCTATGCATTGTTGAACGCTTTCAAAGCTTGAAGTGGTGCAGCACAACAATGCACCTTTCGAGTGAACCCTTCGACTACTTTTCCGCTCACATTCAGCACCAAGTGGAAAGATGACTTTAAGCAGTTGGCTAAAGTGAATGACAGTGAAATGAAACTTGATCGAGGTTTCAAAAGCACCAGGCATAAGCAACTCCAAGGAAACTGCAAGAACATGCAGCTCAAACGCACTTCAGTGGTGACTTCGCAATATCGCCGCCGCCAAGATCACTAAATGAAAGACTTTTTGTTTGTAGCAGAGGACCTGAGTGTCTTTTAGGACACGTGAAATACAAACCGTGCACTATATTGGAGTACTCTAATAACATTTCACCACAATAGGTGGGGTAACTATGCACCTTCTTGTGTGCTTTAAAGAGATTATCTGGGTGAAGACGTGTCATTTAGAGCCACTCGGTGTCGGTTTAGGTATTTGTTTGCCAGGGCAGGCTTTAGAGTTGTGAGCAGTGGTTGTTCAGTGTTAATACAGACTGAAGCATACAGACCAGGAAAGGTCACTTCACCGCTGTGGAAAGTGATTTCAATGAATGGGGGGCTGGAAAGAGAGAGAAACAGACACGGCGTGGATTTGTATGTTTCAGCACCATGGAGAGCGGCAGGACAGAATTTGAATGTTGCAGCAAACAAGACTGGGTAAATATTTGTTTGTTCAGTTGCACGTCTTATGAGATTTGGAAAAATAAAAGAAGTACATGTGAGTGTAAACAATGACAGTTGCAGATCATTTTATTTTCTGATTTCAAAAGCCTCTCAGTCTACTGTATGTTTGATAGATTCGAGTTGCTCATTCTCTTCGTCCAGCTCGGTGCCGGCTAGATTTATCCTAATGATTTTTCCTGCTTGCCGATGCGTCGACTAATTAGGCCCAATTTTCAAAGGGAGATTGCAATCATATATTTCAGTCATGTGCTTTTTTAAAAGAGTTATGTTTTGCCAAATGCCAATAGAGCCCTGCAAATGATAAAATTAAAGATTTTGTTTTAAAGTGATTCTGCGGAAAAGAGCAAGATTTTTAGAAACTATATTGTAAAGTCGCTGCTGCTATGTCCTTATACACTGACCAATTAGTAGAAAAAGAAAAACACGTCCTTTTGTATTAACGGCATGGTTTTCTTTTTCTTTTTTGTTCTTGTTTTTGTTTGTTTTTAAAGTGCCTTTCTTTTTCCTGTGTGCTCTGCATTTTGTTGCTGTGGTTTGCCCCTCTGGGCTACCATATAAAACAGGTAATAATAGTAAAAATGAGAAGAATTGTCATTCTGGTCGAAAGCCAAAGTATGAAAAGAAAAAAAAAGCTTTAAAAAGCAGCTTAAAAAAAAAAAAGGAGGCAGAGGAGGCTTGGATGTAATGTTACAAAAATTAGGTCTGCCCATAACTTGGAAGCCTTTATCTTTCTGAATTCACACTGAGCCATCAGTACTTGCAGGAAAGAATAGAAAGAGAGTGATTTTGGCCAGTTTGATACACTAAAAATGTTTTTTTTGTTTATTTAAGGACATCCAACAGCAACTAAAAAAACTCCAGGAACCTTGATTCTCCGTCCAAAAAAAACCATGTGTGAAATTTTCATTTTCCAAACCATTTAAATAAGTGCTTCAGATAAGATTAAAGATTTGAAAACAAGTGAAAGAATCCTAAACTTTAATATGAGTGTTGACGAGCCAGTGTAGAGAGGCCAGATTTGGAGTAATGTGCTCCCTTAACAGGTTCCAGTTAAAGGATGAGCAACAAGCAACTGGAGACATATGAGGAAAAGCTGTTTGACTCATAAAGCGAGTTTCAATTATCCATCTGAAATATGATGAAGGCATGGATTGCTGTTTTAAAGTGCTCCAGAGCATCGATGGGCTTTACTGTGGTTAAATGCGAGATGAAAATTCTAAGTTATTTAAGGATGTCCCATCAGAGGGTTTGCGTATCCTGCCTTTGCATGTAAAGGTTTTCTCTTGGTGCTTCACCCTCTTCACTCACTCCAAACAACATGCTTGTTATTTTATGGCTGATGTTTTCAAACGGAGTCATGGTGAAGCTGTACCGAATCACAGATCGAACGAGTGTACTGAATGAAGCGGGTGGCGGATCCGTGTGTTTGGGCACATCCGTGATCTATACGATACACCATAAACAAATGCTTTTTCAAGGCTGAGTGTTGCTGCGAACGACAGCATAAAAAACACACAATACATTGCTAAAGAATATGCTATAATGGTTCCCAACAAATCACTCAATCGATACGGAAGGGTAAACGTCTGTATGTAATGTAATATGATAAATCAATTCTAGTCAGTAACAAAAGAACTGAACAAGTGCAGTTATGCATTATGGGTAGAGTCTGGGCTTTTGGATTTCCGTGTCCTGAGATGAGAATACTTGGTTTATAGATACGGGGTTGTTCAAAATGAAAGCATACAGATATAAAGTGAGCAGCATTTCAATCTGACCAGGAGTTTAAATTCTATCTTGTATAAACTGGGTTTCACATGAGGCTGCGGTTATTGTGTCTTGACATCCTCAAAGCGAATATCTACAAAGTGCTTCCAGGGGAAATGAAACACCTGCAGACCGGATAAGCAAAGACAGCTTCATGTCAGAAGAACACAATATGAATACACTGTCAAGATTAGTGTGATGGTTCAGACAGATGCCGTAACCTGTGATCCACATTAGAATTCAGCAGATTTTACATCATTTTACTGGCAGACAGGAAGACAGAATATGTGATATTACTAGTGTGAACATTTGGATATTTCAGCAACGCAATAATAGAAAACTAAATTTGAGTTACAATGGCCGTTCTTACAGGTAAATACCGCATTCAACATCATCTGCACTTATGGGAATATACTGTCACTACTTTCAAGAATGCATAATGGCGAAAATAAATAATGTGAAATTCTTATACAGGAAAGGCTGACAGTCGTGCACATCTCACTGCGCTGTGCGCTTGTGCTCGGTGTGAGTCCACCAAGGCTGGGCCTTGTCACCAATTAGAGTTGTGATTCACAGCGATGTGAAGCTGGAGCCAAGGACGGGATGCGGTCCAAATTGATGACCTTAGCCATGCAAAAATCTGCTGCCAATAAAACAACGAGCACAGTGTGATGACTAATGATTCCACTTTGGACTTCTGTTTTTTTTTTTTTTAAGTTAAAGTTTAGGATTGCAGAACTGAGGAGTCTGACACCTCTTCTTCTGATGAAAGCCAAGATTACACCGATCCTCTGCGCAGCTGAGATCAGCCGCAGGTCCCAGTGGATCAAGCTGGATCTGAGACAAACTAATCTATCTTAAACCATGGTCTTCTCTCCTCGCAAAGCAGTCACTGACGATGAGACGATGAATTATTTTCATCCTGCTTCATAAGAAGCAGATGTAATAAACCTTTAAGATTGGCAACACTGAAGGAAACAACAAGATCAACCGAGATTTTTGAAGTAACCAACAAAGAGAGGCCCACTTCGTCCCCTCAGGCTTCCTAACGAAACACGGTGTCCAGCTCATCACGGTCACAGTGTACAGATTTCAACTGCCTCGTCTTTCACTCACATGTGAGGAAATGCTAGAAATTGGCCCCAGAAGTAACCAGATAATTGCTTGTCTGACAGAAATGCAGCATTCATGGGTCACTGTGCAGGTCCTTCCGCTCCCTCCTTGGCCCCACTGCAGCAGAAAAGCTTCTCTGATGCTGAACCTGATTTGACCTCTTGCTTTTGGGGAGTATCTCTCTCCGTACCATCTTATTTTCTGGATTTGTTCAGTACTGCAAGTTCTAGGTAGAGGTGCAAAGCAAAATTTAGCTCCACTTCCTTTTCATTATCCACGTTTGGTTTATCAGTTGTTGACGGCACGTACTTTTAATAAGAAATAAAGAATAAGATAAAGAAAACTAATGTTTTTGAAGCTTCAATGCACGTACCTGTAAAAAGTGGTTTGGGGTAGATCGTACATCCAGGGCTGCAGCTCCAGACTTGGATACTCAGCGAACGGCGGAGTGATGAGGGAGAAGATCAGAGAGAGGCAGACGAAAACAGCTGGCAAGATCACCTGGGAGGATAAGGACCGCATTTTAAAGTCAGAATATCTCATTAAACAGCCAGCAGTCTGCTAAAGACCTTTATCCTTCAAAATATTGGAGATAAGAACTTTTAATCGATGATTTCTGAACATTTTGTACCTTCCAGTTTCATTCGATCGCGGGCGTTTTGCTCATGCTGCATAATGTGTGTCACTTCATCTCAGGAAACAAGCTGTATTCATTTTTACGACAGGCGTAATGTTACAGTACACAGCGGCACACTTATGAGCAATTAAATTATAGCTGGCCTCCTTCAAATAAAAAAAAACAAAAAAACAAGCATTATTAGTCTTCGCGGGGCATTTGCATGACTCGTGTGCAGATGTGTGTTTACGTGTGCAAGCGTTCCAGCACTCAAACAGTCAATGAGAGATCAATTTCATCACTCCCCCTCCCCGAGTCCCCTCACTGTCATTACGTGCAGCAAAATGCAAAACGACTGATGCAATCAACAATAACGCGGGAGCGATGTAATAATGCGCGCACATTAATATGCACCCCGCCAACTTGTTTAGGCCCTTCTGCATGCTTTATGAGTTTGATTAAACACTTCCAACGCCACCGCCATCATCTGGCCACTCGGATATAATTAGTTTCTCGCTATTCTCTTGTCTTTTGTGTATGTGTGTGTGTGTGTGTGTGTGTGTGTGTGTGTGTGTTTTTTTTCTTTTTTGGTAAAAAGAATGAATAAAAGGAAGGAAGAAAAAAAAAATAGACGCTTTCATGCCTCCCCCAACAACCCTCCCTCTCATCCAATCCTCTTTTCTTCATCATGTAATTCTCTTTTTATTGCATTGTTGGAACTGTTAAAAAGGTCAGGGAGACAGAAAGAAAATGCACAATATCTTTACTGGTTAATCATCGCTGGGTCGAGGCGCGCTCGGAGGGGGGGAGGGGGGAGGTTTGCGTACACTTGATTAATTGCCGCGTGCGCAATTTGCCAGGTCAATTCAAGAGGCCTACAATTGAAAATGTGAAAATTTACAGCGAGGAGGAGCCGCGGCCGCGAAAAACCCCGCGCTCGGGAGGGGAAGATAAAGAGAGCGGCGGCGGGACCGAGGAGCTTAATGGCGGGACTGCTAAAAAAGAAAGAAGTATTCTGGTTCTGCTGCTTTGTCTTTCTCTCTCTGCCTCAGCAGTAATTGCAGGTGACAGCTGGTGCTTCTTCCATTGAGAGAAATCCCGCAAAAAAAACCCCAAAAAAAACAGGGAGAAGTCATTACGCTCACAAAGCCAAAGCACTCCCATGAACAATGCATGAGTTTATCGCCTTCTCAAGTTTAGTGGGGATTTAAAGAAGAGGATGGGATTATATGCACACAAAAAAAACAAGAAAAAAAAAAAAACAATAAACACCACAACATGATTAAGATGTGTTTTATTTCCTGCAAAGTCAAATGCCTCATTAGATCGAGGTTATTTCCTACGACGATCATTTATGTCTACCCAATTTTATTTGTGAATAATAGCTTAACTGCTGCGCCTCGCGTTAAAGTGGATAATAGCATCACCTTGGATGTTTCTCGCGCGGATGCAATAACGAGGGCTTTCCCTTCCACAGCGTTCAGACACAATGCGGAACAAATGGCCGTCAAGCCTATTATCCCCACGTTAAAAAGTGCAACAAACAACGAGAAAACGAAAACAAAAAAAACTTGAAACACTCCAAAAATCACACTAAGACATGTTGGAATACGTAACGCTGAACAGCAGAAGCCGTGGACTCGCCCACCACAACAGATGCAATAACCGCCTCTCTCTGATTCTGACATCACCCACAGTCGCCTGTCCCCAACTTCCAACCCCATAAATCACTCCTTTTGTGCTCCACGCCATAATCTCTTTTATATTCCCCTAACCGCTTGTATTTGAGGAGATTACCTCACTGCACAATCATATCTGCTGACAATGGCAGCTGTTGACATGATGGGCGGGAGGAAGGAAGGAAAAAAAAAAGAAAAAAAAGAAAAGAAAAGCCTTTAGCCAGATGAATAAAGAGGAAGAGGTAGTAGGTGTGCCCTTGCAGACAATGTGCACCCTTGTACGAACGCATTCGCCGGCTTATCCTTCCATCCCGCTCTGCGTCCCCCTGCGAAAGAGGGACGTCCGGGACTGACAGTGACTAATGGGGGATTGGTACTGCGGCAAATTACAAGAAGTACACCTCACGAGGGCGAAGCATCGTTCCGTCTCTCCCGTTCAAACACTGCGATAACCTGAACCTGCATGGTGGCGGCTGACAGAATTGATGCCATGACAATATTTACATGCAAAAAGTCGGGGTGGGGCGATGGTCGCTGCATTTATTGATGCCATTCCAGCCCGAACGCACTTTTCCGGAAGTTGCGTGAAAAATCATTAAAGTACCTTGAGAACTGCCGCTCGCAGAAATTGGTTCTGACTTGTTTGAATAATATCCGCTCATTGGTTTTGACTTCCGAAATCATGTTTATGAGGAGCAAAATAATATAGACATACACCTAATAAGCTAATAGCAGCCTGTCATCGCTCTAATTGTTATGCAATCACATCCAATACAAAGCTAATGAAAAGATATGATTAGCACACGGTAAAATGAAGGAAAAACAAATCATGAGTGTCACTTTGGCTTTCTGGTGCCAATCACTGCGATCAGGTGAAAACCGACGTTACCAGCCGAGCCGCACGAACACACTCCGCTCCACAAGTGATGGCTTTATTTCAGGCTTTCCATGATTTGTTTGTGTTTTTGATCATAGCCAGCGAGGACTTGAATTTTAGTGTCATCCAGTTTTGTTTTGTGTGTTTTTTTTTTTCTCCTTTTTGATTTTTTTTTTGAAGCGCAGATAATTATTGTTTGTGCAGTTTAGTGGAGCAACAAACAATCATTTCAAGTGTCATTCAATCTCGTCATTATTTCCTGGGGGTTAGGCACATCAGATGAAAACAGCACTTAAAGCATTATAATTGTGACTTTAGCTTTAGATTAAACTGGTCAATTTTCTGTCGAATGCCCGGGCGCCTCATTGATTTGGACAGAGTACATCACATAACTCCAGTTTAGCTTCTCTTTATTGGCTCCCTGGGTGTTTTAATATTGATCTTTAACCCAAACACTCCTCATACATTTCTGAGATGTTTGAACCCATCTGAATCGCGAGCCTCAGATCCTCAGGTGGAAGGCACGCCTGGAGAGAAACAGCTTGCAGAATCTGTGATTTTGTTTGAAGATTTTTTTTTTTTTCTTTTTAAACACACTAATATGTAATGTTATCTCATGTTTTGATTGTCATGATTTCACTTCATCTATTTTCTCCAGGTCTGCATCACATCAACAGCTTTCACACTCATACACTGCCTTCAGTGAAGATTTCCTTTGCAGCTACTTTAATTCCACAACTATTGACTCCATCAAAATGAGCGATTTTCCCCCTGAAGATTTCAAATTAGTTCACTTAATCATATATGTCATTAAATGATTTTGAAGGCCAACATGTATTTCGCACAATCCTACCTTGATCCTCCCATGCAAGCCCACTAGTCTAACCCTTCAATTCATCAATATGACGGACTGAGGCCATTACCTGGGCAATGAGTCCCTTGCGGCTCCTCCGGGCGTGGTGGAAGCGCTTGATGAAGAGCGCCAGGAACTGCCTTCTGATCAGCTCCCACCCGGTGATGACCACGGACCCCCTCCCACTGAGGCTGGCGTTCCTCCTCAGGTCTGCGGTGGACATTAACCCGCGGCGTTATTTATCATCTGTGCATATGTAAAAGAGCTGCTGAGCGCGCGTTTCCGCGGAGCTAATGGGCTTATCAAATATAACTTAAGTGTTGCACCTGCCAGCGGCTTCCGCTCGCTCCTCAGTGTAGAAACTTTCATTTTCACAACTCATGAATTGGGTAATGGTATTTGGGCACGGCTCGAGAGGAAAACGGTGATAAATAAAGCCTTTATAGACACCTCGGTTTTAAATATCTGCAGGTATACTGACAATGAAAAAATAACAGTAGTCAATGTGATAATAAAGCTAATTCTTATAAAAGCCGTTTTTATGATTCAAGATTTATTGCGAAATAGAAGAAGTGGGGGGAAAAAAAAGGAGCTAATAAAGTGCATAGGCTGGTTGAGGTGTGTGTGTGTGTGTTGAGGCTGGGGGTGCGGTGAGTGGCCAACTGTGTCCGGTTGCTGCAGGGTCTGGCCTCTGGGGCCGGGGGTCTCTGCTCCCGGCCTCCCGGCTAGTGGAGCCCAGGGGGCCGAGTTACAGGGTGAAGGGGTGGTGCTCCGGGTGGTCCGGATCCCAGGAGGGGGGATTGATTGTGTGTGCGCGTGTGTGAGCGCGTGTGTAAAAAGCTTATTCACTTCGTTGCTGGAACCCATAGGAAAGTAAAGTTCATGGAAGTTCTTCATTTAAAATCTTCCTCACATAAAGCTAAAGCATTTCAAACTATTTTTTTGTTTTGTTTTGTTTCTTTGTATTTATTACTCTAATTGAGATAATTATGGCCTAAAGATTAAGATAAATATTGAATAAACACCAGATCTCATGAAATATATTTAAGATGTTTCACATATAAACTGAAATTCCCCAAAAAAATTGATATTGTAGTTTCATTCTATTAATTTAAAAAAGAAAAACATGTTTAAATGTAAATTAAATTACCTTCTTCCATAACATTCTCATTTTTATGGGCTGCACCTGCACACTCAATGAAGTTAAGCAGTTGAAAATAAATAACGGCAGGTAAAAATTACATTTGATCTGGAGAAAACTAAAGCTCAACCCAAAACACATGACTTACCTTCCACTTTATTTGAGAGCTTTTCTTTTGGTTCTACGTGAGAAACAGAAAGGAAAAGAAAAACCAGCATTATCTACAAGTGACTTTATGCTCTCCCATCAATATCAGTCACCCAGAAAGGTTGGATATTTTTGATTAGATTGAAAATATTCACGGTGAATTCGGAGACTCTTGCCTGTTTTCCTGTGGACGCTGGCGATGCTGTTCCTCCTGGCTTCGCGGGAGCTTCGTTTGTAGTCTCTATCCAGCAGCTCCGTTGTTGCTGTGGGAATACAAATAAGATATGTTGTTTTGGCCTGACCCAATTTAGGGTTATAAATAACAATAAGAAAAGCTACCTGCCCCGCAAGATGCTGGATTATTTCCCGTAAAGGCATAAACCAGGTGTTTTTGTTTTTTTTTAATCTATATATACATGTGTGTTGATATGAAACAGAAAAATAAAGCTACTTGTCGACAAATTAGATCACAAAACTTTAGGAAAACAAGAAAATTGAGTATTTTATTGGCCTTGGTCAATCAGTTTCACTGATCGTAGTCAGCAATCAAGAAATATGACTCATAGCTAAACTAAAGGTTACCAGTATTATAAAAAAAGTGGAATCAAAAACACCAACTATGACCATTTGGTATGAGAAGAAAAAATGTGTATCTTGACATGCAGATCATGAAAATAGCTTCCTTCTAATTGCTTACTGAGGGGAATGTATATCGCATTCATGGTGAGAAGTTGACAAACATACTTGTTTTGGATTTGGAGTTTTCACAGTTAAACCATATCATCACCTCTAAAGAGTGTACTGTTTATTCCCCAAACACGCGTTAGCAAGCACACACACACACACACACACACACACACTGTCCTCTCACTTGTTATTTCTGCATCCACCCCGGTGTCTTCTGCCACTTTAAGAAATATCTGCAAAATAAACAAATTGCTCATGATTATCAATTATGTATGAGGCTGAGTATGTATGTTTCCCAGCACACTGCAGGAATGCAGGCTGGTAATGCTGCAATGGACAGGAAGAAAACTCTGGAGCGACATTTCTGACAGGTTTCTGTTAGAAAGTATTGCAAAATTTAAAGCAATTTGAAAGCAAATATCCTCACCTTGCACGTTAAGCCTTATTCCGGGAGGCTGAATGTGATTTTATTTCTTAGATTATCTATCAAAGTAATATTGAGTGCTGCTATCCAACACACACATTATTATAATTTCACTTTGTGACTCTTCCATTGTTGCACGGCAGAACGGGCGCGTGCTGTATTTCCACTGAAAATAATGAATGAACTTCAAAAGAAAACATGGATGGATTAACTAACCATTTCACCATTGAACTTTGGAAATTCAAAAGGAATTATTCACACCGCCTGCAGACCACTGGCGTCTAATGCATGTCTGAGATACATGATGCGCATTATGTGAAACACTCAGTAAAGTAATAATACACTATGAGAGCGACGTATCGAAGCTCGCGGAGGGGCAGAAAAAAAAAACTCCACTTTGATATTAGTTTGGTGTGGAATTAACAAAAAGTTCACCCCGGAAAATATGTGATCATAGAAATGATTCATGGCAAATTACCAAAAAAAAAAAAAAAAACCTGTGAAGTCGACGTGATGCAAGAAGATGAAACATGAATCACATCCGATCTCACAGAGACTCGAGTCTCTCTGTGGTTGAGTTTTGGTAAATATGTTCCTGCAAGCTCCAAGGTCAGTTTCATAATAGTATTAACACATTAGCCTGGTCCTTACAGCCCGGGGCTTCTATCATCATCATGGTGAGAGGAAGAATCGATACCTTAATGGAACTAGACGATCCTCGAACCCATGGTTACCGATTATTTACTCCTCCATTAGATAATACCCCCTTCTGCTTTTTTTATGTTTTTTTTTTTTGAAGCAAGATATCAAGATTTCATGACAGAAGAATCTGCAGAATGGGATCAGCGATATAGAAGATAATGACCAAGAGTAACAAGAGAAAAAAATGAAACACAAGAAGGAATTGTTTCCTACTTATGTGCTTTTCTGTGAATGTAAAGAGTAATTCTATATGTATGCATATAGATGGAAGCGTCTATGTTTGGCGTTTCGGTCGATGCTTTACCTCCTCCAGCGTGGTGTCAGAGACGCCGTAGCTGGTCAGGCCGAGGTCAGCCATGGCGAGGTCCAGTTCGTAAAAGAGCTCGGAGAAGGTCCCGTCTCCGGCGCCGCTGTAGGGCAGGATGTAGGTGATCTCCTGACCGATACTCTCCAAGAAGACCGCCTCCGGGATGTGGCGCCGCACAAGCTGACCCACATGAGTTAAATCTGCCGGACGATAACCGACAAAATCACCCACCGAACAAACTGAAGAGGATGGAGAGACGAGCTTTTTCCCCAAGAGCTCGAGGAAAAACGCAGTTTATTGATATTTCTATGTTTTGCTGTGATGTTTTCTACATTTCTTTTGATCAATTGATGCAAAACAGAAGCTTTCCATCCTTTAAACTTCCAGCTGCACTGACACAAATGAAAAGATGGAAGTTTGGAAACGAATCTAATATATTTTAATCAGAACCTGCTGATGTGACATTTCGAAAAACTGGAGCAGATCAGTGGACATAACTCCTCCGCCTCATCCCTTCTGATGCTGGGTCTCAGGGAGAATCAATCCGGACAGTGTTGCACAACGCACCACATCCATTATTGATCCGGAACCTCTCATACATAATTACTGCAGCTTAACAACCGCTGGCCTGGTGCTTTATGAAGAAGTAAATGGATCTTCTTCACACATCAGACTGAATTATTTGTGATTGTGTGCTTCACTGGGCTCACTGCTGTGTATTAATGAAGACAACTGTGCTGTCACTCGTGGAGATGTGGTTACTTTCATGCCAAGTTCTGACTCCTATTTGACTTAAAAGTTGTGGTGGATGATGACGTTTGATCGATTTGTGATTCATTGTTCGTATATAGCAAGCAGATTGTTGGGATTGTTCTCTTGATCGGTCTTACGTCAATATTATGATCAAATCAAGTCAAATAAGCAAAATGGTTACTATTTCGATTTCTGTATCCTTGTACATTGTGATCTAAATCCTAGGTATTTTCGACCATGATTTTTGCTATAGGACAATGATTTCAAAATAGATAAAAATGCATTTTTAGTTGTCTTCCGATTGTCACTAATAAGAACAGAAGATGAATAAGAAGAGGTAGAATAACTCTAAGCGCAATCCACGGCTGATGACGCGACACAGAAGAAGAAAATTAATTGCCATCCCAGATGTCTGTCTGTTCTTTTAAACACCCCCGTGATCTCAGAGCAGACATAACAGTTGGCTGAATTTGCCTTTGGGTCCCGATAATCACCACTCATGAGGACCTTGCTCAGCACAACAAAACTTTTCAACCTTCTCTTGCAAGAAAAATACCATCCTTTACTTGCTCTTGGAAGTTACTATAAAACTAAATATTCAAACTCTGGCAGGAAGAACAAAAGCATCTTAACTTGAACCCTTTAGAAGACGTGGATTGTGATGTGCAGATATGACTGTGGGCGCCTGTTCAAACTGTATATTTAGGAAAGTATATAAAACGCCTATAGAGTGCAGAGCACATATTGGTTTACGTAGCAGGAGTCGTAAAAAGGCTGAGTGACAGTAACGGTGATGGAGTCCGTACCTGAGGGATCAGAGTTGCTCCAGCTTTGGCTGCCGATGCCTTCATCTGGGCTGCTGCTCAGAGGACGGTCTGTCTCCTGTTAATCAGAATTGGATTAGAAAGGCTTTATCATGCCTTACCACTTAGAATGATGAACAGTCGCTCCTTGACAACTCCTGTCATGCATTAATCAAATAACTGGCACCCAGAAGTTTCTATTTAATTGCTCTAAATAAAGCCGTATGCGGGCGTCAACAAGTAGCGCCGTTAATCTGTAATGGAATATGAGGCCACGGTCTTTTCAGTCAGAGACAACACCTGCAAATGAAGAGTGCACTTTAATTTCGGCAAAGGTTGAATAAATCTCCCCGCGTTTTTAAAAGAACTTTATGACATTTATTAAATGGAGTTTAATCACACTGAAAAGAGATCAGGGCAGCCACAGTTTGTCCAGGTCTGTTTCTCCGTTATATGGGCTGTGTAATTGCAAAAAATCTTCCAATTAATTACTAAAGTGTCGTCCAGAAAAGGGGGACACTTCTGTACGTGGTTCATAAAGGTGTTGGGTGTTTATTTATTTCAAACAAATGACTTTGTTTACCTCAAATAGCCCGGTGACTAAATTTAATGGCATCCATACATCTTGTTCATTTGCTCCAATTGATTAAAAGTAAGTGTGAGAGACGCCACTGGCGAGCAAACGTGAGAATCGCCCCTCTCCGCGGTGACAATTAGCATCATCCGGCATGTCAACGTTTGCCAGAGTTCGTGCTGGGAGGGACTACACAAAGATCACGATGGGGGAGGATTAAGGGAAAAGATAGAGAACACTCTGGAGAATCGAAAATAGATTTGAAAGAGGTGATTATTGGGTCAGAGGTCTTTTACCCTTTTTCCAAGTATCATCCAATTACACTGGGGTCGTGTTAAGTTATTTAAGAATAAGAAAAAAAGAAAAAAAGGTTAGGTAACTGCACGATCAGGCCAGGGTCTGTTTTAGGATAATGAATGAATTTCAAACGCTGAGCATCAAAAGTCATGTGCCCAGGTGGACGCTCTTTCAGGATAATGAAATTATGATTCTCCCCATGTTTCATTTTCACTCAATAAAAAGAGGGAGGAAGTAATAATCTGAAGAGTTTTGAAGCTCCTGATATCAATTAAAGAAAACGTCACTGTTGTCAAAGTAGTCGTAATAGTTTTCTTGATTCATCCTATTACAATTTAATCCTATTTGTTGACTTTCAGTGGATCAAAATGAAATACATGTATACATTTGTACATCTTAAACACCATCTACACCTCTTCCATTTTCACAGACAATCACACATTCTTGCATTCACTTCGATCGTTTCAACAAACGAGTCTTGAATGCGTTAGAAACCAGAAGTAGAAAAGCAGTAAGTGAAACCGAGCCCTGAACTGGGACACTTCCCGCCGTCAGACGAGCGTGTGAACCACTTCTCACTGTGAAGCCGAAATAAGTTGAAATAATGTTCTCAATCTTGGTGTTCAGATTTATTTTTGTGCGTAAGATGAAGATGGAAAGATCTTACAAATGAACAATAGCAAAAGCTGAAAACTGAAATTAAATAAGCCTTGAGCTTTTAAATAGTTAATAGCGAGCCACTAAAACCCTCATTGAAGGCAATAAGAGGGTCTAAGCGATGCGACAGCATGATTTAAACATGATGGCAATACCCGAGTATGGAGGAAGATTTATTTGAATGTGTATCTGGTCCAAATAATCTACAACAGTTTCTAAGTTATGGAGGATTGTTAAATTGATCACAATAATGAGGTTCACTATTTTCTCAAATGTGTTTATCATACATGAGCAGGAGAGCCGCTACCGATGACTTGAAGGCTAAAACCAGCCCGTCATCATGGTTTATCTCCACCTTCCCACTGAACAGTCAACTTTGTGGGACGTCCATAAAGCATCCTTTCAGCTAAACTGCAAAATGGATGTCCATTAGCGGCTGGAATTGGGTGATAAATGATCTTGACAAAAGATGTGCAGCCGGATCATGATCTATCCATCCATCAAGGGCCAGAATTATTAGAGGAAAGTCTTCCGGCCCAATCATAATCTGCTCCTCCGAGCTGCAATTACTGCCTTGCTATGACTGGAGTGAGTCAGCAGAGTTCAGGTCCATCATAATTCACAGAGGAATGTTGACCGCAGTGGTTTCATTAACAGACTTCTGGTGTGAAGCCTGCGTCACGTCGGTTTGATAACGCCTTCACAACAGAGACTTGCAAATGCAGGTGGATGCATTCAGTCTCATTCAGAGCAATAATTCTTTTCGAATGAATTAGTCTTAAGTCTGATATTTTCCTAAACTATGCAAGCAAACTAATGCACCAACATCAAATGTCACACCAGCCAACAGGGGACACATGTTGAAATTCAAGATCTCATTAATCAGCGGAAAACGTGCACTTACGGTGTATCTGGCCTCGGTGCTTATGATGCCGTTGCGCTGAGAAGTCATTTGTTCACTGCCGTCCCTGACCAGAGTGAGGTAGTATCCGCTACCGAAGCTCTTCTTGAGGAAGAGCGAGGAGCCACAGCACCGCATTTTGCCGTGGGAGATGATGGCGATGCGATCGCCCAGGATGTCGGCCTCATCCATGTGGTGCGTCGACAAAATGATCGTTCGACCTGAGGAAAGGGAAAAATACACCTAATTAATGCCACCTATATGAACATATTTATATTTTGCACGCCGGTGTGTGAGCTGAAGACAGCGCCACTGATGCAAAGAAGAACAAAAACACTAAATTGGAAAAGTGAAAAATAAATAAATAAGTAAAAATGGCACTGCAGATACAAAAAAATAGAAAAAATTCAGTATTTTTCTCTTCGGGCCTTGTTTATTTGAACAGCTGCTCTTATTAAATGGCACCCATGCAGTGATAGATGCCACAGATCAAAACTGTTCAAATTAAAACCAGTATTACAATCTGTCTCTGCAGGGGAGTCACTTATCTCCTTACTGCGGATTCCACTTTGTTTTCCACTACCTGCTTTATCCGCATGGCAACAAAGCAAACTCCACAAGAGTACATGGGCAAAAAAATCTGGGACAAAATTAGTTAGGATGCTGAGGCCACCCTATAAAGCCTACTTTCCAGTGATTTTACGAGGCCACGTTTCATTTCGGCGCTCTTCTTTTTGTTCCGAGTCCTTTGATTCAAGAGGCATCAAACTGAACACAGCACCAATGACAACTACAGCACGCATGAGATTGTTCACAGGTGTTCTAATCCTTTCATATCGCGCTGTATCAGATAGCGCACGTTAATTATCACATACCCCAGAAATCAGGAAAAAAAAAAAAAAAAAAAAGGCTAAATCTGTAATGGAGTCACAGCGTGGTCACGTCTCTGCGGTCTGCATGAAAAGCAGCGCCACATGCGATCAAGTAACGGTTCACTCATCCATGTTCTAAAGGAGAAAATATATGACCTTTACTGTGATTTAAAAAATGTATATGTTTAAATAACTTTGAAAAAACTGTTTATTTTACTGGTGGGTTTTTTTTTCTCCAAAACTTTTTAATCTTCAGTGAGAAAATTACATCTTTCCATCACAGATTATTTGCGATATCGCTGGACTCTGTACTGAAATACACTCTCAGGAATGACGATGAATTCTTCCAACCTGACCTTTCAAACATATTCATTTCTTACAGCTTTAAGTAAAAACTTTGTTCTGCTCAACCTTTCTAATTCGCCTGCCGTGTGAGTGTGGCTGATTGCGTTTTTCTTGAACTGTCTACAGAGGACTCTGATAGTAGTTGGATTTGATTCTACTTCCACTTTTATGGTGGAGAAATGACTCCTGTTGAGGTTTCAATTAAAAAAAAAAAAACAACAACAACAAAAAAGAAAGTATTTAGTTTTGAAATCTCCAGGGAAACGTCGACGTTCGCCACATATGTCGCAGCCCGCAAAATTTAATAGTCGTTTTGAGTTTCTTTAATTTGCAGGTGTTTATTGCGAAAGGTCAGAGGCCGTGCTGAGCGCGGCTGTTTTCGCTCTGAGCTAGTTAAAACCATATCCTCGCAGGTCGCATTATCCCAGACGGAAGGACACATTCGGAGGTCATTAAATGCAGCCGCGACGTAACCGTTTTTTTTTCTGTTTTTTTTTTTTTAAGCTGGGCCAACTGTTTCCGCTCCGTCACCCCCTCCTGTCGTTCCCCGACCGCCCCACCTCCGGTGAGCCCCGCCGCCAGCCGAGAGGCCAAATCCATCCCTCCTCCGTTAAGTATCGCTGCCTCGCGCTACGCCAGGCAAGTCTGGATCCCTCTCTATACAAATTCCAACAAAATACCCCAGTTGAATGAATGCCCACAGACCAGTCAATTTAACATATGGGGGGTGGGGGGGAAGCTACGCTTATGAAGAGGGGGGAGGCCTGGGGAGGATTGCTGGAGGTTTAGTTGGACTGCGCCAGCTCATTTTGTACGAGATGCTCAAACTTACAGATGATTTTCCTGGGGATTTGTTGTGGTTTACAAGGGAGGGGAAAAGAAGAAAAAAGAAAAAAAAAAAAAAACTCAAAAAGCACTGCATCATTTGTGAGTTGGGAGAAAAATAAATGTGTTTGGACTGCAGATGGCCCACAAAGGTATTCTGATTTATAGTGTGTTGTGGCGCATTACGGCCCAAAGTGATATATCAAATGGAGTTGGGTGTGTTCAGGTAAATTGCTAGTACTCACACAGTGTACGGCAGTGTGAGGCTGGAAATCTGGGTTCTGTTATTTAGCCTCCTTCCCTCTAAATCAAGTTGATAGGAATTGATTCCACAGTGTTTATGTACATCCGCATTACGGTGAATTATTGGACAAAACCGACATAAATGTTGTTTGTGGCAATCAATTTAGATCTATAAATTGTCAAATTACTTTCATGCCATTTACAGCCTGTCCACTGAGTTATAATGAGCAGATGTCCCTGTGTTTCGCTGCTTTTTCGGGATGAAGTTGAGCGTTTCAAACGCCGCTCCCGTTTTCCTGTCCACATTCGGTTGCGCTGAATAGGTTTGATTCCTCACAAATTTCCCTCACAATCTTCACAATGGCTTTTTGTCCCCCCACGTTTTGCGAAAACAACTTACCAAGCACAAAAAAAAAAGAAAAAAAAACCTCACAAGATACAAAACAGCCATGCATTTTTATCTCATTTGTACTGCTTGGCTTCACCCCAGCACTAATTTCCATTCCTGGCAAAAAAAAAAAAAAAAATGCATTATGTATAGTACAAAGGAGAACGCCGCTGCACTCAGAGTCAACAATAAATGGGATTGTTGCAAATGTCCAACATGGATTTTGTCAGTAAATTTGTTTTCAAGGTAAGTGTTGGAAGAGAGACAATTGCTGTGTCCATTGGCAGCCAGCTTTTCCCTCAAATGGATTTGTAATAACGACCAGTTATGTGTTCTCACTTTTTTTTTTCTTGCGTGTCCTTATATGCCACTATTTGAATGTATCTCTGCTCCCATCAGTATCTATAGTTCAGTCCAGCAACTTAAAAATGTGTAAAACTACATCAATACAAGGATTTCCTTCATTTCTGCGAATCGTGTCACGTTTTCTCTAACACCTCTTTACCCTTAATGCAGTTAAATACACCCACATGACCCGAATGCACTGTTAATCAACTGCAACAGCTAATTAAGTCCTCATAAATAACCTATTGAACAGCAATATTGTATTTTCCAGTCATTGTACACCTGCTGATAAAAGCTGCTGAAAGAATAAAAAAAGGACTCTACGAGCTTGTGTAACATATAAAATGCCATAATGGTGTGACAGCATTAGCTGCATGTGCCATATAGGGTAAAATAAAAGTTGATGGAGATCAAAATATTTCCCGCCTCTGGACACAACACACTAAAAGTGACAAAAACTGATGCACAGCACAAGGAAAACACACAAGGCTGAGGGCACTTGGCTAAATGTATGAAATCCATTATATTAATATCATCCTCAAGGCCCATTTTATAATATAATGAGAGAGGTAATTTAATAGTAATCAACTTCCAGTAATGGATAATAATTAAAAATTCATAATTTGCTCATTTTTGCTTTAAATCTTCACCTTTTATGGTAATTTTCATCAAAACCTTCACTGCATAGAGAAAATCAAACATTAGAACGTCTCATCCCTGATAGAGGGCAAATCAGATTTTAGTTTTTTTCAAACTAAAGAGCATATGCATGGTTCCTGTGTATCTTGAACGGTTTTAGGAGCTGGAATTCAGTTTAGAGCACCGCAGACCAAATAAGCCTCCACTGAATTTAATCAAAACAACACCCACTTGGGGCGATGTGTTCAACCTGTCTGTGCGGAAAACCTGCGAGCTTAATTAGCTGTGAAGAACCACTGCATTAAGTCCAATCCCAGCCTTCAGCTTTTTCCATACAAATAGACTGCCTGTTACATTTCTTTTTTTTTCCGCCTCTTAATGACAAACCTTAGCAACACTCCGGCGCAAATAAGACCAGAGAGGCACGGAACACGAGTCATTCAAGCAGCCAGAATATGGGGGCTCTCATTATAGCAGAGTTATCTCCGGCTCCCAATTGAAGGGAAAGGACTTGATTAGAGGGAGCGGAGCTAATGACACAGTGAGGGCGGAGTGTCACTCAATGCACATTAAACATTTAGACATCTGTTGAGGGAATGCGTTACTATAATGTCCAAGTCCTGCCTCCATCCGCCAGCGACCGCAAAGTATATAGACCAGAGTGACAAGCTGACTGATTCGCCAGACAATTAGGGACTCTGTTAAATGGCGATGTCAATTAAAGCTTCTCCGGATCGACTCGCCCTCACTTCGCGGGTACAATTCCGCGGATTCCTCAGCATCTATGACTGAGTGTCACAGGCAGCAAAGGCTGGAGAGAAGAATTACCCTGCAGGCTACTGAAGGCGGTTCATTACCTTAACAGCTCTCGTACCGCGTGCGTTTTGAGCCTCGCTGGCGAAAAGTTTACCTTGAGCTCATCTCAGTTTTTTTGAAAAGTTTCTCAGTTTGATAGAGATCAAACATGCACTCTGTGAGTTCCAGTCAATTCCACAAAAATAAGGGCTTCAAAGCCTTTCGGTGCAGCGTCGGTTCTTACCACTGATCCCATACCTTGTTTGTACTTTAACAGCAGTTCCCAGATACCCCTGCGGGCGTAGGGGTCCACTCCTGCGGTAGGTTCGTCTAGGATGACAATTTTTGAACCGCCGACAAACGCGATGGCAACAGACAGCTTTCTCTGCATGCCGCCTGAAAGTCAAAACAGTCGGAATCAGCTGGGTCATTGGAGCAACACCGTGAGAAAGACGACTGCCAGAAAGAGAAAAAAAAAAGAGAATAAATACGTGAGACGCCTGATATTATAGACATTCTGCTGCAACCTGTCAGTATTTGGCTTCACGGGTTCAACAAAAGCGGTACGGTGATCATGGAATAAACATGTCATGATGGAACTTTCGATGTTTTATTGTCTTTTGCACGTCGTGGGATGATTGATCGCAGGGAGTCAGACACACCTCCCGAACATAATTTCAAGCTTAACTCTCTTAGCGAGCTCTTCAAAATGCATCCGATGCTGCGCTAATGTAGTGGAAATGTCAGCATAGATCAACCTTGAAAGTCATATTTCAGTGATTTTGCTCACAAGCAATCCGTGACTGGGGACGATTTATCAAGTCGGACTTGCTCGTGCCCCCCAGACAATGAATTACAACCTGTGACACTCGGCTGCAGCGGATCTGTGCGTCCAGGCGGATAGCGCGCACGTGTGCCAGTCGGAGAATAGGATATCCTGAGCGAAGAGGATAATGTACTAATAATACCCAACCCGAACACATCCGTGATACACAGATCCACAATATGTCAGCCTGCATTCACACACACACACACACACACACACCTGACAGGTTCTTGGAGAGCTCCTTCCGCTTGTGCGGTAAGCCCACGTCATTAATCATCTGGTCGATTTCAATTTTGACCTCGCTGCGGCTGCGTCCTTTCAGCCGGGCGTAGAAGTAAATGTGCTCCTCCACCGTCAGACTGGAAAAGGGAGAAAAAACATCACAGGCTTGAGCGACGCGCAGGAAGTGACCGGCGAGGGCGGCCGCACCGCCACTTCAGAATATCGGCGCGTTTGAAGTATCCAAAGCGTCACGTTAATGCATTTTGCATGACAATCCGCCACGGTAATTAAACTCTTGTGAACTTAAGTATAGAAAAGCCTCGAGTTATATCAAAATGTCTCGACTGCTTCACGGCTAAGAAAATAATACGCCACGGAGCCGACGTCGATGCCTGCATGAATATTTTAACCCGACTTAATATAGACGCTTTCCATCTCTGGAATTAATATTAATGTAAGTAATTTGCAGGTTCTCAGTCATAATTATGAAGTAAGAGTAGTGTCGAGTTCAGGTAATCAGTTTGTGGCAGAAATCTGGAGGAAAAAGTCAACAAATGTCATTTTCTCTTTCAAAGAAAAAGGGAAAAGTGATAATGGTGTGTTGAAGTGAAGCAGCCCTTGTCATATATGTGATTAAATCACCCTGCAACGCCCCCCCCCCCCCCCCCCCCCCCCCACCTTTATACCTTTTTTAATTCTAATCAAGCAAAACAGGAAAAAAAGGCAAAATTTCTGGTGGATTCACTCACTCGCTGAACAGCACATTGTGCTGAGGACACATTCCCAGGCACTTCCGGATGCTGTCCATGTCGGTACGGATGTCATATCCGTTAATGAGAGCCGTTCCCGACGTAGGAGGGAACATTCCCGTCAGAATTGACCTGCAGAAGAAAGAAAAGAGAAAAGGCTCGGTAACCGTCCATATTCACCGAACAGCACGGTTCGCTTATTGTTCCAGTTCTTTTTAATTCTGCATTTTACGACGCGTAAAAGGATGAATCAGCAGGAGGATAAATCGTGTTTTTGTTCAGTCTAAATCGGAAAACTTTAAATTTAATGTCTAAATGATGTAGAAACATCCAGCGATAAAGTACTGAACTGTAGAGTAAGATGTTCAATCAGTGTTGCTCATTCTGTCAAGAGTAAAGTGAATACTTTGATTTCAAAAACACTTAAGACACTTCAAAGCTACTCAAAGTTCACTCTGAGATCATCTAATTATTCTGATTTTAAAAGACAGTTCTATAAAGTATTTAAAAAACACTTATAACACAATATCAACCCTCTATGACCAAAGAAATTTAGAAATTCAAATATAGCAATTGATTTTTGACAGTCCAAAATTAAAAAAGGAATTTGACAATCTCCACAACAGTGGATTTTTTGGTAAAACAAATAAACAAAGACGATTTGATTTTTTTTTTTTTCCATAATTATGCCGGTAAATGATTTAAAAGTATGAAATGATGTTCATAAAATCACATTTAATTAAATGCCTCGCGTTTTCCCCCTAATGATATCAATCAAAAAAGCAGTAAAATCTAAAAGATACGAGTCGAACTAACAAAGCATCCACACTTTGATCGGTCAATATGTCTTTCTGTTCTGAGCACTTGTGCATTGTCATTTTATCTATTTCATTGTGTTATTTCTGACAATTTTCGATGGTGGCGCTTCACATATTTCCAAGGTATTTGGTGAAAGGCATGAGTCAAGTGGATTATGTTATAAAATAAGGATAAGTCAAAACTTTATTTGAAAAACAATGAAAACTGAACATTTTCATCAATTCATAGAACCAAACAGGATGTAAAAGACGACTTCTCGCCATTAAACGGTTAATATAACTGAGAACTATACTTTCCTTAAGATATGACTTCGCACCAAGTAGTTTTACATGCGATCATGTACAGTATACATACTATACAGTGTCACGGGAGGCTTGGGTTGACGTTTCCTTCCGAGTTTTCTTCGACTCAATTCATTTGTGGCAGAATGAATTTCAAGCTAAAAAAAAAATTCATTGCCGAGTGAATGACGCAACAAAGCTTGGGAAACTTTTGAGGGAATCACATTAATAATTAATGGTAATTTTCCCACTTTTGGCACATTTGTGAACAAACACTGGACCCTCTGGAAAAAAAAAAAAAAGCCACATTTCCCTTCAGCTTTTGTTCCTCTGCTCATTAATGATGCATTGATGGCAGAAGAAGCAAACTTTTCGTTTTAAAGTTGCGATGATACTTCTCGCAGACAGACGCTGCGCCCTGAGAACGCATCGACACAGAGCTCCGGCGTGTGACAGAGTCCTTCCTCTGTCCTTTCCCTTATTGTTCTCTGTTATGTTTCGTTCCAGTCGCTCGGAGCGGCTGTCTTCCCCGCAGCCCTTAGTCTTGCATCGCTTGCTCTCTCTGTCGCTCATACTTTCTGGGCCACTGGGTTTCATTTATTTCCTGTCATCCTAAACCTCTTCCAAACCTTTCCACTATTTTTTTATTTTTTTTTTATACACCAATTAGATAGCTCCCACTATCAACACAACAGCTGAGTCTGTGTGATAAATGTCCTCTCTGAAGATGTCACTCTTTGAAAGCACTGACCACTGAATTCATGTAGCAACGGCGCGGCCGCCATTGTGTACAATTTAGATTAGTTGCACCCCGCGAAATTACACGAGCGCCGAGCCAAGTGGCAAAACACGGGAGAAATAGATAATAGGGCTCACATCGTGGTTGTTTTCCCAGCTCCATTGTGGCCAAGAAATGATGTGATCTGATCCTCATAGAAGTCCACGCTCAGTCCGTCCACCGCGACCTTCTTCCCAGTCTTGTAGATCTTGACCAGATTATGGACCGAGACTCCGGCTTTCAGATCGGGCGGCGCCTTCTCCAGATATGCTTCACAACAACATGCATATATTCATAAATACACACTTATGAATAGAGACACTGGGCCTTACTGCAGCTACAATTAAATATTTAGAACTACCTACAATTCATTGGGGACCTCCTGAAGCTAAAAGCATGTTTTAAAGACTGAAACTATGAACTAAATATACACAACGAACCGCAGGGTGTGATGTGCTGGGAGGGGTGGTGGGACGTACCAACCTCTGGTCTACATAGCCCTCATTCTGCAAGGTTATTTTTATTTAACTTCACCAGCAGATGGAACAAAACATGTCCAATATCTGTATTCTAAATTCTATCTAGACATCTATCATGTTCATTTTTCAAAAAAGAAAACAAAAATGGTTGTAATGTTTCTTGTTGAAATAAAGTGTATATTACATGTATCCTCTTTATTCTCATGCATCTGTTTTTGAAAACATGGCCCCCTTTTGGCTCCCATCACAAATCACACCCACATACCAAAAAGTTAGTGCTTTTCTGAATTGAAAAACTTCGATGCCAACAACATCATAGTTGAGTTTTACAGTAGCACCAGTAAATGTGGCTACAATTCTGTTTGCACTTCAACATGCTCGCATTAAAATAAAACAAAAATGTTAGTCAATTAACCCAACAAGTTTCTGTCTTATGCAACAGAATATTTTTTTAATGTCTAAACTGTGGCAAAAACAAAGAGAAACTGAAAACATTTCTAGATCCCCAAAGCTAAAAAATGCCTAATCACATCTCCCTACGTCAATTCTTAATTGGAAGTGGTTCTTTTTATTCTAATTCTTTACTTGAAGCACATTCCCCCTCTGACCAAAAAAAAAAAAAACAAAAAAAACAAAGCCGAGCTCCATTATCACCATACGTGGCAAATACGGTGCTAATGTTTGTTTGCAGCCCATGCCAATTAGCTTGCATTTGTTGTTCGAACCACAGTTTTCTCCCAGTAGAGTGAACGAATGCGCGCCGACTCCCTGGGCCACGCTGCAGCTGCACGCCGAAGCTGAGGAATCTCACCGCTTTGCTCGCCGGAGTCTTCCAGCAGGCTTCCATCGGCCTCCGATGACGTCCCGCACCAATAAGATGAAGTGAAAGGGAAGTACCACGGCTTAGGGATTCCATACTGGCCTGAGATCGATCGTGAAAAAAAACATTGTTCACGTTTTAATATCAGCACGGCTGATGGGAATTTGCTTCTTTAACAATGCAGGTTTCGCCTTGACAGGCTGGCACAAATCCGATGTTCTTTTAATTAGAACCAAAGGAAGAAAAAACTGTTGCAGCAGTCCGTTGGTATAGCAACTAAAAGAAACAAGTAGGATGTGGTTACTGCAATCAGCACTACATGGAATTTATACACAGCAAAATCAATTTGATTCCATCCACATTCCAATCACTTCATTAAAAAAAAAAAACATTCATCCATAACATATTGGAAGTATTGTGAACTCAGCACACAATAAATACCTGGAAAGACGTTTTCGATGTACCAGGTGAGGAGCCAGTGCAGGACGGCGTCGCACAGCATCATGCCGATCGATATGATGAACGTGTAGCGCTCCCCTTCCACCGGACTCTGGGTGATGTTGGACCACTGAATGCCGATGCCTTGTTCTTCGTACTTGGAGAAGGTTTCGCAGCCATAACCAAAGGCCACGCACGACAACAAGCTCTGCAAATGGGAAAACACCGAGTGGTAATGAAGCACAGGAATTTGGAAAGTGGTCCTATTTGTTTTGTTTTTTTTCTGCTGAGAGTCAGATGAGAGGTTGGTACCGCTGTCGTATTTGACACTAAATATGTGGCTGGAGCGAGCAGCTGGTCATCTTAGCAGAGTATAAAGACTGAAACAGAGGGAAACAGCCAGCCTGGCTCTGGAGTTTTGGGTGCTTGCCTGGCGAACGGCCCCAGCCAAGAAATAGTTTGGCACAGAGAATCTTGTAAAACCATAAACTGATTTGCTTTTTTTTTTTTTTTTTTTGCTCACACTTTTATTTTTGAATGGAATTGAAAATGGAGTGATGAGTTAAATTGGGAGCTATCGTGGAGCCGGTGGGCTTGTTTTGATCAGTAGACCATCTTCAGCTTGACTCTTCTCACAACTCTAACTCACACATCTGTTCCAAGATTTAACACACTATCTGTACATTATGATTTAACATAATCATGTGCAGGGATATTAGATTGAACACCGCAGACCACGGCTATTAGCAATTGATGAACATCAGCAGTGAAGAGAGGGACATTACCCAGACACGCACTGGCTAATTGCCTTTCGCGAGCATCTTTGAGCTCTTTAAACTCTGGTGTGATGAACATTAGAATGACTCCACTGCAAACAAAGATTTGTGGGATCTTTCATACAGTAGGAAACTGCAAATGATGGCGTGCCCATGAGACATCATCTGCGATGGCCTCTCGCTCCGCGTTGCCATGTTGCCTGCCAGCTGTTTCATCACGCCTCATTTGCTCGCAGCATTTTTTGTTTTTTGTGTTTTTTTTTTTTTTTTTTTTTTCTGTTTGCGGAAGCTTTGGAGACGAGTCATCGTGGCTGCGGCGTACCCGATGTTACACTACCAGGCAGAGAGTCTGAAGAGCTCTGCAGTGATGCCAAACCTCGAGCCTGGCTGCTAAAACACTGCTGGCGAGTTTCTGTGCGATCCTCCACTGCCCATCTGCCCATCAGTCATTGGATGAGGGTTGACAGCAGGGCTAGCAGGCAGCCATCCTCGACCTCTGCATGAACGGCCGACAAAGCGACTCCGATGGCTTTTTAGAAAAGGGCATGAGTTGGGAAGCAGACAATACTCCCTCTATTGAACATATGTGAAACTGCAGATTAAGGATATATATAAAGCTCTTGAACAGGTTGCTCTCTGCAGGACATCTTCACCCAGGACATGTTGGACAAGCTCAGCTGGATCACCAGAAACAAATGTGTTTCTGTGTGAATGGGCTTCCTCCAGCAACCGTATGAAAAGGGTTTTTTTTTTTAATAAAAATGTCAGTGTACAAATTTTCCCTGAAAAAAGGTTTCTCGAAATGAATTGCTTTTTGAAAGACCGAGACGAGGCGAGAGCTCCAATAATTAATCCAGTAATCGACTGACAGAAAATTGGCTTGTGTTTCCATAATTCCGCAATTGTTGAAGCAATTTTCCAAGTCAAAATATTAAGTCAATACCGAGTCTCGCTTTATCTTTTCAGACGTTGGAATTAGCGGCACAGATGTTTTCGGTCTGGCCGGTTTGTTGGACGAAACAAGCAATTTGGAGACTTCATATGTTGCGGGCGTTTGCTGAAATATCAGCGGGCCGATGTGACGGCTGAATGCTTGCAGCAGATACTGACGCGGCCGCGGATGTCTGTGGCGTATCGCTCCTTTCTGCTCATTCCCTGCCTGCAGTTTTTACGGCTTGCTCCGGAGATAAATCCAAAAATAACCCCAACCATTGCATCGAGGCCTTATACAGCGCGTTATAAAGAGAGTCACAAAAGCTGTCAGATATTGGAAAAGAACAGATCAATCAACCAATTTAACCACAGAAAACCCTGCCAGGATTTATATTATATTTAAGGATGTTCAAATTTTGTGTTTTTAGAATTAATTGAGTGACTGAAAATATCTCTGGTTTACCAGAACATGAAAGAACTGCAGACTCTCTCTTGTTTTTTAATCTAATTAAAAAACTGAAGGAAAAAGGAGGAAACAGTTAAAGTACAGTAGATTGTACTTCTCAGGTACATCGCCCGTGGCTCTCTTTTTGTGGCACACAGCTGCAATCAAAAAGTGTTAAAATAAATTCAGGTGATCTTTTGAAATTCCATTCCGATTAAAGGCTTCATTATCGGGGACGACGTGGGGAGGAATCCGTGCGCCTCGGCACGACGCCGCTTTATCCGAGATGGGAAAGAAGAAGCAAGAGGAAGAAGCTCCTTTTCTCACACACAGACACACTCATAAAGACACACAGACACACATCTCTGATAGAGTGCGGGGATGAACTGGATAGTGGTTTGGTCAGAGGAACATTGCTCATGCTAATTAGAGGGCTAGAGGGCTATCCATCTACTCGGAGCAGGGGAGAAAAGTCTGTGCGCCAGGGGAGGACCCGGCGATGGCGCTCGGCGAAGAGATTAAATAAGGCCCGCTCTGCTTTATATGTAAAACGCCTACCTCGCCTGCACGCAGTCTGTAAAAGGAAAAGTTTTATTTAGAAAGGATTTACATCATTTTAAAGGAGCGACGCCAAGGCGAGCGAATCTCGGCTGACAAAAACAAAGGTGAGCAATAAAAAAAAAAAAAAAAAAAAGAGGGTGAAGATGAAAGATAAAAGAAGAGGGGGCTTCTGTCGGATGCCAGCGTCAGATACCGACTGCCACCGTCTCAAATTGATATTTAAGAAACATGAGACTGGCCGCCCGCACCTGATACTGTATTGTAGAAAGTGACATAAAAGAAAACTTGGGCTGATTAGAATTCCGCGGAGATGCATCTCCACGCGCCGAAATGAAGATTCAAGATTCTCTGCGCGCCTTTGTCTGGCCGAGACAGCTTGAGGACAAATGATAGCACCGCCGCCATAAAGGTCACGTAGAAAGGCTACACTGAAAGTTGAGCAATGCTGCACTATTTATCTTTATCCCCCAGAGAAAAGGAGAAAATCCCCAACTTCCTCACTTGGGTGTGTGTGTGTGTGTGTGTGTGTGTGTCTATGCCAAGCCTTTGCTTTCATGTAAATGTTTCAAGTTTGTGTAACTTGAGTGTGGCCACTTCTAACGGAATCCAGGGGAAAAAAATATGTGAGATCAAGCAAAAAGCGGTTTGCAGCGATGGCATGAATTTTTAAAAACAACCTCCACACGCAATTCTGCTGCAATTTTATTGGCACCAGGCCACCAAATTCCTCTTAAAGGCACACACCTGATCATCGCGAAGTCTCAATAGCAACAAAAACGACAGATACTGTGGGACCGTAGAGGTGGCAGAAACAAAACATCACCTGGAAACACACCTCCGAATACAAGATCGGCCTCATAAATGACAACAGCGGGGCGGGGAAGGATATTAAAAACCGTGTCAAGAGTCGAACTTACCACAGCAACCTTGGCCTGGAAACCCATGACATCCCTCCAGGTGTAGCAGAGGACGTACGGCAGGTAGAGGACAAAGAAGATGAGGCCGCCGCACGCCGCCGCTAAGTTGGCCTTGGAGAAGAAGACGCTGATGAAGAAGCACTGAGTGATGGTGGCCAGGCAGAACACCAGCAGGAAGACGAAGATCACCGACGGGTCGCTGTACTGCAGGATTTTGCCGTACTGTGTTGGAAGAATGGAGCAGAGAGGGGAGAATGACAGATGTGAGCACTTGAAGAAAAACATGGCGGCTTTTTTTTTTTTAATGAAAGGATCAAGCGGAGGCATCATGCAAGCAGTGCGATTTTAGAAATATGATTATAGCTGCTGATTTTTAGAAAATATGGCAGAGTAAGAGGTATGGAGTGGTAAAAGCGTCAAATGACACATACGCACATTTTTATAGCTTCATATACATGATGGCAAAGTCCTTAACTCTGTCTCACTCTTTACTCTACCAGTCTGAAGGAGGACCCGTCTCTGATTTTTAGAGAGCTACTTGTGAATGCAACAATACAAAAATTATGCTGATGTCGCCCCCAAGTCCATTTCAAAGAAGTATTTGCAATGTGAGGATGAAAGGGGCCATTGTATGGACACAATTATGACTGATATCCCCACAGAGGGCCGTCAGATGTGGCTGTATATTACAGAAAGCTCTAAATTTGGCACAGGATGAATTAAATCTTAAGTACAACTGTGTCGGTAAAATGAGTCCATTTCACCGCAATGCTTTTCATTCACATTATGACATTCATTATTATAATTTTATTAACAAAAAGTCTTATCAGAAAACGAGGTTTAATGGTCAAAACTTTCTAAAAGCAGAGATGGGTCCTCCTTGATTTGCCGTTAAATCATTATAGGATCACCTTGAGTATGAGGGAAAGGAATACGGCGCTGACGGCCAGCGGCAGGATGCTGGACACGGCCCAGCTCAGCCAATAGATGGCGCTTCTCAAGCCCATGATCTTCACGGTCTCCTTAAGCCTCGCCTCTTTCTCTGCCACGATACCCTTGACAATCATGGCCACCGAGAAGATCCAGGCCAGAGTCATGTATAAGGGGAGGGAGCGTGCCAGCGAGCGGAGGAACCTGGAGGGCGGAGGAGCCAGACCAGACATGATGATGGAGATGATGACCCCATTCATAACCGATAACGTCACCTAATCTTACCAGGATCTGTCGACAAGCATTTGTATTTATATCCTGTGTTGATATGTGTTCATTATCCTGCTCCTGCCTGCAATATGACTGAATCTTAATATGCAAATCAGGCAGAGCTGCTGGTGTTACGTGTGAACACACTGGCTCTCTGCACAGGGAAACCTACTCAGGCATGATATAGCATCAACAGGACTGCGAAGCTATTAATCATGCTCATCAAACTTAGAAATTAGCTAAATGAAAATCTGAAAAAAAATATAGCTTCCATTAAGAATCTGACTTGGAATGAACTGTAAAAAGAAAAAAAAAAATTTTTTTTCTTAAAATGGAAAGTAGATTTCGTCACTGCGGGGGACCAAACTCTAAGAAGCGACTCGAACAGAAAGGTCACGGCTGGAAACTGGTAAAAGATGTGAGATGTGTTGAGAGTGAAGTCACACAAATGCCACACAAGTATAGCAGTCCCCGGTCACGTATTCACTCCGTGAGGCTTGCAGTGTAATCACTTGCTTCTTGAAGATCTGCAGAGCAGACAATTTTGTTTCTCTGCTCTCCCTCCGAGGTGAAAGGCTCTTTTTGACTGAAGGTGCAAGAAATGCAAAGGCGGCTCACTTGGACATGGACACGGCCGATGATTGGGAACAAGGCACAAGCACAAAGTAGTTATGAGATCTTAAATCTTAAATGTTGTACAACAAAACTAGGTGTAATTGTATTTATAAAAGGGCTAATAGATATGTACAGTAACTCCGTGTGTGTTGTACACTTGTCAGAGGTATTCTGTATATTTTGACATGTTTGTAATCCTTTTGGAAACGTACCTGGATCTCAGTATTGTCTGTGTTTGCAGACATATCACAGATGAGTGAGCAGTTGGCCTTGGCAGAGATCTGTGTTCTCTGACTTCCCTTCTACTTCTTATCTAGCTTTTGCTCTGCATGCATGAGCAAATAATTAGATGTCAGTAGCTTCTCCAACTGTGAAGGTGTTCTTTGTGGCTGTCATTTGCATACTCTCTCTCTCTCTCTTTTTTTTTTTTGTCTTTCCTCTGGCTCTCATTGTTGTCGTGCACAGCAAATTAATCAAATTTTAATGACCAAGTTCAAACGTGACAAACATTTGGTTCCACGTTGTCAAAACAAGGACAGACTGTTTGTGAGGGGGAAATGTGTATTGATGGTCACTGATCGGGTGTTGGTTTTTGAACAGGAAATCCTGTCAAACAAACACCTTGATTCAGCTGATTTGAGGTGGGAGCCGAGCGAGCGAGCGGCGTAAACACATCCGTCTGGAGGCCGAGCCGTAAACGCATTACCCGACTCCATAATGGAGGAGGGAACAAGTGTAAAGTGACAGAGGACTCAGGTGCACATGACAAAACTGCTCGTCGTCACAACTAATCCAGATACAGCCTTATGATAATTACCGTTTGATTTGCTATTATTATTAATGTGCTGAAAATGAGTGTGAAATTATCATTTAGAATGGTCCTGTGATCTGAATACACATCCTGCTTGCAGTTGTTCCTCCAAGGCACTCAACTAACTCGATTTATTGTTATTAATGTTTACAAATTGTTGATGACTTGCAAACACATTAGGCTGATGGGAAATTGCATTTCGCCCAGCTGTTCAAATATCAGTTTTTATTTACCAGCCGCATTTTCCAATTAAACTGCAAAAATTGATTAGGCCAATCTGAAATAACCATCCTTTTTTATTTGATTACCAGTGCCTCCAAAACGAGGACTTGTTGAGGGATGTGCTCGATCTAAAAGAGACCGATATCGTATGTCGCCAATGGCATGAATGATCTCCTTTTTCCAACAATGGTTATTTCCTAATTGGTTCTTAAGTGTGGGAATAATTAGCATGACTCTATTACACCCAACCATTGATTCCTTAGGATAACACTATATATATATGTTTGAATTTATTTTGCCTAATTTTTTTTCTACCAAAACATGCATCAATATGATTTAAAGTTGATTAATTCATGATTGATTAGATACTCTGGGGGAAAAATAACTCCTATTTGTGGCTCAGTCTGCATTCTGCATAATTTTAGATAGCTGGTAAAGTATCAGATAGAGTAACTATAAATACTGTTAAATAATTGAAAGACCGAACAATGCTTCTTTCCAGAGTCTTCCGAGGTTTTATTTTAGTGGTTGCAGAAGAAACGCAGGCCAAAAAAGGAGTTTTATTTGTTCCAGGTTGACTCAGCAGTTAACATAACAGAGTCTATATTAAATAATTTTAACACACACACGAGGATTTCTGTTTAAACTCAAGGTTTTTTTGTAGATATTTTTTGCACCCACTTATACTTATTACCCAGTAAAATAAAATACAAAATTACATCAAACAGTAAAAAAAAAAATATTAGTTTCACAGCAATTGAGGAAATATACAGTTATAGGAAATAGGGCAAAGTCGTATTGGTGTGATTTTAATTAGAAAAGCCGTAGTTCACGTTGCATGCTCAATTAATTATTCCAAGAGGAACGATTTGAAAGGATCAGAGATGATGATTTGATTCTGCGTTCCGCTGCATGATTAGTGATGTTTTCCAATAGAAAGAATACCAAAACGCAAAGCAAAAAGTATTCCCTGACCCGAGCGACCCAGGACAGGCTGAGATTATTTGCTTGGATGAGTCAGAAATTGCATTTTCAACTGATGCTCATCCAGTCTTAAGTCAAATGTAATCGAGGCAGACCTCATACTCTCTGCTTTGCGTTCTGGCATTCTCCACTGAATGACTCTTTTCTACTGACCTTAACCATGAGACTTATGACCAAACAGGGGATTGTGAGAAGAACAATGTTCTCTGTGAGCGCCGCCGTCCAGAGGGCACCGTTCTGAATGCCCACGGACCGCATCACCTCCTTCAGTCGCAGCTCCTTCTCCAGCACCAGACTTTTGATGATCATGGACACGGAATAAATGAAGGCCACGACCAGGAACAAGGGGAGCATGGCTCCGATGCTCTGTATGAAGCTGCTCGTACGGGGAAGAAGCAATTGCAAAAGATCAGAACTCCGTGCTCGCAAACAGAGAAAACATTGACATAGAGACAGCACGGCCAGACGAGTGTGTTTCTGCACCTGCGTGTGTGTGTAAGTGAAAGGGTTTTATAAGAAAAAGGGGATGTTCTTGATCTGACAAGCCATGAAACAAAGCTGCATAAAAAAAAAAAAAAATTACATAACAGCATATCTCTCCCTAACCAAAGATTCAGGCTTACTTCACATGCGTCATGTTTATAATAATCTATCGAACACTATTAACGACAAAGACGACAGAAACTATCTGGAATGAAAGATATCAATAAGGTCTCTTCTGTGCAGAACATCAAAATACAACAATAAAATTACACTTCTCTCCAGACGATGCTACTCCGGCATCTATTCGCCCGATAATGAATTATCTGAGACGGTTCTCACAAGGCAGCCTCTTGGGAACACCTCCACATTCCACCAAGTATTGCAGTATTGTGTGCAAACGTACGAGACAATTCAAATAGAAGCGTCATGGATTTTTGAAAAACAATGAATACTGGAAATTTTTTTTTTTTTTTTTTTTGAACTCCTCGCAGGTTTGAACAAAGTCATCAAGCTGAACCTGACTGGAGGCAGAGTTTGCATGATGCCCCCGATCCAGATCTCACTCATTGATCGGCCGTCTTTGAGGCGTTATCACTTTCACGCTGCGCTAACCTTTGTAAACATGGCGCGTCAGCTCAATCGAGCATTTAGTGCCTCACCTCGTGCCCAGAGATGATGTATGATTTGATGCTGTTACCCCACAATAAGGCGATATTAAACCGGCTTCGTAATGCCACCAAAATGCCATGTCAATATCGTCTCCGCTGCCAATAAAATAAAGTGATTCCTTCGCTTTATGAGACAGTGAAGGAGAGACGTCAGTATGGATCTACTCTCCACTGATGCTTCAGTTGCATAAATGTTGGGGAGGGGTGCAAAAAGCACAAAAAGAGAATCTACTGTAATTGGCCCAACGCAGCTCGTCTTCTGAGCAATTTAACACAAACAATGGGGATAATATATTATCAGTACATTCGCATGGAAAGATTTCCTCCTGTAATTTTAGACCAGCTGGTTTTTAAAGCCTTCCTGAATCACTGCCGAGTGGGAACAGTTCACTCAAACATCTACTTTACTTAATTGCTAGTTAGCTCTGCGTAAGTGCTTTTTTCAAAAGGTGTTCTTTTTTTTTGCCTCCGTCATTTGTTTTTTTTTTTTTTCTTCCCTTTTAATTTTCACTTCTTTTCAAACGGCCCAAACTTATTCTACTATGATTATCATTCACTTGTGTTCTTGCTAATATCTCGCAGCACTTTCATGCTAAAGACTAAGTTGACATTTCATAAAGTTAAAAAGCAAAGCAACATTTGAACAAGTAAACTAATTTTGAGACTATTTAAAAAAAAAAAAAAAAATTTTTAAAAAAGCATCTCACTCATTATAAAAGTGTCGGACTTTCTTGTCAGCACAACAAAGAGATGGAGTCCGCTGCCCAGCGGAGGAAGTTCAGTTACACCCGGACTTGAATGAGAGACGGACACGCTTGTTTTTTGAGGACACTCGCGGCGCCCTCGTGGGAAGGATCGCTTTTCAAACCGAGTCTTGAAAGCCGCCGGAAAGGATTGGCTGACACCGAGTCTCTAAAAGTTTAGTCGTGGAACAGCTAAAAAACCAAGAAGTCGCTCATGAAATCACTCATTTAAATATACAGCAATAGCCTATTAACACGCTAGCATCTTCTTACAGTCAAGTTGCAAAGTTCATCAAAATGAATACTGGTTCTGCTCCCATATTCTCCTGATGGCATCCGAACGTCTCTGTAACAGCTGACAGCCTGCGTTAACTCCTGCGACTCTCAGCACCGAGGGGGGAAGAGATCAGTCATGCACACCGTGTCTGACACTGACAACCTTGCCACCAGATGCTCTTGAATTATACATTCGCTGATCGATCAAAGGTGCTTAAGTAATAGAACTCCAGGCAGGTCCGTGTTGCGCGGCTCCAGTTACATTGGCGGCCTGACCTAAATTTAGGAGACTGATTTCTCAGTAAATCGAGAGATAGTGGAGCACAGCCTCCCGAGAGGTTGGCGTATGCTTCAAAAAAAAAAAAAAGAAGGCTCCCATCTCATTTCAAGCAAATATACTACTGAGCTTCTTGGCTGGCACAAAATGGGCAATTCATTGAGGAGAAGAGGCTTTAGTTTTGAAATGTGGATCCCTTTACTGCTGGTATAAATTATTATCTAAAGGAGGAATGCATTTGTGACTCTCTGGCATAAAGTGTACTTAAGTCTGTATATGGCTTTTTCATATTTTATCTAACAGAAGGATTATATCTATCAGATAAGATACAGTAAAATTGCATTATACTTCACATTTTACACCTCAGCCCAGAGACTTTGGAGATTTTCTTCATGATTTTATTGTTCGGAAATACATTTACAGGAGAAAAAATGGATTTGTGGATGCTTTTGTCTCACTTCTATTAGTTATTTTAATGAAATAAAAGCATCTGTACAAGAAGGAAATGAGACTTATGAAAACTAGAAAGAAATTTTTTAAGTACTGGCCTATTTTAATCGCAATAATTCATTTGTTTTCTTTGATAACAACTCATTATAAAGAGGCGCTTGTTATCACGAGCAGTTCTTGAGGTAACAATGAATATAACAAGAGCGTATAACTGAGTTAAAGTCGAGAATGAAGAACTTTAAGCTCATTTCCATGAAAATAATTATAATGGCCAATGCATAAATGACCGCCTGCCCGGGGTATATCCAGCTGTGTTTCCAATGTCCTCCAGGATAAAGCGAGTATAAAAGACGGATGAACAATTACTTCTTTGTTATGCTAAAGGTGAACATTTAACCCCGTTGTCTGCATGCGCCATACTGCGTGTGATTTCTTTCCCCCCCCACTTTGACCAATCACCTTGACTCTGCCGCTGACATTTTTATTTATTTATTCATTCATTTTTTTAATATTTTTTGCTGCTTCTGATTCAATGAATGTTCATGTAATGCCTGTGGATAGTTCATATGTCTGACATGGTTTCAACATGCAGACGGCTACATGACATTTGTTTAAATATATACAGGAATACATCTATGATTGAGGCTAGAAAATAAAATAATTCATTAAGCATTGAACAGTTCATATGTACCTTATACATCAAACCAAAGTTTTACCTGGGTCCACTGCGGGTCTGAGTTATGTCTGATCTAACATCAGCTCCACACGATCGTGATAGACCCACTGATGGGTAGCATCGCCTCAGGATCCCAAACGGACGTGCCTCTGATTCAGGAGCGCGCCGCGGCGCAGAGGCCGATGATAAAGTACAAGTTCGCGTGCTATTAGGCCCCGCGGGGTTATCACACACGGCCATCGCGAGGCTGTGCACAGCGTGCGCGGAAAGACAGTAGGCGCTATCGCGGCTCGGTTATCTTAGGGTTCAAAAAGCCAGCAGGGTCAGACGTGGTTGAAGTAGCTCAGGATGCTGGTAGTTGGCGGCGTGTGTTACCGCCAGAAGCTTTGAGGAGGAAATGAGGAGCACAGAAAGGAAATTAAAGTCCGGTTTGCTCATGAGTGTTGTGGCCACAGCAGATAAAACGGGATTGTTAGCTAAAAAGAAAATATCGCTTGTGAGAGAGAAAAAAAAAAAAGAAAATAAAAGAGAAAAACGATTGAGAAATTAAGGATATAGTTATATATGTGATGCAGTTGAAGACGAATTCCTGTAGAAATAGGCTATATTACCAGTTACATATACATAGATGTTCATTATACGTGAACATTTTCATGGATTCTTCAAGGAATATGCAGAAGTACATCTTCTCTAAAGTTATAAACACCAGGAAACCAAAGACACACTCGTCTGAATACATCATGTCCTCTCCTTCCATTACTTGTTTTTTTTTCTCCTTGGCGACACAGAGAAGAAAATAATTACCACCAAAGTCTCCCCCATCATGCCTCTCTGTGTTTTAGCACATCTTCCTTTGTGTGATTTCACTCTCAATTATTGATGAATGAAAAAGCAGTTTTCAAGTGTTAATAATTGATAGAAATGCCCAAATGTCTCGGCAGGCGAAAGAGTAAATGGCGGTGGGATTGAGGGTATTGCAGCGCTTTATGGCCCTGATTTATCTTCTGTAATTATTAATCCTTTGTTTTAGGAAAGATGGCCACTGACGCAGCGGGGTCGGAATGAGCAAATAAGATGCACCATGACTGTTTGATTTCAGATCATTATCACAACAATGAGTTAAACTTGAGAACAAAGAGGAAATTGTGCCTCTGAAACTGTGAATTATTATCAGCTGGAGGGTTAGTTGTTATTGTATGTGCAAAAATCAGGTGTATTAAAAACACTTAAACAGTCACTGGTGGAGTTTTCCATCACTGGCTGTCCTGTATTTCAATTTGTAATGGCGCCACTCGATATTCAGCCCCCCCCAAAACGTGTGTGTTTGTACTTCAATTGCCAAATGAAGTGACCCAAATATGCATCTTTAATGTAAAGCCCCACAATTGCTTCAGTCTCTTTAAATATGTTGATCCAAAGCACATCGTATTTTCAAATGAGATCCCTAATCTCTGCAACGGGGCTTTCCCACGGGCCGTGGATATTTTGTGTCTCAACTGAAAAAGAGGTGAAGAGGGGTTGGGGTGTATTGTGTTGTTGGACTTAACTCTCCCTAGTAATTATCTCCTCTCTTGATGGCATCGCTGGGCTTTTCCTTTATTAATGGAGATCATAATGGTGTGTGTGGATGGAAGTAATTTCCCGGACTCGGAGGAAATCTCGGCTGCGGGAAGATTCAGAGCGATATCACATCGTTTGTGTCCCTGGGTGACTGATCTAACACGATAGACGGCGGAGCTATCAATGGATACATAGGCAACACGGGATGGAGCGCCGCTATCAATCGTTGCAGGTTATGGAGCTATGTTAGGCCCCGGCTCCGCTGCGCTCACTTTGTTGGGGATGAAATACGAGGAGGGAAGGGGACTCAAAGTGGTTGCCTAAATAATTCAGCATCCACCAACTATTCAGGAACTTCCTGTGGTTTTGACAAAAATCGATAGTTTTGACTCACTGTTTCCATCCCACTGCTTTCAATCAGTTCCTCTTCTTCGCTAACCTTCAATGCACAATTACATTTAGTCTCAGAGTCTCTTCTGATTTACTTTCATCAATGACATTGCTAGAGGAGATCTCTATCTTCGTTCTTTCATCTGTATGCAGTCAGGGAGGAGGACAAGAAGCAGGGAAACTAAAAAAATATCCAAAGATATTAAAGGAACGGTAAGCTAGACAAATACGAGGGAGCATCCTTCCACGGGGAAATGTGGAGGGCCTAAGTGCATGATAAGACCATAACTCAACTCTGCGGTGGCAGTGAGTGGCAACTCCCCGGAGTGAGCTGGAATGCATTGCTGTAATGCCTCTTTTTTCTTCCTGTAATCACTGGAATGACAAGAGCCAAAAAAAAAAAAAAAAAAAAAGAAAAACAAAACAAGCGCCTTTGTACTCACACATCATCCACGTAGCAGGGATACGGCATCTGCTGGACAAAGACGCCAAGCGGTTGGGTGTTTGACGTCTGCACTCGGATGATGCCGTGGTCCACCATGTCCTGCAGGTAGGCGAAGCCCCCCCAGATGTAGCGCAGGTCGTCGTAGGGGTTGTCTCTGGCTCCGGGAGACCATGACCTTATCAGAGGATGAAACACCAGAAAGCAAATGACAACCTGACAGACTGTGAGAGCATTATTGGACAGAAAGTCTGATTAAAAATAAAACAACATATGTGGGCTGGCTTGAGCACTTTTGACAGTTTGAGACTTTCTGTTAGATGTAGACCGCTCACTCTCAAGATGTATAGAAAATGCACTACTTTGAGTCATAATTTCCAGTTAAAGTGATTTTTCTTATTCCAATTATCTTTAAAAAAAATGATTCGAATGACATCCCCTGCCTCTTGTTCTGTAAAATGTCTCAGTCTATAAATACGCAAATGTGATTTCATAGTTTTACTGCTGTGAAAAACATCTTTAATCAGACTTTACCATCAAATCGATGAAATGATGGCATCAAGTTCTCAAACTAAACTGAACTTTAGGACTTTTCCATTGAACACATTGATTTCTGAGGAAAAAAAATCCTGAATAAAATAAAGTCATACACAAATAATCCCAACTCATTTTGAGGTTCAATAACATCGGGCTCATTTGCATACCTTGATTTAATATTGTTGGTTCTCTCCACGTTCTCGATGTCCATGCGGATTTTGTACTTGACATACGGAGGGACGCGGCTGGAGTTGGGCTGCAGGTTTTCGAAAACAACACTGGCCCAGAACGTATCGTTTCTCAGGAGCTCCAAGGCTTTGCTCACCAGATGGCCTTCAGTGGGCGCCGCCTCGAACTTATTCAGATCCAAACACTGCCAACAAAACACACAAGTATCACACACATGCCTGATTCTTCTTCTTCTTTTTTTTTTAATTACATTATTTTCAGTACACAGCAAGTCATTTCTTTATGTTGTTACTTAATATCAAGCTAAAAGGTCACGCGACCGAGGCAGGCACGCTGTACAACAGATGGGTATTTAGCAGAAAGTATCACTGAGCTATCGACTAAGCCATGCAGAATGCAGTTCCAAATTATCCGGCGCTGCCAGGGGGTGGGAAATGTTTGGTGCTTCAGCAGAGACGAGCAAATGAGATACAGCCTTGCTAGCACTCCCCTGCTCTGTAGCCTTGTCCCCCTGTTTCATGAGATGATAATGAGTTAGCCATCCTGGGAGGCAGTCACACCTGACAGCTGTCTACACTTCTTACTGCAGCAATAGCTTTATCATTTCTCCCTCAGGAGGCTGCGTTCTATAGCAAACTATGCTGGGGAACGGAAAAAAAAAAAAAAAAAAATCACAGCAACATTTGTTCAGAGCGAAGTATCGGGTAAATCAGAGCGGAATAGACTCACACGAGACCAAAGTTTGGACATGAACCGACTTGAATATATAACCGGGTACAAGCTTCAGTTCTAAACACGAGTGTGTCATTTATGCACAACGATTTCAAAAAGCGTCTCTATACTTTGCGGCGACCATTCACACCAGCTACCTTCCTCGAATTGAAAGAGAAGCCATGTTTATTATTTCTGTGATATTCTTGTCTCTGCCCAATGGGCTCGCAGTTAAAGCCCGGCAATCCTGTATCAACAATCTGACTCCGACTGCAGCCTGAGAAACGGGCCCCATCGAGGGCTCGCCAGTCCAATCAGGGAGGCAACACACGCCGTTTTCCAGACACGGCTTGGCTTTACCCTGCCCAGTGCTGGTGCTCCTGATTGATATGTGGAAGTGATAGGATCGATATGACTGGATCCTGTTAGCATATACAACAACACGACGACTGGGGACTGTCAATGGGCCAAGCTCGTGGCAACAGAAGAGCAGAAGATAAATGGATGTATATATGATACATGTTTAAAATCAATCAATCAAAAGTTAGTTATGACAGTGATTTTAGCCTTTACTGGGTCGAATCAATAAAATTGTTAGGTAAATCCTATCGAAAATATATTTTTTTCTGTTTGATGCGAAGAAGCATGACATGTTTTACAAGATTAACACGTCAAGCAAAATTTCAACATATTTTAAGCTCCTTGCTCAAAAACAAACAAACAAAAGAGTCAAAAATGAAATCTCTTCAGTTGTCCACATTTTGAACCCTTCAACATGGATGTTTTTATAAATTTAAATATAGGTTTGTGGTTCATGCTACTTTCTCAAAGAAGCGTCTCATGTCTGCTATTCTTAATAAAGCAATCATATCTCAAGTGAATGGATTATATTATGAACCCATAACATATGTGACAATATAGCTTCATTTTAGCCTAAATTAATGTAATAGATGGAATTAATGTGGCGCGCACAAAATGCAAGAATGGTTGCAGATAGTTTTCCATTTAGAGAGAAATCCCTTATTGAACCAAAATTCATTACAGAGGTGAGACGGCTCACTTTGACTTAGATTTTAAAATGGGATTAAAACATTGCAGGGGATTTAAATTCATCCCCACTTATGGTAAGCTTAATGTCTGATACAATTACACCCATCCCCCACAAATCTCACCAGTACCAACTGTGGCATTTCCTTTGTTGATGTGTGTTTAAGAGGTAGCAGCAGTTTGCACAGGGAGAACTGACGGCACTATGAAGCTCTGAGGTCTACCTTTGCAACAGGGGCATTCTGTACTCCTTCAATTTTGCCCATTCATCCATTCAGAACAGCTTATATTCAGAGTCTGTCTGCAAGAGGCTAAAAACACCAAGGACTCTGTTCATCTGCCGCAAGGCCAACCTGGCTTTTACTTTTTTTTTTTTTTTTTCTTCTTCTCTCTTGCTTTAACTGATTTCTGATTTAGTTTCTTCTCAAGTGATATATTAGCTGTAAATATTGTGTGTTGTTCGGGCCAAGCTCACTCAGACAACAAATCCATCTGCTTTAGATGGAAGTCAAATCCCAGCAGCAGCCGCCGTGTCCGGCCCTCATCATCTTTGGGAGCGGAGCCACTTTAACGCTGCGCACTGGTCTTGCTCCTCCGCTGGGGATGAACTTAAACTGGAGGTTTGATAATGAGTTTTCTTTCTTTGTTTGGGTGTTATTTGTGAAGCGCTTCCTTTGTTTAGGTTTCTTTATCTCTCACACAGGACACTGGCATTAAACTTCAATGGCTTTCTCAGTAATGCGACTCTCCAACAGCTAAACCAATGTTGGAAAGTGGATTTGATGCAAATGTCTTATCCGTTATATCCAAGTGCCTTTGTGCTTTTGAAAAAAAAAAAAGAGATCTTAGTGGAGATACTGGGGAATAGAGTTTAATATCTGATCTTCTTCTAGCTGAGGGACTGCTGAAACCTGATGGGAATTTTTTTTTTTTGACACGCTTAAAATACAGTAATCCAATGCAAATATTCTCCACAAACACCTGCTCAGTTACAAATTCAGCTCCTTTAGGTTTTATGAAGATTTTGCAACAGCACTGAATACAAAGTATGGTCATTATGCTGTAATTTATGTTCTCGCCAATAAAAATGTTTACTTCTATTTGAAAAATCTCTTAACGTTTTCATAGTCTATACATGAAAAATCTGCCTCTAATTTATATATATACTTCTAATAAAATGGACTCCGACTGCTCTTTAATGTTTCTGCTGCGGTGGCACCATTTGGAGAACTCATTCCAATTATAAAATGACCGCAAATAACTGAGTTCAGTGGATAATTTACTTTAACTAATTAATATTTTAGCGGGGGTAATGTGCGTTTCGATATTATCTAAAAACCTGTCTTCCCTGTCTTACTGCTGCTCAGCATTTGACACCTGTTAACCTGCTTTTCCTCATATATGCAAGCATACATTTTATTCCACCAAATACAAGCAAAAACACTGATAGAGAAGGGGTTTAATCAGGACACCTCGTTTTTATGGCAAAGATAAGATCAATGTTCATAATTAATGTTAGCAAATAATGAAGTCAGCTGGATGTTCAGCAGAATACTCCAAGAGGAAATACACTGGCTCATGCGAATGCTTTTGTTAAGTTGTATAACACTGTAGTTTCAAATGAGAATGAAGCTGGAGTCAAATTACAAGAATTGATACTGAACACCAACAGTCTGAATGGCATCTTGCAGCAGAACGGTTCTGTAGTCTGCGCAAATGTTTAAAATAAATGTTTATGTTCTAGACAAACCTTTCATAAGTTTCATGATCAGTCCACTGAATGATTTTTAAGATGGGACACAGTAGCTAAAACACTTTCAGATAAACAGTGTAAGTTTTTCTTTGTTAACAATAGTTTTTTTTTTTTTCATTTGTAATTGTATACGTACAATAGAGAATGAGGTTGTGCTGCTGATAATATCCATACTGTAAATACTGATGAGAGCCACAAACAACAGATTTAAATAGTGAGAACTCAGAGTAAGTCCTCGTCTATTTTTAAAAAGGAATAAAACTAAGCATATCAGGTCTAATTTAAGTTCAGTCACGGTCATATGTTCCACAGTGTGATGTAATGCTCTGTCAAAGTACAAACTCTTCACCTTTACACTAGAGTCTACTACCTTTTACAGATAATGCCTACTGTAAAGAGCACGAGCAACGGGGATTTCAGCCCAGGCTCTCCACACGAAGGTTCAAGTCTTAACCTGATGCGACCCCAGCGAAGAAAGACACTATTTCTCAAACTGTATGAATCAAGATAAGAATAATATCACGTCAAAAGCCTTCTGTTAGTGATTATTCCAAGCAACGAAATCTCCATTCGTTTGTCAACACAACTGCCTCCAGTCAACTTCAATATCAGTTTATCCAGTTCTGGGTCACAGGGGACGGGGGTTGAGTTGTAAGTCCATCACACAACAGAACCAACCACTACACCACTGTGAGTCAGGCCCACCTTTTCTTTTTTTGTTCACCTCATGTGGCTAAACCCGAAGAGCTAACCTCAAATCTTCCCCGTCTGTGTGTGTTTGATCACACGCTGCAGACAAAGAACGGCTTTGCTCCAGACTGCGCCACAGTCAATATATCAGTGTCGACTGCGTCTGTGTTCCTTTCTCGCAGACGCAACTCCCGTTTGATGCCACTTTCAGCTGCAGTTCCGTCCTGAACAATGTGTTTTCGTGATCATTATGGAAGAAATGTAGGGACAGATCTTCCAGTGTGTATGACAGTTCATTAAGTCAAGGATATTAAAGTTTAATGAACAAAAGACTGAAGCTTTTTTTTTATTGTGCTTGTTTTCAATAAGTACAAAAGCTAAAGGAATAAAGAAGAAGAAGGAAAAAAAAAAAGAAAGCCTTGATTTTGATATGAACAAAAGCAGAGCCCAGACACTGCAACAAAAGAGCTGTGAAACTAAAAAAACGGCACAATGCCAAACATGGACGCATTGTGCTTCAGTTACGACTGCTTCCATATCGCAGCTTCCCCTGATGTTCAACCGGCGCTGCGTGTCAGTCGTGAGCAGTGATACAGAGTAAAATATAGTGGGAAAAAAAGATCAGGAATACAAGTAACGCAGTTTTCACACTGTGTTTGAGTCAATCTAAAAGCTTGAGTGATGTTTTCAAGGTGACATGTACGTTACATACAGCCATGACAGAGGAGAAGAGCTTCAGGATCTGTGTTGTGGAGTTGTATACATCCCTCCAGTCGTACTGTGGCATGTCAGGGGGACGATCCTCCGGGGGCCCGTTGTACAGAAAGTTGGAGATGAGCTCGGCGGTCAGCCCTGTTCCCGCGAGGCGCTGGTTCAGGAACTCAGCAAACACGGGATTCGCCAGCAAGGCCTGATTTTTAAAAGCAAGAACATGGAGTTATTCATAGTTACAGTGGTCACTTGTAAGAGATATAAAAGAAAAGTGGTATGAATGTAAATGAATATGCATGAAGCTGAACAGGGTCTAAAAGCAGTCTATTATACAGAAGGGAAGGCTTGGGAGTTCAGCGCTGCTCTTTAGTGAAGTGGACTTTCATTTTTCTTTCTTTTTTTTTTTTTCCTGCAGAATTAATTAAGAGCCTTAAGATAGATGGCAGCGCTGCCACTCTGAGATGTACATCCACTATTTTGCCCTCCCGTGCAGTATTTGTGCATGACTGCACAAAACAGATGCACATTTGCATGGCGCACGCATTCAGTCAAAACCACAAATGAATGCAAATCTAAAATCCTGTCTGGAGACACACACACACACAAACAGCATACAAAAGCCATATAGAGGGGAGCATAAAAAAATAAATAAAGAAGCACACACACACGCATGTCTTTTAGTCAGCGCGGGTCATGGATCAAACAGCGATTGCTTGAATCATAATGCAAAATAAAGCGATATGTTCATCAGGGAACAAATATAACCTTGGCAAAATTGCGATGTGCGTGTGTATGTGTGCGTTTTGTTGAGAGAAATAAATGGCTCTAAGCTCCGTGTACAATAGCTCTTGGATAATAAGGCAATTTCACTCCCACCCGTGTGTTGCCCTCTATTTAGTAGCCACAACCAATCTCCTCCCTCTCACCCAGGATTTGTTTAGTTTTCTAGTGCTCTGAAATTAAGACCCAAGTAATAATATGACACCGTCACTGTAATGACAGTGTTTCTACATAAACTTAAATTAAAGACTGATAATTTGCCTGTCATGTACACGAGGGAGATCAGCGGAAAAAGGAAATTAAAAAAAACCCACGAAGAGAATAAATCAATTAACACACCTATTGAGGATCATTCTTAGCTTGTGTGCTACATATTTCAAAGCGGGGCCCCGACTTTTTGGACAGGGGGCAGGTGTTGCATTGACTACGGGGCATCTGAACCTCTGCAGTGTGAAATTGAGAGTTGAGATTCAGATATATTCTGCCCAGCGTGCTCAGTGGCATTTCGGTGTCAACACTTCGGATGATGTTCTGCTTAACCTCAGGACAAAGTGTCAAATTAAGTCATCTCCATGCTGCATGTGACCTTTCACAAAAAAATCAGTACATCTATCTTTGTGACCACTACATTAAGGCCATGACCCATCAAAAATGTGTACGTTTTATAGAGATGTGCACCATTTTCAAAGTCCTGCTGGCAAATTGACCATAGCTCCTGCGCTGGCCTAGAGGTTGAATATCTTCATTTGGAGACTCGTGAATATGACTAAATGTGCTGTACACCATGTAATCTCTGCTGGCATTTGGACTAAACAGTTGCAGATATGCCATTTCACCTTGTTGGTCATGTGTAAAATAAAATTCTTTGTTGTTAAAGGCTTGAGCATAAGATTCAATGACTAACCTCACGCCACGTGCCTTTTTTGAAGTTAAGCATCAATTTTCAGCTCAGCTTGGCTTTTAAGAATAAGAATATATTTTATTTATCAGCACCTTTCAGGACAGGCAAGGTCACTGTACAATGAACATGTAAAAAGGCATTTAGAAAGTGAAAAAGCTTGACATCCCACTACTGTGATAACAATCAGAGTTTAACATAAAAGCATATATTGTAGTGATAAATTAGGGCTTGAATGAACTTGAACATTTTTAAATCAAATGATACAAACTTTTTGAATTAGTTGCAGTAATTTTGATTTTGCGTGCATGAAAAAAAAAAATCACTCAGCATGAGGAGAAAGACACATTTTGTCACGTCGAGAGCCGTGACATATTTTGTTAAAGGAATATTTGTTCTGCTCTAGATGTGAAATATCTTAGGTAAGATTTCTTCTGGCGAATAACAAAACAAAAAAAAAAAAAACCTGATGTGGGTGTTCTGGAAAATACTCAACTGTTCCTCCAATCAACAATCACTTTCCTGAGGAATTTGTCACACAATCAACAATCAAACTCTCTCTCACACACACGGCGCAGATTAAGGTTTTCTCAATTTTGGCAAAATATTTTCACGTACAGTTTGGAACTAGCATAATATGAGCCGGGGCTGCCAAACCCTGTCTTTTAGTGCAACAAAGTATTAAAACAACTTTAAGAAGTTCACATCTAATGAATGAAACTTACAGATCACAGTGGATTTTTATAGTAAGTAAATCTTTAAAGGCCTAAAACAAATATGGCCACGTGACTTCAAGTCAAAAATACAGTCGGCTACCTCATATTATAATCATCCTGAACAACCGAACTGACTCACAGCCAAACTGCACATGTTGCCAAAGGAGCCACAGTTGCAGCCACGTGTCGCTGAAACTTTGATTTCAACTTTGTCGATGAAAAAAACGAAAAGTAGCTACTTGGAAAATATTCTCAACCTCTTTTATTTCCGAGCTATTTCAGTGAATATGCAATAGTACAGTGTGTCCTTCTATCCAGCTCTGAACCCTAAATGTTCCATCTCAAATGTAGTTGCGGTGGCGATGGTAATTGGTCCATCAACGCAAAACGTGTCTGCGACCTTGAAGGACCTCGGAAGATGACAAACCTCTAAAGCCAGCAGGTTCCTAGCGAGAGGTGGAGAAGGAGAGAGCCGGGCCGGGAGAAAATGAAGACAAAGGAGGATTGCTGGTCCATTTGTGTAAAGGTTAGGGCTAGGGTAATGAATACCCTCGCTATATGGAGCTCCCAATGTCTGCTTCCCTCCAGCTGCCTATAAGCTCATTTGGAGTGACACTGGAGTAATGTCAGTGTCAAGGAAATACGGAAAGGAGGCATGGGGAGAGAGAGAGAGAGAGAGAGAGAGAGAGAGAGAGGAGGGAAGTGGAGTAGGGAGAGAGAAGTGGTGGCGAAGAGTCCATGTCCTTTACTTCTATAGATAATCCTTTCTGCCAGGATGAAAATTATCCTGCACTTATCCATAATTACTTTCCTCCCTCGGTCTGCATATCTGAACAGAAGCTGCGACAAATTGATGTACATAGCATGGGTGTTCTCACCTGCAGCATATGTGTGGCTCATCCTTCATATTTTACAGACCATTTAAAAAGCTGCCACCGTTCATAGGAAAAAAAAAAATAGATAAAGCAACTAAATCTACAGATACTATAGATGTTCAAGTCTTGCATAGGTCTGTGGACGATCAAGTGAGCAAGTTTAAAAAAAAACAAAACATGTAGAGTCATGTTGAGTGTGTTCCAGGAGTCTCACCCGAATGGCATTGATTTGACGACTATCCTGTAGAAAATCCCAAACACGTGGCCCAATTTCCTCCCAAGAATCAGCCAGTTCTTTCAGCATAGCCAAGGAGTTGAAAGTGGAATTTGCCTTAAAGCAAACAAACAAAAACAACATTCATCTCAATGTCCCCCCGACTGAAAGTATACCCGACGAGGCTTCCTCTCCTCACGCTGAGCCAATGCAGACATGAAAGGACTCCACATTTGCACTTTCGGTTAATCCCCGGAGAAACTCATCACATCGTAACACTCACACACCCTCCACCCCCCACGGTGATGCATGTAAATGGGGTTATTTACCCCTGAACACTGACTTGTAAACAATCTGACTGTGTCTAGTGTGAAGAGGGTCTTTGCGCGCAAAACACCGGACCGCTCGCTGTGAAGTCGACAGGTTCGGCTCACGCTCATTATGCATTCAGAGTGCAAAATCCTCTCTGCGTGTCTATTGTTTGTTTTGCTTATGCGGTGATTAAACTGGTGCTAATCTCTCAAAGAAATGTCAGGTCGGGAAATGGCAAACCGACGTGTCCACAATATTTTGTGGCAACAACTTGTAAGATCCAGTTTTTTTTTTTTTTTTTTTTTTTTTTTTTAATTAGCATCTTCCCACTGACACCCAAGATTAGTCTGATTTTGATCTTAAAATGAATTGCTGTGTAGCCCGGACTTTAAACCAACATTTTCCCCTCCTTTTCAAGTGCACAACAGTTTTCTTCTCAACCTACTTCCTCCACCAGGAGACGGGCAGCAGCTGTATCAGGTGTGTAGAGGACTTTGCCTTGTAGTAGCGGCTTGAAGGTGCTCCAAATGTAGCGCAGACCAGGTGTGCCCTCCAGGGTGTCAACGAGAGTCTGACAAAAAGCATCTGCAGAAGTGGAGAGGTGAGGAGGGAAGACAGGGAAAGTCAAAGCAAGCTTAGAAAATCACCTCGGAATTTCAAAACTCCAGTATATGTAAATATATATATACATATATATATATATATATATATATATATATATATATATATATATATATATATATATATATATATATATATATATATATATATATATATATATATATATATATATATATGTTGTATCGGATAGCGCGGAGAAAAGAGAAGAAACACTGATCTGTACAAAAATCCAAGAAATCAAAGTCCAAGAAGCAAACATGATAAATATTACACATGAGCTTGAAACTAATACGGTGCTGCCATGACAACCAGCTTTACTCAACACAGCAAGAGCAAATATAAACATGGTATAATTTAATAAGTACACATGATATAGGCACATTTCCTTAAATAATTCAAGGACCTCACCATGTATACATTATATAACTAATGGAACTTATTTGATATTTAAATCAAACATTTTTTAACATTTACATTTTGCAGGGTTGAGCATAACAACATCATATTTCTGTACACAGCATGTAAAATGTACATATTCACACCAGAGGAGCAACTCTGATGCACTCACTGCACTGGCTGTTTTACATAATTTACAATTAGCGCATGCTGGTCCTCCTGAGACAATCTGTAACTGTTATACTCTGTACGGATCACTTTTTAATAATGTATTCAATCTGACAACCCCAGGGCAGCTTCTACAAGAAGTTCACAAAATCAAAAAAGTTGTGCTCCTGCTGTAATTTGCAGTAGTGTTTTGGACCATAAGAGGGTATAATGAGTCAATAATGTATCTTATTCATTGCTGTCAGTAACTTGGTGAAATGAAACTGTAAAAAAGTTAACAGCCATGAACACGAAATCATAGATTTTGGATGCTAAGAGGATATTTAGCCTTCCATTTCAGGTTTAATATCAAGTTCAGGTTGATAAAAAAAAATAGCTTGTGAAGGTTTCTATTGGTCTAATTGTTTTTTTTTGTTTTGTTTTTTAGTATTTTCACTCACTCTTCTTCAAGCTCTAATCAGCTCACTTTCACTCACTAATTGGCCAGCCATCGATAGTTAACCAAGTGGAATGAAAGCAAATAAAGTTTGCTCCTATTGAACTTTTAGACCGAAACTTTTGTCGATTATCATTTGGTAGTTTGTTGTAAAGACAGATAATCAAATGGCCTCTCATCGAATATACCATTGCTTATGCTATTTTGGCACAGAAAACATTCCAAGTGTTTTTTAATAAATAAAAAGCTTTATCTAATAGATTTCTTACAGTGTCACTGGTCCTAGAGCAACTTTATTAACAGAAAACTTCCCAATTAATGTATTACTCATCAAAAAAAAGAGGTCAATTAAGACTTCAAAGAACACGTGGGCAGAGGGAAACACGAACCAAGAGCTCAGGCCAGAGTACACGAGGAAAGGCTTCTGTGAACAGAGTTGAAAAAAGTCAATATGCTCAGCAGCAGCAGGATCATTATTAATTTAACTTATCTGCCAATGTGAATATTGCGAGGCTGGGAGAGTGCTGAATAAGTTACACGAGGATCTGTGCTGCGAGCCGGAGAACCTGGAGTGGCTAGAAAGGTTGTTCTTCTGCCTGGGTCTGCCTCGTCTCGACCGTAAACGTGTCATCCGTCTTGTGTGGCTGGCTATCAGACAATTGATCAGTTCAGGTTGTCGTGTGCCAGTCAATATGGCCGCCTGCCTCTTTGATCTGTTGCTAACCGCGGTTTTGTTGCAGCACCTGTCATTACGACAGTGTTTTTTTTTTTTTTTTTTCCCAAGCCCTCTTTCATTTTTTTTCCCCCCCCGCTGTCAAGACTAGCAACAAAAACCTGAAACCTGCTCTCTCCTTTCATCTCACCAGGGCAACCATTTTCCCCATCAGGGAGATTTTAGCAGCCATTTTCGGTGCAATTAAATGTTAGCCTCTCTGCCTGCTGGCCATCTTTCCCAGGTGCTCCTCAGAGGTCAGTGTGCGCAGAGCTAATGGCTACCCCTTAGTCTGGGTCTGGCCAGCTGTTCCCTCCACAGGCTGCACAGATGCCACCTCCCGCAATCATAACACTTGAAAGACAGGGAGTGTGTGTGACACACACGCACCTCTACCTCTCTGCTAGATAGGCTGTTAGATGTGCCGGTGTGGGGAAGAAAAAAAAAAAAAAAAAAAGAAACATTTTCTGTACTTACGAAAAAAAAAGAAAAAGAAGAAAGAAATTCAATCTCAGTAACATGACTGGCTTCGCAGCAGATTGATTGCAGACAAAAACGCGCAGAATTAAAACGAGAGGACACGCTGATTATCTTAAAGTCCAATGACGCAAATGGCTTTTCGTTGCTGCAGCACGAAGTAACGTCTGCAGACTCCGAATGTGCTGCAATATATATTTTGGACATGCAACGTGAAGGAAAACACACCAGAGTCGGCCTTATACTGTCAGGCAGCTGGAGAGGCGTGTCTGCGTTTGATTGACAGCAGCCGTGCGCCGCCGTCACACCTCAGGGAACAAGAGACAAAGTAAACAAAGTTTAGCTGGAGCTGCATGTCATGGGCGCGCTGTGTGTTGTCATTGTTACCGAAGAGTAAAGAGCAGAAAAGCTCCTTACTGGGCCCAGGTGGTGTTCCCTGGTTATCTTAAATGCTATTTAATGTGCTGCAGCAGAGCAACTAATTAGCAATCCTGCCTCTAAACTGAAGTTAGTGGAGCACTTTTTTCCCCCCGGTGAATGTCTGGTCACTTCCTCAGCAGGCTAAAACCAAGACGTTTGAAAGTTAATGTGGCATTTTCCTCCCAAACCTGGGCCTGCTGTTCTATGAGGGGTTTGTCCATGAATCATCAGATTATGAGTCTGCACAATAATATGGCAATTATACTGCAACTAGATGTTTTATGGTGAAAATGTGAAGTTATGTGACAATGACAAGTCCATCAAATAGAAGCAAATAGCTAGTCACACGTTAGAACATGCAAACGAGACGCAAAAAGCATTGCCTGCATTATTCCCCGCATCATCACCCGGTCAAGAGAGACTGTCCAGGACACTGAGTATATAGCACAATAGATGAGTGAGCAATATCCAGATCCCTATGCCCTGCACTAATATATTCCAGAAATAATCATATTTTTCATCTTACCTCAATATGAGCGTCTGCAACATGTAGGTTTTTCTTATTTAAATCCTTTGACTCTTCTTTTGTGCATACAGTAAGGTCCCCTTTTTCATAAATGTGTTTGTGATTATGAAAGTGATTATGAGAACAGACAGCTTCACTCAACAATAGCACATGAATATAGATGGCAGTGATGAATGCATAACACTCTGATATTACAGATCTGCGTTTCCTGGGAGAGATATATCGGATTTCGATATTTGTTAGTACTAAAGGGAGCATCAGATTACAGAGGTTGCATATTCTCCTGAGCTGTGTGGTTCTTTTTGACAACAGAATTTTACTTTATTACAAAGCAGCCGGCTTGAATGAGGAGAAAATCTGTTCTTTACGCCGGCTTTAGCTACAGTCAAATAATTGCTTGGAGCCTCGAGTCAGCCCCTCAACTTACCTGGCAAATTTAATCAATTTGAGCTGTACCCTGGAGATGGGCTCAATTCAGCACAAATGACGCGCCCGAATGCTGGCAGTCAACACACACACACGTACACACAGTCTTGCATATGCATACATGCGCTAATTCATATGTGCTATGAAGGTATTATTGGTGAAAAAGGTTTGAGCACTTGTAAACGTGGAATATCTAGTTGTGGGCAGTGATTTTTATGTCTATCAGTAAATCTGAGGTCACACGTTCTGTGTTGTGTAGTTGTGGATATTTTTGTCTCTCCACAAACACAACTCTTGCACAAATTTAATTTACTTAAAACAAGTTACTTAAGGCATTTCATGCAAAACACATACGGGAGCCAACAAACGCAACACAAACAGACCAGACACACGAATCCAGAGTCACCAGGCCAGTCTGAGCGAACCACTCTGTGCATCAATCAAAGAGCACCTGATTTTTCTTCTTTTCCTACAAGCGGTACAAATCAAGTGCTGCCTCACAGTGTATGTGCAGAAAGTCAAATAAGCTTGAATAAATGTCACTGAAGTCACTCTGTCACAGGAGACACAGGGAGGCTGCTTTTGGCATTCAGGCACTTCAGGTGAGCGGCGCTTTACTCTCAATTACTGTCATGACGAACGCCTATTATCCCCTCACTGGCCCCAGTACCTCCTATCAAAGGAGATAGGAGCTAGTGTTTACTAATGACTCTGACGTCAATGTGCTAATTCTGTGAGAAAAAAACATTACAGTGTAAGTAACATTAGAACAATGTAAGCAGAAAAACATTCTTTTAAAAGTTGCCTGATCCATAACAGAACTACTTGGACTAAACTGACTGATGCAAGTTGGACATCTTGCTGATTTTGGTCGATGTCAGCAGCCTACCACAAAACATAATTTTACCATGATTGAGGAAAAAAAAGAATCTTATATTGCATTTAAATGATGCATCTGTTTTCTATCGTTGCTGAAAAGGATTACATACAGCCAGGAGAATGACGTCTGCATAAACCATACGATATATCTCGAATACAGCAGGATTTTTCCTAATGTCACCCTTCATAAGATATCTAACTTGAAGCATGGAATATAAGCAAACCATCTAATCCGCCCTCATTATTTCAACTTTTGTTGGCAACAACTTGAAATTAGTGTTCGCCAGAGCAGCTACCATTCCCAACTAGCCTATGTAATGACTCAGAACTTGCTGTCAACAATTAATTGAGGAAGGAGCATTACTGGGCCGTTTACGAAACCCCAGCGTTGGCCTTTATTATTGCTGTTTTGCTATTCCTTTGAGTGTACTTTTACACTTACAAAGGAGTTGTAATTGGCCATTATGCAGACACACTGCATATTCCAGAGCCATTTAACTATACATAGTGCAGCACAATGAAATGCCACGGCAAAGCCAAAACAGCCATTAGCATGCTAACAGAGATGTTACTGCTTATTATGTAAGGGAAGATACGATGTTTTTGCTAATTTGTGCTGGCACTAGCATGCAATTCCACTTTATAGTGAAACGTTACTCCCAAGGAATAGAGGCTTCTTATTAAGATCTAATTTCGTGCCGATTCCTCCAAAGAACAGGCTTTTAATGAAACAGGACTGCTTGGTCTCTAATGAGCACGGGGCTGCATGGCGCTACAATGAAGATCTAATTCTCGAGCTGTTCAGGGAGCAAACAGTCACTGGGTTGAAGAGCTGCCCTCAAATTTCAACTGAGCATGCTGTGATATTTTAATGTCTGGTTGATTTCAAACTAAAAAATATCTTTCTTTTTTTTTAACTTAAGATATATCTTTTTTACTTTATTTGATTTTCAATCCATTTTCTTGTCTGGAAAACAAGAGAAATATTTATATATTCCAATGTAGAAAACATCTTTCTTCTTTAAATGGCTGAAAATAGCAACAGGTGCACTTAAACAGGTGCAAATGATAAAAAAAAGTTTGCTAGCCTTTGGGGATCTACCCCATACATCAAGATCAGACACGAGGTCAGGTCGTGTTTTACCACCGTCTGGTGCGTGATAATCCATAACGCCTCTCGCACCCCCCGTGAGCTTACCGAGCCACGTGGGGAGAAATGTGGAGATTTCCAGACTGCCTGGAACAGTTCACACCGTTTTAATCCACCGACTGACCTGAAAATAAGCTGAAGAAAATGCAGAGCGGCACTCGGCGAGAGACCGCCACTTCTCCACACACTGACAAAGAGTCGTGAGTCAGCTGTGGCACGAATCTGGCCGACACGATGGCTTCGAGTTGACGAGAGAGACCGTGATAACGCAGCCCGGATCACTGGGTGGATACGGACAGCTGATGCGCACGGACACATACGTGCACATGTGAGGACAAGGCCATTCCTTTCTGAATATGAAATATTGAATTCAATGAAAAATGTCAAAAAGAAAAAGAAAATCCTGCGATTGCTTGAGGAGAAAAGGAAAATGCTGCACATACATTCTACCTGTTAAGACTGCATTTCTTTGCACAATTTCCATGGTCAGACACGTTTGGCTCCGGGCAGAAACTGACATTTCACCATCAACAACACATTTGAAGGACAGGAGAAAAGAGTATGTACTGGCTTAGATCAAGGGTTGATCCACACGTGCTCGTAAAGCCATTTTTCCTTTATTAATACAACACAGGACACTCCTTCACCTGCTATAACAGCATGGGCAGAGAGTTCCCCATTTTTAAAGCAGTGTGAATATCCAGCGGTGTGGCTACTTGGAATAAATATTTCATAAGTAGCACCACACTGCTGCACAGTGCTCGACTCTGGCTGTGAAGACAACTCTGTCCTATGTTGCCATGTTCATATGCAGCGTATTATTATGAGGACTGGAGACAATGACATCCTGTAAAGTCTCCAAAAAAGTGGGAAGTTTCTCTCCCAACTCTGCAAGACTGAACAAGTCAAATCTGCCTCATACTGGATATTCTTTTTGTTATTAGAATGCCTTTATATAAGGGGGAAACAATGAATAAACAGTACACCGAATAACTGCTTCACAGTGGCAGCAATAGAAGAGAGCAGGGTGTAGTTGGAGCGCGGTTAAGAGAGCCAAAAGTCCACTTTTCTGGGGGATGGAAACTTTTCCTTTCAATGGATGCAATATTTCATAACAGCTTGAATTTGGCTGTTGTTCACTTGAATGCCACTTACTCCTTTCAACCACTGGAAGGCACACAGAGACAGCCTCAGTGCATTCCTAACTGCTCGGGAGAATTTGAGCAGAACAGCTGACTGACAGTATGGCTGCCATGGATATTTTCCCTTTCTGAACAGAAGAAAACACTGTTGACACCCCAAGAAAGAGCTGTATTGATGCCATCTGTCCCGGGCGGGGAATATAGATTTCCATATGTTCATCTTTAAGATGTCGTGTCACCACCTCGAAAAGCATCGCTTTGCCCTCGGAGTAAGTTCCTGTGGACTTTCCCCAAAGCCATTTTGAAAAATGTCATTATGTCAGGGTGGGAGGAAGACAGCTTTTAAATGTAAACGAGGAGAGCTAATTCGATTGGCTGCGACTGAAGCCAGGCCCCGATCCAACGTGTGATAATGTATTCCTAATCAGACCTGCTTTTCAGCTCCAGCAGAGGTGCCAACTGTGCCACAGGTGCCTCTTCCTGCATGTGAAGAAGCGGTCATATCATGCACCTCCTGCTCCTGCCCCACGAGATATTTATAATGCCACAGAAAACAATTCAGCAGTAGCTGTGTTACATTAGATAATAGAAAAAAACATATAGTTCTGTCAGTCTAAAGTGCAGATAAATGATTGAGACACAGGTCGTCTGTGACAGCGTTGCCTTATATCGGAGCTTGCAGCGGCACTTACCGCCGGAGCTGTTGCCCATAATGGAAGCTGACTGGTTGTTAGACGGTGAGACGGAATCGAGAGTCATATTGGTGGAAGTCATACTGAAGTTGGTCTCCTTTCCACACAATAGCATGCTGATACCGCCAATCATGTCTGCTCCAAAATCCAGCGAACTCGCAGCCCGAAAGGCATCGGAGCGCTGCAACCTGGCCACCTGAAAAAACAGGAATTCAGAAAAAAAGTTCTTGAAAAATAAACAGATTTCTCATCGTAAATCCTGAAACAGCATATCTACTGACATGGAATCAACACTGACCTCTCGAAGGACTGGCAATGCGTCCTGGGAGGTCTTCCGCATTAGTGCCAACGTGTCCGCTGCATTCAGACCGAAAGGCGAATTGACCTAAAAGGAAGAGCAGAGATAGAAAGATTTGAGCCAAAAGAAGTTAGAAAGAAGATAACCAACAGCAATGAAATTTACAGAAAGTTAAAATGGGATACGTTAAAGCAGAGACATAAAACATTGGCAAAAAAAAAAAAAAAAAGGACTCCCGAGATTAAAAAAAACAAAAAGAGAACTAGACAAATAAAAATGACATGAATAATATTTGGATGGATAGAATATTGAGAAATAAAAGCAAGAACATAAAAACAAAAGGCTGTAAAAGGATGACATCACACCGAGGCAAGTCAATAAACAAGTGTATTAAAAAGTGATTTAGAAGACGGCACCGATTCGGCGGGCCAAATCTTTTCAGGGAAAATTGCAACAAAGTCGAGGAGCCAAGATGGGAAGAGCTTGCTGTGGTTTTACACCTCCGCCACGGCGACAGGTGAGCCCGTCTGCTGCAGACAGGCTGCGGTCAGCACGCCTCTTATCCTGACTGGAGACACTTTACTGTATGCTTTGATACATCTGAAAGGAATCGTTTAAAATAAACTCAAACATGCCATAAAAACGGGATTCAATGTTCTGATTGACAAATGCATTAATTGATATTGGCTGTGGGTGGGATCCCAGTACTGTGGCATCATGGCACAGCACACTCTGCCTGCAAACGGCATCAGGAGCACAATATGCCCACACTCGTTGCCAAAAACATGTTGGTCTCAATTTGGCAGCAGGAGGTGGGACATGTTGGCTGCAGAGCCCCAGTCCGAACGTCCAGAACTGGGCTGAGCGGACCCGTTTTTACATGAACCTTTATTATCAACCCAATGGGATGGCAAAAAAACCTAAAAGTTCTATTTACTTTCCTCTTACTAATTTGTGCATCTTGACCTCTAAATTATGTCTCCGCGTCATCTTCCCCCGGCTCTGGCTGATAAAAGCTGCATTAAAAATGACAAGCGTTACTCGGTGTTAGTGACATTCTGAAGGTACACAGTATGAGTCCAATTAGAGGAACTAAATGGCATGCCCTTTCAACCACTGTCATTTTCATGCATCAAGTGTCGAGCAGAGCCTGTATGAGGGGTGCCTGTATTGTCTTTCAGCATATAAAATGACAAAGACTTGAAATATTTGCAGCACAAAGGTCCTGAAAGCGCACAAAGCACACAGACCACAAGGTCTAAGAGCTGAATAGATGACACTGCATTAGAAAAGCCTAAATAAAGCTCTATTCACAAACAGAAAACTCTTTCGAGCGGGGTTTCAAAAACCGCCCAGCCACTGATTGAGTCTTGAGTATATTCATTTAGGACCACTTCTACTGTTAGTGAGTGGAGGACAGACAAAAAGAGCAGATGGAGTGGAAAAGTGGCCGAGTCTTGGACAATTTTCAGCAAAACAGCGAAAAAAAAAGGAAAAAAAACCAAAACGCCTGAAAGTGATGGATGGAAGACGGACAAGAATTCACGGTCTCTCACTATCTTTTCCTCCGAATGTTACGATACTGGAGAAAAGATAGATCAACCAGCGCAGCTTCCAATCAGTGTGTGTGTGTGTGTGTGTGTGTGTGTGTGTGTGTGTGTGTGTGTGTGCACATTTTACACTAGTCATGATGGTTTTTATAACCGGTAATGACGTGATTCATGACTGCATAAAACAAATTATGCGAATGTGTCATCTTTACATAAATAGCTGATTTATTTCTACATTTCCTGTAATCCACGACACAGTGAAGAGGTTATTCTAGAGCATCTGAATTGCCAGTATTCGCTGCTTTCAAGGATTTAAGAAGTCAAGGCTCCGATTGGTTTTAGACAACTGAGATTGGCCAAGGTTAGCTTCTTCTCTGAATAGAGATACAGAAAACCTACTTTCTGAGTGAAAACAACAGATAGGCACAACAACAGGGGGAGGGAAAATGTAAAGCAGGGAGACAGCAGTGAAAAGAAGCTATTGTGAGTTAGTGAGGGAAGATTTGTTCCTCTGCTCAAAGATGACCAGAAAAAAAAGGTCATTTTATTCTGTTATGAAAATAAATTTGTTTCTTGTTTGCTTGAAATTTCCAAAAGTATGATTAACGTCATCATTATTGCAGAAGTAGCTTGTTTAATATTCAGAATTCTAAGTTGAAGTTCTTATTTTATTAGTTGTCATTGCATTTGGCGTCATTTGTTTCCAGTACGCTGTGGGCTTCGAGTGTCGTGGAAATGGCATTCAATTATCGTTTTCTCCTATTGATTCGAGTCATTGATGCAACCCAGTGCAGATGTCGGTACGCTGTGTGACTTCTATGATAATCTACGTGAAGAAATGTTTAATTCATTACACAGAAGCTGATTTGTTTAAAATAACTAGTTACTGTGGGAGTCTGGGAGGGGTGAAAGAAGCCTCCCACTCAGCGTGGACTTCTTATACAAGATTCCATTTAAAGATAATTGGACAATAATGTTGATCTAATGAGGGAGATGTATTTCATGTGATAAAAACATTTGTTTGAATTAAGAAAGCAAAAAGACAGATAAAAGCTCGGTGACTTCTGCATGTCCTCTGTTGAGCTGCATATTTTAATATTAATTTTTATTATGATTATCATTATTATCAATCAGTCTTCTGTGAGGATTCCATTCTGAAATGACCTCCCAAAAAATAATCCCAAAACAAAATTGTAAAAATGTCTAAATCACCCTCTGCCGCTCAGAACCTCGGTGATAAAAACGGACTTCTCTTGTCCTTTTCTTTATGCTGCTCTTGTTGTTATCACAATCATTCAGCGGCGTCGAGCCTTTAGTGTGAAGGCTTGATGTTCTTTTCCATCCATCTGCTTGAGGCGCTGAAGAGCTTTCCCACCATATCTTGTCCAGGCTTTCCTTTTTATTTCAGTGTCTGAAAATGCCTTGTGGGCTTAAATTGTTCAAATGCTCTCTCCAACGAACTTCCTGCCTTATCACTTATTTATTGGATTTGCTGTCCCATATATTTTCTCTCAAAGATAAAGTCAAAGAAAAGTGCTGGCTTTCATCATCCCAAAGGGAACCGGGAGATTTAAAAGAACTCCAGAAAACACTGGTCCTAATAAATAATTCCCACCTGATTGCACGGATTCCAGCAAAATCCTTGGAAGACACTCAGAGGTGGACGTGACAGAGACGATTCCAAAACCAGGGACAGCGTGGGACGTGGATTTACTCTTTTCTCCGAATGGACCACATCAAGATAAAGTTACAAAACAAGAGCTGGAGGGTTTGAGCTTGAAGTATTAATTAACAAGATTTAACTTTCTTCGTCTTTTCAAGTCGCAGAGTCAGACAAGCGAAACATTTCACTTTTAATTTGCTGGCACAGAATACTGTCTTTATATTCAATTTGCTGCGAGTCATGCAAGAATGATACTTGTATTAAGATGTGAAGACGGAATATCCAGGTTGAAAATTACCTTCTGTGACCATTTTCCTTTTTTTTTTTTTTTTTTCTGCGCCTCGATTTAGGAGAGTACCTTTCACTCAGAAAACTCTTTAAAAGAAGACTCAACACAATATTCTGGCACACAAAAAAAACTAACTGCTCCACTGTGGCATTTCGTTTTTTGCTTAGGTATAAAATTCACTGCATCACACCCAATAATTCATGACCATAACCGTCAATTTCAGCAATTCTTCGTGGACGGGATAGCCCGGTGGCATAAAGTGGTTCACTCAGCAGAAGAACCACTTTTTTTTTTTTTTTCCTGAGTCCACCGCACTGCACAAATTCATGGAGATTGTTTACAGGGAGGTCCGTCAGCTTTACGCCTCTCGTGATTTTTTTTTCCCCTAGTCTGCGTTTCACCTGCTCATGGTTGAGTTTTCACTGTTTGTGTTTCAGGTTCTTATTCTGATGTTTCCTTGTCAGTTTATACGAAACAGTTTGACACAGTTAAATTAAACAGTTTGAAATATTCCGTTGTGGTCGACCGGCGGAAGAAGAAGCAAAGCAGCTTTGCGTGAGCGGCGATGTGCAGCAATCATCGCTTTATCAGTTTGTTCCTCTTCGAAGATCTGGTTGAGCGCCGACTGCAGACGTAATTTGTTTTCTTTCACTGTCGCCACATCTGGGCTACTGAACTGACAGACGACGGCGACTGACTGGCTCCGGCTACCGACAGCTGTGAGCTGTGCAGAAGCTGCCAATGACTCAGCGGAGAGTAATATAACACCAGCAAACTGTGAAGTCCAGGTGCGGATGTTAGGTGGACGAGTTACGACAGATGCCGCGCGCTGATGTTCTGAGACTACAAACTAGGATATTGTCTGGTTAGTGCATGACCCAGCAACACCACATCTCAAAAAATTTACACATTGTTGTCACAACTGCTTGGATTCCTTTACAAAGACGTGCATATATATACTTTATTTTCTCGAGAAATTTCACTTTGATATAACAAGTAGAGGTTAAATGCTTTGTCAGACACAATGACTCAGCTGCAGCGTCTGTGGCTGGAATATTACAAAAGCTTTCATTTACATTTCAAAACTCACCTCCCTGCGTACTGACAGTGCAGTTTGAAGGAAGGCTAAATGTGGGTGACCTTGCTGGGCAGAAATCAAAGCTTTTTAAACGTAGACATCTTGGCCAGTAATACTGCTGTGTCCCCATCAGACCAATCAGTGTAAACACGGCTCCCGAATGCATTAACTTGCCAAGGCTTGTCAAAACCGTACTAATTGTGCCCGAGTTCCTTTACCTTTAAGTTTTGTCAAAGTCAAATTAGACTCGGCTGGTTCTGCGGGGGACTGCGAGGGGAAAAGCTTACCTCTGAAAGCACTTTCCTCCCGTCCAGGTTTTGCAGGAGCACTCGCTGGGTGTTAATCAGCTGCTGTGAAGTCAGGGAGCAGCTGACATTTTGAAAAGACTCCTTTTCAGCTTGGCTGCCGAGCTGGACGTACGCGTCCAGATCTTGCCCTTCACATAGGATACTCCTCAGGCTGTTTGGCCTCGGGAAGGCTCGCATCTGAAAAAAATAAATCCTCGCTTTAAGAACAGCCCCATGCTTTATGATTAAAAAGCTGAAAAGTGACAGAAGGGAAGTTGGGACAGACCTGGCTGGCACAGAGACAGAGCATGATATGTGAAGCGCGCTAGGATATTTTACTATCTCGGAACGAGGAACAAGCCCACTGCAGCCATCAAAGAGTCTCCTGCACTGCAGGAATCTTTTAGTCAGTACAAAATGTATTTAACCAGCCCTGTCATCTTTGTCAGAGGAACATAATTACCTTCTTGCAGTTTATCTGATGATACTTGGTGCACTCAACACTATCAATTGGGGAACATTCTGAGACAAAATACCCATTACTCTTATTGCAATCTATTTCAGTCCAAATTGCCTCGTCTTGGCAGCTTCAAATGACTTTTTTTTGTGAAACAAATACTAGAGAATGCTTTGATTGTGACTGTCAAGACAAAGAGTCCCAGAGGCGGCTCTTAGCCAGGACATTTTCATGTTGAAATGTTCAAACATGGCCCTCTTGGCACATTTCAGTCTTTTGAATATTTCGGTAGCACTTAGCGCATTTCATTTACACAAGGTGGGGGAGAAAAAAATTAAAAAAAAAAAAAAAAACTAATTTGTAAGTAGTTTGGATTCTGTCTGGTGGTTTGTTGTTTGTTTGTTTTTGTTTTTTTTTGCATGCCAGCAGAGAGTTGCAGTGATACTTACCGGATTGAGTTGAATTTTAGCATTCATGAGGCTCTGGATCACTGGTGGTGGTACTGATAAATCATCCTCCAGGTAGGCTGAAAAAGTCTCATTGGCTCTCAGAACACTCCGAAGGACGACTGGTCGATCTTTAACATAAAAATGAAAAACCGTTAAGCCACAGTTCATCATCAGAAATTAAGCAAACAGTTTGTTTTATGTTAGGTATGGAATACATAAAGGAATAATGATGAGCTTCTTATTAACCTGGGCCTCGTTTTGATAGTTTTGTACATTAATCCTCTTTACTTCCCATCTGTTCTGTAGTTATCCTGCCAGAAAAATGCAACGACTTCACACAGATCTGAATGCATGTAAAAAACATGTGTTATGTTTTTTTTTTTTGTCTTTTTTTTTTACTGACCACCTTCTATAAGTCAGACATGGAGGCGAGCCAGGGCGAGTGCGACAACAGCCCCTCCGATATGGAAGGTCGATCTAAACAAAGCACCGCGGGATTTATTCAGGTGTTGAAAGGACAAGGTTAGGGCTCAAGCCCTGTCTTCCAAGTCCCTGAAGTGCAGCTGCTGAATGAAATGTTATCCCAACACGTACAAATATTGGCCCAATGTATGAGCATAAGAAGTGGAAAGAATTGCCAATATACTCCGTGTGTGCCGACGAAAGGGCAAATAAAAAATCTATCTGATTTGGCGTTGTCATGCATGCCGCTTTGAGTGGCAACGCAGTCTGAGGAATGCGAGTTCAAATGGGGGTTCTTCAATGACAGCCACAATTAAATCCTCCACGGGTGCAACTAAGAGGTTGAGCACTTGAGTTGCGTAAGTGCGCGGGAGGAGACACTTTGCTAAACATGTATCAGATTGTTAACCAGCTATTTTCCCCCTGATTAGCTGCCAACAGATAGTTTTTGAAGAGAGCCAATTTCCAAACCAATTGGGCTTCTTCTTGTTCGCCTTCGAGGATGACAGAAACACTCGGCGACACGACGTTCACTCAGACAGCACGTATACTGTATCTGCTCCCTCAAGATGTAACACTGATACATTTTGTTATCACGATTATCTCTATTTGAAACTACCCATACACTTATGAATGTTTATAGTCACAATGTTATCATATTATTGATCGTTGTTAGATTATTGGTTGCGACATGGATTACTCTGCACTTTGATCTGAAGAACAAGTGTTTCGGTTCTGTCAATAAGTGATCAGAATGGACAGCGTGGGTCCATCAGATGGACATAGGAGACAGTTGAGCCAGACAGTTAAAAACCTGACTATAACTAAAAGTAATTGTCCCATCCCTGATGTCTAACGTGTGTTTTCCTCTTGCTGGGATGTCAGCATGTGTGCTTGAAATGATAAAGCGGTTATGTAATGAAATGATCACTTTGGCAATTGCAAAAAAACGGGCCAGTCAGCCAATTACGTGGATGGGGGATGAAGAGGGAGGAAGTGACTCACGCTGAGCCATCTAAGGCTCAATTAAGATAAATGTTTGGTGAAAACAAGTGGAATTAATCGCACTCTTTCATAGTCTGCTTCCACCTCAGACAAGAGGCTGCGATTGCGACTGAAGTCGTATTACTATGCGCCCCGTGACGGCGGAGGCATCAGGAGGAATTGGCAGGGTTAGATTACAGGGAGGCAGAACATGGTCTGTGTGTTTCCTGAGCACTGTTGCCTTTTTGATTGAAGTGACCACCTGAGTCTTTTTAATCAACCCGTGGTGAAAACAGAAAAAGAACAACACAATCACCTTTGCCTCCGCAGTCTTTTGATAGTACTCCATTCCCCATTCTAGTAATGACCTTTCGTGCTCTCGCTTCAGACAGCGAGTCCCATTAATTATGCCCGGGCTTAGATCTTTGATGGATTTAATCTTGTATATTACAAGCCAGCGACCCCAAAATGCAAATGGCCCACAAGCCGCTTGTTGAACAGCAGCGGCAGCCCCCCGCCTCTCCCTATGCCTTTTTGCAAATTAGGTGGCGTATGAAAATCTGAATATCATCAGGCTAAATGAGCCTAATGCAAAGCAGCAACTTATCAAGACAAACGATCTGTCAGTCTGCACGGCAAATTGCATCATAAATAATCACACGCCATTGTTTTTGAGGGATAAAGGAGAATAACAAATCCTCAAACTTGTCACCCACGTGAAGGGGATACTTTCCTTGATGAAGAGTACTTAACAAAAGGCACAGCAGAGTTATTGTTGCTGAGGCAGAGTATTTACAATATCAATTATTTTTTGAAACATTACTCAGTAGCAATTAAAGTTTCACACCAACAAGGAAGAAAGTACTTTTTGACCTTGCTCTTCAATCGTCTCATGTTTTTTGTGGGATGAAACACTCACAAGAAGGATATCATATAACCAGCACTGTTTTTCCGAGAGTGTGTAATGAAATTAGCATGATCATTACCATTCAAATTTCCATCACCAGGGTTAGACTGTAGGACAGAATCCCACTTTTCGATGTCGTCGACGAGCAACTGTGTCTTGCTGAGAATAGATCTGTTCACCAGCAGGGTTTGCAGCTCTATCAACATCCCAGAGATTCTGGTTTAAAAAAAAAAGAAAAGAAAGAGAGAAAACATATCATACATTGTGTGCAAAATCTGAAAAACCGAACCAAAACTTTGTGCTTCTGTAATGTATTGAACGAAAATGCATGGAACATCCCCGTACTTACATGGAGTTGTTGAAGTTATTGACTTGGCCTGGTGTTTCCCCTGGAGTTGGATAGTTCAAACAGGGATTGTCAATATTACACATCATGCCCTGAAGCCAGGGCAGCACGCCAGCTGACGGCATGGCTTTGTTTGGATAGTGACCTGCAGGAGCAGATGCGAACGTTTATTATTCCACCCAGCTTTGGGAATACATATGGAATAAGTTACTTCCTTTAGCCAACGATAGGAAATATTTGTGCATATTTAGGGCTTGAGATGGAACGGGGACTGAATGCCTGGAGTGTTAAACAGCGCCTGTACTCACATTGTTCCTGGTAAACTGGCTCATTGGTGGAGCGCACCCACACCAGGATGAAGAAGAGGAACAGAGGCCAGACAATTTCGGTGACCAGTCGCACCTGTGGAGAGGACAAGTCGCATTGATGTGGATGATCGGTTCATGAAGCACAACTAAAAAGACACCATTTGCGATACGTCCATATGTGTCCAACGTAAGGCCAGCAGCCACTTAGTTTTGCTTAGCAGCACTATAAACTGACAAATGCCACAAAATGCCAGCCAAGATATAGTTCAGACCATAACCCCGCTTCAAACAGTAAAATGCTGTTATTAAATTTAGGTCTGAAGTGGTTTAATACATAAATAAGTGAGCTTTAGTGGTGTTGAAAGGGTAGATGGATTTTATTACCTGTGAACGGTGCCAAGGTCTTATTTCCCTAATTTCGATCTTTGTGTGATGCTAAACGAGATGGCGAATACATTTTTCTCATGTAAAAAGTACAAGGCATAAATAACCTTAAAGACAAATACCACGTATTGAAAGAAACAGAAGTTTCAATTTTCATCCCATTTTTTTTTAACACGTTTCCAGAAGAAACGTTCAAGCCTGAGGTACCTTGTGTGAGGCTATTTATATCCTTGTTGACATATGTGCAATGCAGACACAAACGCCCAAGTCCATATGTTCTGCTCTTACTTTTGCCATCACCTCAAGCAGAAGAGTGAAACAGCTGGCCCCGCTCGTGATTCCCTAAGCTGCAGCCTTCACGCACTCTTTTACATCTCGAGCTGCACTCAAATTCTCTCCTGGATGAAGAGTGTCAACCAATTCCCTGCTTTAATACCGCCACTTCATGCCTGCCAGCAGGTAGTGCCCCATGTGACATGCTCGGTTTTTTTATTCCACCCCAGGGGAACGGGTAAAGAGAGAAACCAACAAAGCGCAAACCATGAACCTCAAGGCTTTACCTCACTTTTTCCCCCCCCTTCTCCGGCTATTCTGATTTGGAGAATATACTTTATATATGTGCCCAATGTCAGGGTAATCTGCTGTCCTCCAAAAGGAGAGAGAAGCGACTACAGAAGGGATGACTAATGAAAGATTTTAAAAGCGGCACTCCAGAATAAAGCTGCAATACACCATGCCACAGAAAACTCAAACGATAGAGAAATACGAAACAGAAATCACCAAAGCAGAATACACTTTTTATTCTATATTTCTTGCACTACACTGCACATTTTAAATGCATAATGATATTTCAAGAGTCTGATCTATACATTGACTTTAGGGCATTTTCAAGCTTCCGCATAAACCAAATATGCTGCATGTTTATTTTTGTCATTGTTATGATACGGAAATCTGCTTCATAAAAGCACAAACTCAAGCTGTTCATCCCTTCAGGGACTTTTTTTTTTTTTTTACCTATCAGCAGAAAAATAAACAAACATCATGCGTTGCCGTATAGCTATATATTACAGTGGGGGCCGTGGCGGGGCTGCAGCTCATCTCTCCTGGACGCCACAGCTCATGCCATGTGCCATCCGGGCTTTTATGCGTCCCTCACCACGCCATCACTCACCATCCCCACACCCCTCCGAGCCCTCTCCGCTAACCTCGGCTGACCCGGTGTGCCTGCACACTCATCTCTCCCAACATTTCTAATAAAGTGACCTGCTTAGAGGCATCAGCTGGAAAGCCCCAGCGAGCCGCTCCCTCCCATCTCCCCCTGCCTCCAGAAAATGTACAGGCATTGTATTTAATGACATATTTTGCCACAGATAATAAGAGAAGACATGTTATTGTCTCCGTAATTAAACGGGAGGGTAGGCAGAGGTGAGGGAGATGTATTAATATACGGCGCGCTGCTTGTTATGCCACAACACCATGGAAACCTCGTGGAATTGCAGCACACTTTATTTAGCTCAGCTGGTATTCCGGCATATGGCGAACCTTCAATTGTGGAATTTGTCAGTGAATTGCTGATGAGAAAACAGCAGAAAATCACATTTCATATATTTCAAAGGCAACTAGACGGAATTTCGGATTCACTCCTTTAATTCCAGCCAGCCTGTGCGTCGGTAGCGGTTCTGCTGAGAGCGTGAATTATCATAATGTATTCCAAAGAAAAGGCACGCAGAGGGAACACAAAGATCATGGGGACTTTCTCAATGTCTGACTCCCCAGGCATTTGCCATCGGACACCAGGGCCTTTGTGAATAGATAATCTCCTCCTATGAAATTATGTGAAATACTGGACCATAAAATCAGTTTCATGCCTGTTATAAAATCTTAAAATGCTTGGTGAGGCATTCATATAATTGGTCATTAACCTCCACAAGCCCTCCAGAAGCACCATTGTCCTTGCTGGCTCCCACTGGTTTGGTCTAATAACAATATTTCATGTTGACATTGGCCAAATATCCCACATTTCATGCACAAAACTGCCACTGTCCTCTCACATATTTCTGCCGGGGAGCAGGCGCATATATCTCCCCGATACAAAAAAAAAGATACCAGTCGGTTCTCTCTGCTGATTGATAAAATTAACAAAGGAAGTGCTTCCCAGACACAAAGCTGTAAAAATTGCAAATGACTTTGCCTTGAGTTATTCCAAGAGAGTGTGAACTTTGATGGAAGCAGATTTTTTTTCTTTATATTCATTTTTTTTTTTTTTTTTAAGATGTCTTCTGTTCGTCTCCGGCAACAGGCGCACCGCTGTGCTTGAACCTGGAACAAAACAAGTGGGTGGATGTTGCTCCGATCATCATCTGCAAGGGTGTAAATCAAAGAAGACGCCGCCGCTCTCAGGAACAGCAATATCTGCCTCAAAAAAATAAAAAATAAAAAAAGTGACTCATACAGCTAACCACATTCCTTGATGACTTATTTGAACCCTCAACACGATGTTGCGACACATGGTTAACTGTTATCTTCCCGCAGCGTGTGAACTCTTGACCGGTGTGGCGTAATGTCTGACGACATAGGTCATTACGCCGACCATATATCACTGGCTTACGATGCGCTCGGGAAAAGGACAGCGACGTGATTGTCTGACACGAGTCTGTATCAGTTCAGAGTACTTTGTTATCATCTAATCCAAGGACTTGCATAACCCAGACGTGGAGAATTACTCATGACGACAGAAACACGTGATGATATAAAACATTATGTCACGTTACTGAGGCGTAGTCACATGCGTTGGTGTTGCTCCACGACGTGGATAATAAAATTTGATAATGATCAGTAAATACACAGGCGTGGTGCTTTCATTTCATGTGATGATTTGCAGCTCATTTCAAACATTTACAGTTAGATAGAGACAGTAGAAACACTGAAAAAGTATTCAGTTTTTAAGTTGGGCCACTCATTGGGCGCTGTTTTCACCACTGTTGGGTAAATGGACACCCAAAGCATATCAAAACTTTTTTCTGTTTTCGTGTCAATGTGGCTTTTACGTGCCGACCTAAAGCAGGATGGTTATGCGATAATGTCACTCACTACGAGTATACTATCCCCAGTAGACATGTCTCTTAAAGAGAAGGACAGATTCTCTATTTTGGATTGGTTATCCCATAGTTTGTCTGGAAACTATCATCAAAAAGCAACGGTGGAATTAGATTGGTTCGTAAGCAGTTTTCTGGTGAGCTTCAGCCCGCGCACTCTCAGTTTGTTAGAGCGACTTCAAACCGTCTTTAAACTGTACACAGCAGAAATGTTGCAGTTTTAGTTGAAACACACCAAGTGTTGGCAAAAAAAAAAAAAACTTTGAAGTGGCCAAAGCGGTTTTTCAAAGTCTGAAAGTTGTAACAAGATGAGAAGATTTCATCACTGGAAGCAGAAAGTTTGTCAATTAAACTGATAATCTGGATTCTGGAGTTATGAAAATTGAAATTGGAACATATGGTATTTGAGCTGTTCGGCAAAAGGTGAAAATGAACAATGTAGCATCTTTTTTGTGACGTCTTCAAATGGTAATTCTTCTTGGGCAGTATTTCTGAAGTGCAGTTGTTGGTAGGAAGACAAAAAAAAGGAGTATATGCCCTTCAAACAAAGCATTTAACTCTCCGTAGCCACGTTCACTGGGTCGGACTCCAACATGAGCTTTGTTCGAGGTAAAATACGGGCTGTGTGACATAACATCCACTAGAGACAGATCACCAAAAATTGAAGGTGACACTTTGAATTGGTTGGCATTAAGGTAAGATTGTTCTTCTTTTCTGGCGGGAGAGTTAGAGGAGGCTTACTTCTATAGGAGACAATTTTCGTTGTAAATCCCCCCCATTACCGATCCATCCCACGAATACCTTAGTTGCCCTTGATAACACAACTCTGAGACCATCCTCTCATCTTCCCACCATCGCTGAGCAATTTTGGCAGATATAGGTTGATTTGCAGGGGGGTGGGGGGGGTGGGGGGTTGGGGGGGGGGGGGGGGGGGGGGGGGGGGGGCGGCGAGCACAAGTGTACCTTTTGTCTCTTCCGGAGAGTGAAGTTCTTCCACAGGAGCAGAGTGAACTGCGTCAGGAGACCCATTACGGCTTATCCTGGCAATATCCTGCCAAAGCGTCGCTATGGCAACTGGCCCACTTAATAAACCCTGGAGGGAATAAAAGGCAGAGTTTGGTTTTAATACAGAAGAGCAATGCATCTTGGGGGAGTGCCACTAATCATTCACTTCCCCAGGCCTTGGGGCTTATGGTGCAGCACCTGTTCTAAGAATTATTATCACCTACACTCAGCAAATCTCAGGACAGGGCTAAGTCTCCGCATGCGGAGATTACGCAGTATAAGACTCTTTATTAAGTACCATGTGGTTGTTTTACTACACAGCGCATTAAAAAAAAAAAAATCGAAAAAGAACCAGAATCTTCTGTTTTAATGCGGTAATGGAAGCGCTATGTCTTTTTGATCACAGTTCTAAAAATTCCAAGTCCATAAATGTGTCAATTCAGAGACAAAAGATAAAAACAATCAGAACAAGCATGACCAGCAGCAACACGTAACAAAGACCGCCATAAAATATTTATGACACGTTTTACAAGCTACTCAAGCATGATTACACAGATAATAAACAAACAGGTCTGTCACACCATTTTTTATGCAGCGACATCAAGTATGACCTTTATTAAAAATGGCACGAGTGTTAGTCTTGCAACTGTTCATAATTATATAGTGGGAAAAACAACACTGCATACATATTTTATTTAATATTCAAAACAAATACAGATGATTAATGCAGTCATTGAACTACGATATGTTATGTATCAGTATGTGCTGATTAATTGTGTTTCATTCGTTATTTTGAGTTTGTTTCATTGACCTCTTTCATTGGCAAGAAAAGTTTCTGTTTTCTTCTATTTTATTTTATTTTTTTTTTTTGTAAATAAAAACCCCTTTTTCAATAAATCTTAACAGGTTGGTCCCTGACAGACAGACTGAAGTTACTTTAGAAGTTACTGCAGATGAGAGTAACCAGCTACTAACATAGAAACTCTTGGACTCTATTCAACCTACTGAAGGCCACGCGTATTAAGCATTCACTCAGTTATTTAGATGAAAACCTTCAAGCATCTGGATGTTTCTGGTTTGTTTACGTTTATTTTTCTGTTTTTTTTTTTCTGAACAAAACATGTGAAAAGAAGGCACGGTGACTCAAACATGAATTGTAAACCAATATTTATCACTACATAGGTATATGATAAAATTTGAATATGAACTAATATCCTACACATCTGTGATGATCACACTAAACTGTTGTGTCCATATGCTTTATTTCAAGAGATTTTTTTTTTAAATACTAGGTTCCAAAGCTGTGTTACCTGTCTGTGTTCACGACATGCTGCACAGCATTTATCTGATGTACGATGAAGACTTTTAGGATTACAGTATGTGAGGCAGGTGGGAATTGGGATGGGCTTTTTAGCCCAAGGGTAGTCCTGACAAATGTGCCACCTTTTAACGCTCCATTTCCTCTTTCTGTTCAGGTTTTACCTCCTCCCCGCGTGTTTACATTATTTAATGCTACTTCATGGATGTTTTATTTACTGTCATGGGAAACTCAAGGCTCCCTCACTTTCAAGATGCCAGAATAAGCGCTTTAACGGCCCAAAGAATTTGAGAGCTCAAGGCCATCCGGTAATGGCTGAGCCAGAATGCTGGGCGGCGGCGGTGGTGGTGGTGGGGAGGGAGTGGAGAGAATCACAATTTGTTTTGCTGGCAATGCCGAGTTGTATTTTTGAGAGCAGTTAAATTGAATCGTAACATTACTGTTGTTGTCCAGCTATCAGAGAGTGTGCGGCAGGATAAATACACTCCACTCTCGCACTGTCCTCTCCCACAACAGTTTTTACTATTTATTATTATATGCTCCAGCTTTCATCCTATGGTTTAAGTTAGTTTATACTTTCAAAGAAGGAGGTTATTGCACTGTTTAAAGGGACACACGACCGAGGGACTTATGGAGGTTCAGCAAACATTTCAACTCTCTATTCCATTCAAATCCTAGTATAATTGACTGTGCGCTGCATTTGCCTGCACCGCTTTAAAGCCTGGAGTTTTGAAACGCGCAGCGCACAAGAGAAGGACAGCTCGGCACCACCTCCACTCTGAAATCACGTCAAGCATAAGCATCAAGGGTAAACAACGGCTCAAAGAATACACTCCAGCCATATGTCAAAATTCTGTGTGTGTCTGTTAGCTGTGCGCATATATCAAAAAATGAAAGATGAGAAAGGACGAAGGAAAAAAAAAAAAGCCTGTTCGAAAAAAAGAAATGTGTGTGTATGCGGGGGTGCGTGTTGGAAAAGCCCAGCTCAAGGACTCTTTTCCGATTCCACATCTAAAGAACAGATAACAAGTAACAAGAGTGGGTATGATTGTGATTTGCATTGCAGCCGCAGTGTTACAAAACACAATGAACACAGTTCTCCAGAGGAAATAAAAAAAAAAAAAGCATACAGTGTGAAGTGTTTTCCAGATCATTTTAATCTTCTACTAGGAGCGCAGAGAATAATTGAAATGAGTTCTTTTTGCCAGTTTGCGGACTAGTTTTTCACAATACTGCGGCCATCAGGCGCTGGCATCAGCTTTTCACAGTATCATTAGTTCCAAAGAAAGCCCAGAGAAAAGACCAAAGGGGGAGCAAGGGAGAAAATGTAGTGCTACCAGGAAAGGGGAAAAAAAAGGGGGAAAAGCCATGTATTGAGAGGATATAAGTGCTGATGCATGCCTGACATTTGGAGACTGGGGATGGCAAAGTGCATTATTTCAGCCTCTGGGATGATCGAAAGAGAAAACAGATATTTGTCATACAGCGTGAGAGCAGAGGACAGCGGCGAATGACTGCAACATCAGTTACAAGGGGGTCGCCATAACCCTCTGAAGGGTATAATGGTCCCTGTGCTTCTTTGTTCAATCTGTCTTTTTTTTCTCTGTCTAACTCTATCTCCATCACGGGCTGCAAACAGCTTCACCGCTGCGAGACAACGTACTGCACACTGTGTGGAGGTAAGTTCAAGGAGATGCTGATGAATTTGAAATAATTACCTGAGTGACTTTCTGATGAACTTTTAATACGTTCATGTTTGGACATCACATGCAAGTATCTTTGTACTTTGAAGTGAGCATTGCAATTATTCTAACTCAAATCTCTCCACAGTGTTGTGGAGTAATGTTATGATCCTTGCTTTTTCTTGGTCAAGTCAAGTCAAAGGTGACAGTAACTCAAGTCAAATCCTATGATAGGCCAAGTCAAGTCATTTTATTTTCATCCACTGTTTCAACAAATATTTCGTATATATACATTTTTTTTTTTATTGTATATCATATCTACTGACTTTGGTAACTTTTAAAAACATATCTATGTCATGTTCTCATTTTAAGCAATACTAGTGTGTTAGTTTATAACTACTTCATTTTTTAACCAGTAAGTCATTTAGTCCTTTTCAAACAGTATTCAGTCAACTTTAAAACTTTATTTACTGGGGTTGCTCAATTTCAACCAAATTTCTAGGTACCACATATTTGCAAAGTTAGCTTTTTCAGTTCTTGGTTATATTTCCACTACATGCAAAAGAGGTCATGTTGCTTGAAATCCTGGCAATCTTACAATCAATGCAGGGTTTGCTTGATGATATGTAAAATGTATGATGATATGTACAATCAGATTGGCAGACTCAGTATTTCACAATCAAATCTGGGCAGCTACCTGCAGTGACATGCAGTCAAGTTCCTATCCAATGAGGTACAGAGTTCTGGATGCTGATTCCTTCAGAATCAGATATACAAATATATTCCTCCAGCAGAGAAAATGATTCATTTGGCTGGAAGCAGTCAAGGGGTCACTACATGTTTCAGATCTCATAGAAGCATTGTTTCAAATAGAGAGAAAACACTAATCCATCCATCTTCTACACCACTTTATATTGTGCAGCGTTAGTTGGAGCCAGTTCCAACTCTCTATGAAAGAGCACATAGGATCTATCCTAGACTGGTCTCCATCACAGGACAAACACATAAACACAGACGACCGCACACTCACATTCACACCCAGAGGCAATTAAGAATTGACCTGACATGCAAATTAGGGAGGAAACTGACAGACACGGGAGGAACATGCAAACTCCACACAGTATTTGAATCCGTGACATTCTCCTTGTGAAGTGAGAGAGCTAAATACTACCTCTCCATGCAGCCCCAGTTTATTAATCCCCGAACGAAATCCTTAACAGCTGCTCCACACAAGGTATATTAATATATATGAATATTAAAATATTAAAATGCAGAAGGAAGTGTCGGTATTTAGACCCCATGATGCACGTTTGACTCCAGCAACCTCCTTCAGCCAATGACTTTCTGGCATGACCACATAACCCACACTGCATCAATCTACCTATGCACCATAATAATAGTCAACGTGAGTCATCTTGTATCAGAGGTACTCTAAAATATATGTTTGTCCCACATCGTCAGAGCTCTGAGGTTTTTCTGGCTGTATTTTGTCTTTTGCTTTCCCACTGCATTGTTCATTGTGACTCCCTCATGGTTCCTTGTTTCAGCTCTTGTTTTATTGTTCTGGTCTCTTGTACTATTTTCATGGTTCATAGTTTCTTCAATTATACGTTTGTGGTTGTTTCCACGCCCGTGCATTAGTGTCAGGAATAGAACTAGTAAATAGACTTCAATTATATGGAGCATTTCACCAGCGCTTGAGCTGTAAATGCACTCCTTCCCTTTGTTGTGGTATTACTCCACGCTGCACACTTTTCACGTGGATTAGTTTGAGAGAGGTGCAATACATTTGTCATCATTCCAAAAAAAAATGTATTTTTTTTTAATTGTTTTAGATTTGCTTTTTATATTTGAAATGTTTTACTGTTTCTTTGTTTGCTCGCTGTTTTGCTTGGCTTCTATCAACCTTGACTTTGTTTTTTTTTTTTTTTTGTCTGCGAAGAGTCTGGAGCTTCTTTCAAAGTGCTTTACAAATAAAACGTATTATTACTTCTCTTTCTCTTTCTGTGTATAGTGTCTAGTTTGACCTCTGACTATTCAACATCCAAATCTATTAAAAACTCTGACTTTAATCCATCACACACCACTGCTTTCTCATCCACTTGAGTTACTCTTGTCTGTCTTGGTCACTTCCCAGACTAACTTCATGTGCATGATTTTCTGTTTGCCTCTTTTTACCATTAATAACCTCACCAGCCAAATCCATTCTATATTATTCCACAAACATGCAAAAACATACTCATATTAACATATTGCTTTTTGTTTTCCAAAAAAAATGGCATATAACTGGTATTGTATTTATCATGAGGTCAAATCATAACCTTCTGTTAAGTGTTTTGCTTGGGATCTGTCCTTCAATGAAGGAGCTGCATCCCAAAAACTTCAAGACAAAAGTCGATAGAGCGGCAGCATGCAGCGTTTTCAATCACAACTTGGAGGCACACATCTACTTTTGAGGGACGTTTCACTTTTAAAATATCCGGCCCAATAGGCTTATAAAAGTTTTTTAGCTACCTGCTTGTGCCTTTGCTGAGGACTGCACATCAAATTCATGATGGCTACAAAGAATTATAATTCTGACCCAGTTTCATGGTAAAAGAAGGTATTAGAATGTCCATAGAAACTCTTCAGCCCACTCCTTAATCCACTTCTCCTTGGGCTATTCACAGGCCCAGTATGTTCCAAAACCTTCCTTTTTCCAAAATTTGCCCAAATGGGTGCTATCCATTTGTTGCTCTCCTGAATATGAGAGTGACAGTGTCCCTGGATTCTCAAGCAGCAAATTCATCCAGTCTTGGCTGCTCTTCCTCGGGGCCACGTATCTAACCCCGTCCCCATCAGGTGTACTCAGCTGCAGCTTTATTAGGATGCATTAGTCAGATGCAGCCCTTGCAGTGAATTCTACTTTAATGAAGGTTATTATGTTGAAGTCTGTAGACATTCTGGAGAGCGTAGTCCCCGGTGCTGTTTTATGCTGCGTTATATTCTTTAAAATCATGCATTGCTGTTTTCAGAACTCTTAACAATGACCCAATAGTTAGATGGGACTTTTTTTTTTTTTACACTAGATACCCTTCTCCCACAAATGACAGGGGTAAAGATCGTGCTCTGCAATCATGAGCAAAGAGGAAACTGCTTTTTCCTCAGCCAGTAGGTGGCAGTGTTTTAGCTGATTGCTAGCATTCCTTCATAAAGAAGAAGAGAAAGAGACATGCATCTAGCTTAAAAACATCTTTAAATGGTGTTGCCATGAGGGTAAATGCATGGAAAAGAAATATATTATGAGCAAATGTAGTCTTGCAATGTTCACAGATTTTTTGGGGGTTGATATTACAAACATTTATATTGCTCTTCTTGTTTTTATCAACTCAACATATGAATATAGAGTTACATTAACCGGAGCTGCACGGGTATATTCTGCTTCCCGTTAATTCAGTTTCTGCATTTGTTGTGAGATTCAATCTCAGTGGTTCCTGTAAGAGTTGCTTGGTCAGCACTTTGCAAATGGCATGCCGTCCAGATGCAAGGATGATGATACATCTGGCTTTCAACAGTTAAGCTGCACTCTGCGGCCATTCCTTTTCATCCCTGCAGTGCCGTGGACCACGAGAGCCTCAGAGTTTCCACAGCATTATCAGCAGCGGCCTGCGGGAGCTGCAGGAATCTCCTTTGTGCCTCTGCATCACTTTCGCTGCAATACTGCACCTCACTAGCTATCAGCGTCCTGCTCTCCCTCCGGCAAGTCTCATGCCTCTCCCTGAGCCAGCTGTGCTAAGCTGACATGGAAAAGAGAGTTTAGTGACCCAGAGACGGATCTTAATTTTCTTTGGGAGCCACACACTGTATTCTCAGCCATGTACACAGAGAGGGCCTCTGGAATACAATACTTAAAGGAGGGGAATGACCCTGTTATGAGAGTTGAACTAAACTAAATGTCTTCTACATCAGATCCACGACTTGGATGCACAAATTTTAATTTATTCCGTTATTAGGTTATATTTGGGCCCGCTCCAGGCCTTTGCATTCTTGTGGCACCTTCATTTTAATATTTCTGAAATTCAATATTAAAGCCAAAAAGGTTTGTGTTTTAAAAGAAATTCTACACACCTACTCAATGAGACTGACAAGTAGGAATAAGTGCCCGTGTTAAAGAAATGTGAAGGGCAGATATTCCAACCGCACTGATTTTCTGTGACGTTATTGATTTCCTATTGTGCAATCCAACATTTTCTTTCAGCTGAATATTTTTCAGCGGGCTTTGTTCTACTCCCCGTGTCAGAACCGAGCTCCTCCACAATCTGAGAGTGAAGGACGGCAGAGGAGGGAGGCCTCTGTGGAGACTGCCAAGAAGTGGCCCCGGTGATTGGAAGACATTTTAACGAATCCAAGAATTGCATACAAAAAAGAATGGAAAGTAAGATTCATCAATGCGACAAGCACAAATACATGTGATCTCTTCCAACGTGGGATAATTACTGCCTATAAAGGGCAGTAGACATTACACATCATTGGACTGGGTGATATATATATATATACAAAAGCACTCCCTCAAGAGAGATGCAGAGGGTTTATGACCCTGTAAAGTTAAGGTGAAGGTGCAATTCTTCCTCAAAAAACAAACAAGTTATGACTGGAACTGCCAGTAAAAACCATGAGATCACAGCAGGTCTGTTGGGAAAAGGTTAAATGCTTGTTGAGGATCTCTGTGCACGCATTGTCTTTCTCACATCAAATAATAATCCTCAGTCAGGATTACTCAAATGTATTTTCTACGCTGCTTTGTAAACTTTCACTGAGTACACAGAGTGTCCCCTACAAACAAGCTCATTAACGCAGACAATTAAGAGTAACACAAATAACATCAAATTAAGGTTTTCAAACTGTCAGTGTGTTTAGCACAGTACTCAAATAAAGCACACACTCGCAAAGAGACGGGATGCTATCATCAGGATCTTAATGCGATGAGTTTAGACTCATGTTATTCATTGATTTGAACATTTAAAAAAAAAAAGACCAATCTGTTTACAGATTAGCGATACGATGGCGTCGCTGGTGTTTGTGAGCTTGTTCGCTTTCAGGACAAACTAATTAGTCTGAATAATGTGACTGCGCCTGCTCAAATGAACTGTATTCAGATTCACATCTTGCGTGTCTGTGTGTGTGTGTGTGTGTGTTTGTTTCTGTCAGCGAGAAATGAGTTCGCCTGCTTTTATTATTTGCCTCCAAAACTATTTGCAACGCATAATCCTAGAACCTCAACAGGAAAATCGGCGGTTTTCTGACGGCAGCAGCTGCTTTGTAATTCACATCCAAGAGCCTCGTCTTAACAGGCTCTCCAACAAGTTTATTGTTCGTGTCCTACTTGAAATTGCACTGATCAACTTTGCTTACAATTCTGTGCATTTCCACTTTGTTCGTAAATCAACCCGCATCTGTTTCACTTTTGCACTAAACGCTCCCTTTAATCGCAGTTTAAATGTGATGCCGCGGTCTGTCGGAATGCTATCCCCGGAAATACGTCCGTCATTACAGGTAATTAGTTTCGGAGAAGTAATATTTCCCAGCTCCGACACCTCTCCCAGTTACTGCGACCTGCCAATCACTTTTAGCTGCCAATTAGTCATTCATTAGAAACAAATGGAACAGATGAAGAAAAAAATTATAGCATAAATGTTGGCATTTAATGAATCATTAAGACGTGTCATTCAAGAGCAGATTAGTCCGCATTCTCCAGCTGAAAGTTACACACACGACGAGGCACTCTGTGCTTGTGTAAATGGTTACACAATCGTTTACCCATGCGGGTTAAAGTACACTGTTTTTTCCCTTTCTGACTCAGCAAACAAAATGTACAAAATCCGCTCAATACCAAGAACAAAAGCACTTGATTTTCTTTAATTAAAACAACAGGTATCTATGTAATCTTTCATGCCCCCTCCAGATCCTTTCTTCCCTCTTTCAATGCAGCTCGCCTGGAGACCTGTTTATTAAGTGATTTCAAATAAGATAAGCACTTCTTAGAGCACTCCATTTGATCCACTACAGACAAAACAGGAGGAGGCAAACAGAGACAAGTGTGTAGTTACCCGGGCCTGAGCGCCAACTAGCCCCGAGAGTCGAGAGCAAGCTACAAAAACAACAACAGCAGCAGCAGCAGCAGCAGCAGCAGAAAGACTGCATCACAGGAGGTTTGGCTCCAAAACATGTGTCCTGCCTGAGAAAACAAACTGTCAGAAAGCAACCTACCTCCGAGCTGTTTGCTCTTCACCCATCAGCACATCTCCGGGCCTACCGATGAATTGGAGGAGTTTTAACTGCCGGGCCGTTGTGACTCACGCACGCTTTTATCATCTCTTCCCATTCCCTGTTTCCCCTGTCACTCCCTGCCTGCCTCACATGCTGGATGTCTCCTTTTACCTGCAGTCATAAAGTATGCAAATGACCTCTGCTGAGCCCGGTCGTGGCGACTGTAGCCACAGTAATCACGCAGCCGGGGAAGCACACAGGTGGCGTGTGTTTCGCGGCAAATTCCCTGCAGCTCGGCTCCATAGCGGAGCACATATGTCTGCTTCTTGTAGTCCTGTCTGAAACCAAGAGGACAAACAGGAGCGCTGCCCTGCACTCCTCTGGCCTTGTTTTCGGGCGCTCGTGCGAGGTGTTAAAGTTTGTCTCGCGAGTCGTCTCGCCGCAAACTTCGAAATGTAGTCACCAGTTGCGACGCTGCGAATTATTCATGATCTAATTAGTCCATAAATTAAACTTTTTCTCGAATAGAATTAAGTAAACCGCGAGTTTGAGATGTGACAGAGCAGATGGGACTCCGAGAAACACATTTATTCACTGAGAGACGGAGCCAAGATAAAATAGTTGACGGTGTTGTTGAAATTCAAGTGAATGTGTCACAAGGGGGAGAGCAGCTAAGTGCACTGACTGTAGGGTTTTATAGCAACTGTATAATTTGGTAACAAGGGGCCTGAGAGTTTATTATTCTAGGTGATAAAGAATAATACCAAAGATGCACTGGGAGGATATAATTATGCAGATGAGATGGGTGTTTACTGAGAAGGTAGACAGGAAATAAATAAGGAGGACGAACACTGGATGGTATTTCTGTGCTCATTAGGAAACATGTCACCAAAAACATCTTTTACTTTTAGTCCAAAGCTGAAGCACTGCTGTTACAAAAAAAAAAAAAAAAAAAAAACTTCCAATCCATCATTCCGATTTTTAAAGTAAACTAGACTAAAGTCTGTAATTCATATGAGGACAGCCAGCAAATGGTATTTTTATTTTTAAAGTGTTTGTTGGGATCTTAGTTACAGCATTACAAAGAATTATTCAGAATTATGGTAAACTACAAGTATTAAAAAAGGAATATCTTGTAAAATTTAAATTTAAAACATGTAGGATAAAAGTCACTAATTACAAAAAAGATATGCAAAAAAAAAAAACACTCACTGATCACTGTACATTTTTGAAATATTCATCTTTCCTCGATGTATTTGATGCTAACCTACATATTTAGTGCAATTCCAAACTGCGTGTAATGATTAAAGTGCAATAATTCTCTGTCATGCTTTACAGCTACTTAAACATTCAGCTCACATTTTCACTCCGTCACAATAATACCGCTAAACCTTGGCCATTCAGATTTACACGCCGTTACATGTGTAACTGTGATCACACTCCCTTTGTTCTCAATGATCTTTGAAACTCGCCAAAAACTTTTCCCATCCCTCAGAATCACCGGAGGGTCGCCGCGACTTGCTCATGAGCTGTAGGACCGCACTCTCAATTAAGTCGCACGCATCCACACTCACGGAGCCCAGGTGAAACCCTGACTGCCCAAAAGTAATTGCTTCGACTAATGAAGTGCTGCCGCTCGAAGCTGCCAGCGCAGTGGAATACACCTGCTGTTCCCAGGTCAGTAAACCCTGCATTAGTCTAGCCATACTAATGAAAAACAAGGGGCACATTTGCAGCGGCGTTTTCCTTGTCATTTGCTTTTCGCATACCTTAAGGAACAAATGATAATGAGAGTACAAGCTGAAGCTGACAAGAAGAAATGATCCAAGGAGCGTACAGTGACTAAAGTATAGCGAAGGAAAAAAAAAAAAAAAAAAAAAATAGAAGCTCAAATGAAAGCAGATACTCTGAGCAGCAAACAGTTTACTTAATGGGTTTCATCTCCGAGGAGCTCAGTGTCAGTACATTATTTACTGTCTTTGAAGGTCGGTGTAGAATGATGTGCAAGTCGTTCCACATTCGGGAGAGGTAATCAGGAGCAGAAAAAAAAAAAAAAAAAAATTACACGCCGTGCAGGAGAAAGTAGATCGAGCGGAAAAACGGTACAAAGTGAAGGGGATATACCGAGATCACCCCTAATTTGGCCATACAAAATCTGGATTAGTCGAACAAAAGAGGCTGAAGTTGTCTAATTCCAGTTTATTCCACATTGCAGTCGACTTGGCTTAATTACAGCAGAAGTCAGATTCCCACTGGAGCCACAGCCTCCAAACTTTACACCATCCCACAACTTGCATCATTACAGGGCACTAATGTTTGCTGTGATGTACAAAAGTAAAAATATTCCCTACCACACAACCTAGCGAAAGAAGTAACAAGCTCCCTGGCAATTCCTGCCAATTTTATTGCCCAAGGGAACTGAAGCAGAGAGAAAAGTTCTGACTTTTTATGTGCATCAAAGTTCAAGCAAGTTCTGAGACTTGTTTCTTTCTTTTTTTTTTTTTTTTTTTTTTTTTTTTTGTACTTTAGTGCGAGCTTCACTTTGAGCATCATTCAACAAAATATCAGTAATGATTTTCCATGTACATCCAAGCAAACGGTGAAAGTTCATATTGACCTGTGCAGTGGTGGAGTGGTTAGCGTTCTCACCTTACAGCAAAGTTATTCACAGTCTGGAGAAGGCTGTACTCACACTCAGGTGGGATCAGCTCCAATAATGTGATTAAAAAACAAAAATAAATACATGAAATGTTTCCCTATTCAGAAATAGATGGATACCACAAAGTAAGCCTATCTGTGAAAGAGGTCCTTGTTTTCCCATCTCCCGGCTCAGGATTTGATGAGTTTTCTCACCGGCGCCCGCTGGCTGTGTTCATCTGGATGCACCGGACAACTGATGGGCACCGAGAAGGAATGGACACACTGATGGCCATGCGAGGTCAGGCCTGGTATTTTATCTGTCCTTTCTGTCTTTCCTCTGAGCAGCTGAAGAGTTGTCCAGGGGAGGAAAAAAAAAAAATGCAGAAAACTTGAGGAAAACAAATAACAGTCCTCCTCGACAGTTGCTGTTGCCTCTTCCCAACTGCTGGCCATGGGTACAATTGTAATTGTATTTGTTTTGACTTGAGCCAGCACAGCCCACACACACACTATGTGGAAGGAGAGCAAGAACTTTTTTTTATTTTCTTCTTTCTTTGCTCGCATAATCTAATCTGACATCGCCAGCTGCAACAAGGCTATTCATTTCATAAAATAACCACTAATTTAAAGCAAAGAATGCTCACCTTCAATGCTAAATTAGCTCTTTTTTTCTGACATATTTAAACTCGATCCTGATCATGGGGGGGGTAGAGAAAGAAGTCTGGTTACCAGTGGAAAACCAGGGAATCATTTCATGTGCTGTTTGCAGCTAGATTAAGCAAAAAGTTGTAAAATGATTTCCTTTCCACCTACAAGTCACGAGAAGCTGCCGTGAGCAGGCAGGGCCGCAATAATGAGGAAAACAAAAAGATGTGTTGAGGAAGTAAAGGTCATCCGTACTGACAGTGATCGGAATAGTAATACCCACCAGCCTGTGTTCAAATGGCTTCAATATCCGAGGGCCATAAGTCAGCATTTTTGTTAAAAAAGAAAAGAAAAAAAAGAAGTGGTAAAAGTGGTGTGATGTTTCTAAAGTCTGTGATCAACACTGGCTCAATATTTTATTCCCATTCTAACCTACAGCAGAAAGGGTAAAAGAGTAGCCGCTAAAAGGTTGCTGAAAGAGAATTCAAATAATGAAAACTATACAGTTTTGTATTGGTAATACGGGTGTTGATGCACTGAGCGGATAATTTTCCCACAAGCCCATATAAAAAATTCGCTCAAATATTGAAGGCCAAGACATAAGTTGACTAGGGTTTTACCAAATAAAAATTATCTCTGGAAAAAAAGCATCTTTTAAACACTTTTTTGAGCTACTGTTGCTTTCTGTCATCTTTTTATCAGGTTTTTCCCCCCGAGTCTTTATTTGGAAATCAGGATACTTTTTTTTTTTCTAAATTCTGTACTTGAAACTCTGGTAGACCCAACTAATAATGTAATATTGGCCAATAACATGGACAAATGTGACTATTTTACATAAAATTATGACAATAACAGCAATTTTCATTCAGTTAAGGACTTCCCTGCAGAGCTAAAGCAGCCAGGCAGTAATGGTGCATTTTATCTATGGAATAACATTTATTTCTGTTGAACAGAGCACTCAAAACCTTTGGTGTTTACAGGGTTTACCTCAGTAACTCAGCAACTGCCGTATGGAGTGTGGTCATCTTCCCCAGGTTGGTCTAAGATTTATAAAAAAAAAAAAAAAAAAAACAAAACTCTCTCAGTAGCAGTTTTGTGGTTCCCCGTTTGAAACATAGCGAGAAAGTTAATCCTACACTGGTCTGAACCTGAAGGCAAGGTGGGAAACCAGTGAGGGACCCTGGCCTTGACGCTGAACCCGAGGCTCCTGCCTGCTCCTCCGCTCCTCTCAGTACAAAAGGGCAGGGGATCAGTGGGGGCGAACACAGCCCTCACATGCAGCTACAGCCGCCTGCTACATCTAGAAATAATCCGCCAGAGATGCACATGGCTGCCTCCACCACAGGCCAGCAGTAGATGTTAACAGTGACAGGTAATGCAGAGATTGGTGGGCGAAAAAAAAAAAAGAGATCTTCCACTCTCCGCATGAGCAGAGTCCATGATCAATGGGTGAACAGTGATCCGGGCCACAGCCAGGTGGGACACCTGCTGCTGCACCGGCAGGGAGAGCCACAGGAACAACATCCACAACTCGCTTTGTGCCAGCTTAATGATGAGGAGGACGGAATCGTCTCCACTGACCAGCAGGTCGCACCGCGAATTCTCCCGTCCAGCTGAAATATTAGAAAGCAGTCCTGTGAGATTTCGATAGAAATGGTTTCATTCATTAAAAGTGACCTTTACTCAACCAAAATACAAAATTGCATTCTTAAAGCAAATGAAAATAATGAGCAACTGTAATTCGTGTGGGCCTAAAGAAGGATGAAGACTGAGCTCAGATCGGATTCAAATGTATTTATTCCTCTCCAGAGTTTTTCCTCCACGTCATGCCACTTGACAGTTTTCATTTTCAAAGCAAAGAACGTTTCTCAACAAAGATAAAAGCTGCTCTAATGAGGATAGTTGCTTTTTCATCTGTGTCCCTCCTGGAAACACAAAGCTGTGTGGAACTGGAGGCCTGTAACTATCTGTAAATATCTAATCTGCAGCTGCAAAAAGCAAGAAACCTGCAAACATAAAACAACATAAAGAAGACTGGGTTAAACTTTTATCAAAATCCAAATTACAAGCAACTCTGGCGTGAACTGACACAGAGACCCATCAAATCTTTACTATATAGTCTGATAGCTTTTGTTAGATGTATAGGATTTGTTTCCTATTTACAATCCAAGAAATTCAATAAACCTACATATTTAGCCCATATTTGCATTTTTATTTTGGGGTTTTCCTTCATGTGTTTTGTATCTCCTGATTTCCTTGTATTTCATATTTTCTGGTTTTATTTCCTCATTCTTTTCCCGTGTGTGTGTGTGTGTGTGTGTGTGTGTGTGTGTGTGTGTGTGTGTGTGTGTGTGTGTGTGTGTGTGTGTGTGTGTTTGTTCCCAAGTTTGTGATTTGTCAGTTTTCCTGTTCTTTCTGCCCTTTTCATTTTGCTCGGGCTCCTCGTCTGTGTCCCTTGTGTTTCTCAGCTCATTTTTACAAAGATTTTTTGATCAGTTTGGACTTCGGTTCTTGTTCCCCCCTTGTTAGCTCTGGCTGGGGTTTGGGATTTCCCCGGCGGCGAGTCTGTGACACCATGCAGGAGAAAGACAGACACACTGTGATTTCTCTGTTACGGATTGATTTAAATAAGGAATGTAAGGAAGCAGGATTTAAATATATTTGTCTTCAAAACTGAAGGCGTCAAGGTAAACCTTCATCAGAAAAAATACTTCTGTATAATTGAAACTCCTCCATAAAGTCTATGCTGAGGCGTAATCAACAGATGTGTTTCACTGTCCCACATTATGTAAACACAATTCTGTTCATTTTGAGCACTGACTTTGTTTGCAGTTTGAACATCTGCGTGTATAAACAACCCTCAACCCAACACTGATGTGAAAAAATGTCTTGTGTCGTGAATTGCTCTCTTAATTTTCAACTTTTCATAAGTGAGAAAGAAATAAACTGCAGAAATAGACCTTTGACCCATGTAGGATGGATTCTTGAAAAATAAGTGTCAAGGATTCACAGATTTCACAGGCAGGATTATTATTGCAACAGCACATCATCGGTAGGGTAAAGCTCACCTGTCTCACGACGGTCTAATCCCAGCTCACGTTCCCCTATTAGCAGGTGAACAATCCAATGCTTGGTGAATTCTGGGAATCGTCTGTGCGGACTGTGATGGGAGTTAATTTTCACAGAAAACAGACAAAATTGGAAAATTGGTGGATCATTAACAAATAAATACAAAGATGATTGTTTTTGAATTTAGCATAAAAGAAAGGATAAAGGACGAATAGAACTGAGAGGAAAAACAATGTTTTTGAAACATTTGATCAGTCCGTCCATTTTCAGTTCCTACTTCACCCCAGTCCAACCCAGCAGACAGTGAGCAAAGGTTAACCTGCGTCTCACATGGATTCCAGGAAAAGAGACGCCAATAGGTAATTTACAGGGAAATATTTAAACTAACAATACATTTTTTTGGATTATGGTAGGAAGCTGGAAAACACACAACACACAACACAAAAGAAACAACACTTACAATGCAAATTACAATCGGAAATCTGCTCAGTTATGAAGAAATCATCTGTATCCAAATTCAGAACATAATGAGAGGACTATGGCACCTCCGGGCCGGTGCTCTCTGTAAAAACACGTTTTTAATAAAGCACTCATGATGTGGTAATTCAGCTCGATATCACTATGAGGCTGCAATATGTGTTGATTTAATTTGTCCAAGTAGAAGCGGTCCACCTTCATTACTGACCTCCTGGAGGCAGAGAGAGCGGGGGAAAAAAAAAAAAAAAAAAAAGATCACCAAGTTCATTCAGTCAGTCCTGACATTATGTTATATGTATTATGAGCTCCACAATGGCGGCATTTATTGCGCGCTGGTCGAATTGGATTGCATTATTTTTCTTTTTGCTCTAACTGTGTCTGTTCCGCGCGGCTCGAGTGGATCCATCTCCGCTGACATTGCCCACAATGTGAAGTGCCACCAAATCATTCCTTTACAAGGCAAACTAAAAATAACAGCTGATTGTGTATTGATCACCTCCAGCTGAGACAATTAGAGGAAAGCATCATGTCCGCTATCTTCCCCGCAATGTCCCCGGAACTCATTGTGACTGGCGGAGATAACGCGGCCCCTTTCTGTGCATCCTCAAAGGACCTTATGAATTCGAAAGGGCGACGAGATCGCGGGCAGCTTTGCATTAGGGCCTTATTAAAACTATGAATGGTGCCATGCATTGGACAGAGGCAACTGTCAAAGTTTTTCTTTATTTCCTACATCGCACCGGCGCACAAAGGCGGACTCGGTTGTGGAGAAGTAATTATTTGCGCTGAATAGCCACATACATAGAAGGCCCGGACAGAGAGGGAGAGTGGCTTGAGTAATGCTTATATCTTGTGTCTCAAAAAGATCAACCTGTGTTCTGTTCGAATGGAACCCACCTGGATAAGAAAAAAGGAGTCTTTGACGTATTGTCGGCTGTCTTTGTAGGGCAGCGGGGAGCTTTGCGCGGAGACAAAATCAAAAGCTCTCTAATGCTACAAATATCAGGGGCCCAGCCTCCGAAATAGGAGCCGGTAATGGAATTTCAGTCACCTTTAGGTCGGCGACACATCACAAATCGACTCATTTATAGTTCCTTTCTGTTTCCTTCGGTTTATTTTCCTCCATTGTGCCGGCGCCGCGGTTCAATATCTAATTATGTCAGCAAAATTGATAAAAATCAAAGTCCTGGGCATAGAAAATGGGGCATTATGTTGAGGTCAGAGAAAAGGCCTCGCTGATTATTGATACTTAAAGCATACGTTTAACTTTCCATATCGTTCAGCATACAAAGAACCCAGCCCGGAGCGCGAGAAGCTCTCAGGATAATTCTGAATCCCAGTGCATACCAAGATCAAACTCTTAAAACTTTGAAGGGGCTAACTTTGCACACGATACACAACTTTGAAATTGGCATTATTTATCATACTGTAAAGCCTTCAGAGTGAATTAGTGTTTTAATTTGGTGAGTAGTGCGCTATGCGGGATGTTTATGGTTCCCCGTCAGAGGAAATGGCAGCGTGTTAATGGTAGGCCATGTTCCCAGAGTGAGCGAGTCCCCGACTCAGACACAAATGGACATGTATTAATGTCAATTAGTACAAGTGTCAAATCAGCGGTTAGCGTGCTTCTTTACGCTTTTCAGAAATGAGGCACAGAAAATGCGCTATGCTTTATTAGGCTAATCAATGTTTTCGTTGCCCCATGTTTCAGCTGACGCAAAGGAAATGATCTAAAGAGGATTGAAGAGTGAGGAGTCCTCAAGGTTTAATTGATAAAGAAAGAAATTCAATGTATGACTATAAGCTTGCCTGTAGTCTTGCACAAAATGGTGATAATCACAATTCTCACAAGCACAAAAAAATATGAAGAAAAAAAAAAAGACAAACTCACTTTTTATAGAACTATTTTCACAAAACTAACATATACAGTAGTTCAGAAATGAATAAATTGGGGGAAGAATTTCTCATGAAGCACTAAATGAATCAAAATGTGTATATCTGATTAAAGGTGCCTTAAGGAGTTTGCACGTTTTATGCGAAACGGCGCCCCCTGCAGGCCTTGGGCGTAATGCAGCTTAGTGAAAAACTCATCCCTGTGGCTCGCGAGCACGGAAGAGGGGAACTCCGTCTTCGCTCGTTTAGAAGCGCTCAAGTAAGATTTAAGTTTCTTTTACCTGGTGGAGTCTGTGCTGGAGCTGTGGCAGTGCTAGAAGCCAGTCTTTTCTTACTTTCTGGAAGCTCCTGCTCAGTTGTTGCTCACTAAGCATCTGGCGGAGTAATGGCGGACAAATCGAAACCTAACAGCCGAAGCGAGCATTACGTCATTCCTTTCAAATTCTCCCCAAAAAAACTCTGGTGCCGGACCGGCGCTGCAACTTTCAAGTGACAATTTAGCGCTGTTAGAGGTACTTGTAATGAATATGTCAGGGCACATTGTACACATCATTAAAAATGTGTAACGTATTTATGGTGGAAAATAAGTATTTTTAAGTTTGTAAAACTCCTTAATGCACCTTTAAACACAACGTAAAATACATTCAGTTTTACAACACTGAAGAGGAGTGACTACAATAGTCTATAGTTAATTGTGACTATGGGTCATTAAAAAAAGTCAATTTAATCCATCTTAGAGTACCTGAAGAAAACCACAGAGAGAACATGAAGAATTTTAGGCCTCAAACCACGAATTGAACTGAAGATATTTTCACTTTGAGGCAACAGCAAAATGCAGTCCATCCCAAGTCATTACTGGTTTAAATACTTTAAGTTTTTCTTTAAACAAATCCCATTATCTCATGTCCCCTACATATTTGAAGGTACCTTAATAGCCTTTTTTAATTGTCTTTGCAATGAAATGGTGTTCTAATGTGTTGCTGTAAATAAGGTTTAATTGCTTTTTACATAAATGGTGTTAATATCGATATAAATCTACCCAAACCTCCAGATGTTTGTCGATAAAATGTGATCAGTTGACACGAAGAGGAAGGCTTGAAACTAGCAGGATTCCAGCAAAAAAAAAAAAAAAAAAAAAGTAAAAAAAAAAAGTCACTCCTCTGAGATAATTCTGAATTTATAGTCATGTTGAGTTCAGTATTTCAGTAAAGACAAATTGATCGTACTGGGTACTTTAAAAAAATGATTTGTTGTATCAAAGCAATGGCACATAATGAAGAAACACTTTTCAAGCAGTGAGATGAAAATAAGCCTTAATGGAATATGAGAATATTTATGTGAATGTTTTTATCAATGCAGGATTGAGGTTATGGGCATAGTTTCATCACTCTGGTTTCTTGTGGGGAAAAAGACATTCGAAACACAGTGAAACAGACCTCCTTTACTGCAAATACGCTGTTAAGTCATCAGAAACTGTCACACATTCATAATGCCCTCCAATCTATTCTTTACTCAACAGGAAGAGCAAAGCACAAACACAGATGTTATAAATTGATCTCAGTGTGACGCCGCAGCCTTGAGCTCCGGCTGGGAATAGGAGAAATTGACTTGTATCTTTTCATGCTGTATTTGAGAACAAGAGGCTTCTCTGATTCACCTCACTGCATGAGGGGAACATCGATAAAAAAAGGTGGATGAAGTGGCTGGAGGACGTTTTGCGGGAGCTGCGTCGGTCTCCTAATAAGGACCGGCGGCGATGCAGGGCTGGCCGGTGCAGTTTCTGCATGGACGGCATTTTCCCGGCGAAAACACCACCTTCCACCTTCAAACAGTAAAGTTATAAACGGCGAAAGACGAGGAAGTATATTCTCGCTTACAATAGCATTTACAAGACTTAGTTGTAAACTAATCCGTGACAAGTTGGTAAACTACCATAAAAGTGTGAAACAAAGGTCGGCATTTTATATTTTTAACCTCTAGTGTGCACAAGGTATCTTTCTTGCCACACGCTTTCAAACTGTAAGGCTCAGGGTGACAATGGCTGTCTAAGAGGTTTGACCTTGGATTTATGCCGCCGTGTCTTGGCAGCTCAGGCTGATCCGAATTGCTCTCTGTTCCAAGTCTGATTGGCATTTCAAAAAAAAAAAACAGTCCATCGATTTGCTCAGGTTATTTCCTCCACCATGACACACTCTCCAGGTCGTTATCCCAGCAGGAGGATGACCAGTGGCTCGGTGTAAAAGCTCCCCACTGCTGGCTGAAGCCACCAGGTTGCGAGTTGAACTGCAAAAAGCAGGCGATTTTGCAACGTGGCACCAACGTCGTGGCATGTGTTTCATACTTCAGAGGCAACGAGAGGCCTTTCAGCTGAGACTGTTGGAGAGACTGAACGGTGGGTAAAGAGCAATTCATGCAAGTCATAGCAGATCAATGAAAACATGGGCAAAACTGCTTAAAAATTACACGAGAGATTGGGTCTATTTTTGCTGTAATAGGTCACCAGATCATCTTGACGTTCAGATATTGACTGCAAAAAAACAAAGTCCTCACAATCTCAGTAATGTTCTACCCGCATTATTCAAAACAAGACAAATATTCAATGTACAGATTTGATTTTTTTTTTTTTAATACACAGGAGTGCTCCGAAAATCTTTACAAACCAAAAAAAAAAAAAAAAAAAAAAAAAAAAAAATGCCTGGCTTGTGTACCTTTGGACTCTCTGGCTGATAATATATCTGCTCTGGCAGCATGGCCTTGGTATCCTCATGGGTTTTCAACAATGACTAATGATGCTGTCCCATCTCCCACTGGAATTGGACAACACTTTATCCATGAAGCCTGGAATCTATCTCAGCTGCTTTCAGCTCTTGATAAAAAATGTACGACTTGGCAATGTGGTCATCTTGGTCCACAACTTCTAGAAAAAAAAAAAAAGTGAAAAGTTTCTGCCACAATGTGCAGTGCAATGTAAATGCAAAACATTTGATTAGTTTGTATTTTTCTGAAAATGTGCTCTAAAGTATTTATTAGAGGATTTGTAATTTGTGAAGTTCTCCAGTGATGTTTCAGTCTCCCTCATTCACTTCATGTCAATGGGCCATAAGGTCCATGATGTGGTTTGTTAACCTACTATATATTTAAATATCTAATCATCGATTGTGTTTAAACGAGAGTCACTGAGGTCACTGGAGTGGCACGAGGCCACGCAGGGCTTCATAAGAGCTCAGTTGCATAACTGAATTCATTTTGCTGAGAAGAAAGAGCAAGGCTGTAAATGAGGGAGGGAAGGTGAAATGTGTCTCCTTTCACATTATCTTTCCGTGGATCTGTTTCCTCTGCCAAAAAATGTGTACGTAACTTTCATTTAAAAAAGGAATATGTTTATTCAGTGGTTAGTTTTAACAATATGAAGACATTTGCACTGCATACATCAAATTGCTGCTAAGGCAAACACTGATGTAAAAGAAGTTAAGGTCATTCACATATACATAAATGCTTTTTAAATTCACTGATTGCGGCAATTAAAGGGTGGGTGGGAGGGTGTGGAATGTTTTTTTTTTTTTTAATCTAGAGTGTAATATTTCATTTGTTTAAGAAAATTACATTTTTAAATCCACGGCGAACTTCATTATGTCCAAAGACTTTGGAGGTGAGGCGTATTTTAATTGACAGCTGCCCCATTTACAGAGGCCCGGTAAAACCGCCGGCAAATGACAATTGACATTGCCGCTGCCTCCGAGCTCCCTGCGGTATAGTGAAACTTCAAAGCCTTCGCATTTGTCCTCCTGTGCCCCGCGATCGCCTACAACAAGGGTAGACTGAGGGAGAGACATTTACCTGGAGTTTGAGCCGCCGGGAAGCCGTTCTCAAATCCAAACTCAAATGAACCCTTCATCCACATCTCTTCGCAGTACAGCCACCGGCCTGACAAAAATATTTAGCCCTGCCACTCTCTTGATATTGGATATGTCACCCTCCATTGCCTGTACCATGGACCAATGTCACACTCATTTTTGCCTGCGGGGATTTACTGTACCATGAGCGGCACAATAGCCTCCCCGGATAAGACGCTGTCAATAAGAGGGGCTTGGTAAAACACTGCTAAGATACTAGATTCTAAAATTGCGTGGCAATCAAAATATATGAATAATTTAACATGCAGACCGACGTCTGATGCATGCTTATTGTAGCGGTCACGGCAGGAATACCAATAAGAACGGAGACAGGTGTTTTCACCTCATTTTACTGATTAGACGTTCCTCCAGACTGTGTGTGCACAGAGCCGGCTTGAGTGACACCGGCCTCACTTTCTGTTGAGACCGCCGAGACGTGACGGCTCATTCTTATGAGGACGTCCCGTTTAACGACCTCACGTAATTTTCCAGCTCCACTTTGAATAAATGCAACCTGAGCAACAGATTAATCAACCGGAGTAACTAAAAACACCTGGGTGGCTTGCAGGATTTTTCATTAAAGTGGTTGAATAGATCTATTTGACATGCACTAAAACACCTTCCTCTCTTTACACCAATTATCAGCCTCTTAAACATTTAGTGGAAGTGATTGCTAATTACCCGTTTTCTGTTTGTGAAAACGAGACAGGTTAGCTGTTTACAAGCAAACGTGGAAGGACGTGAGAGGAGAAAGAGGAAGGAAATTAATGTGTCCATAATGCTGTATATCAGCTTTCGAAATGACATTTTAATGTTGGCGTCTTCTGGCTCCGACTGGCAAACATGGCGCCTTCCAGGTAAAAAGAAAAGACTGAAGTGAGGGTGGAGGAAATGATTCTGAAATATGTTCTGTATTTCCTTGCATTAATGCAAACAAGGATCGATTAAATGTGCTTTTCAGGCGAAGATAAAGGAACTTTGATAAAGTAAATTGGATTATAAGCGTGAGCATGAAAAGCGACAAAGATTTTATGTTTGAAAATCAAATGAACAAATAAAATGGTGTAATTTTCCTTTCTGTTGAAAGAACGGGACACAATACAATAGGTAGGACATGCAAAGTCTGCACAGAAAAATCAAAGACATTTTGCGATAAAAAAAACATCAAACCACTCCTTCAACCACAACAGAATTCCCCTAATATTATGACTTGCTGAAGAAATGATCACTTCCAGAGATTTCCTATCTGTTTCACACGATCTCTGGAAAAATTGTACAATTTCTTGTAGCTGTAATAATTGAAACTTCAAACTCTAAACGCTTTTAACCTGCTAAATGTAAGCAATTATTAAATAGCTCTGAACAGCTATCAAAGGGTGACTTTATGCATTCAGTGCAAAACCTTCATTAAATCCCGGCCTCTAACCATCCTACCAGAGCTAAAAACTAATTTAGCCCTCCACGCTAACAAGCAAGCTTCCTATTTTAAAGAATGAACATTTCCTACGTAATACTTCTGCCTTTGGTGCAGTTTTAGGTGGAAACACACCACCTCACATTGAGCTCGGTGGGATCTCGTCTGCTCCGAGCCGACATGCAGACCTCACTGATGACAGCCCTCCAAACCTGTGTATTATCCTTTGAGAATTATTACAGCAAAAAGAAATCTGTAGCCGCACTGGCAAGACCTGAGTACTGACAGGCAGGAAGAACAAGGAGAGAGCAAGGAGGGAATTATACCGCCAACACACTGACAACCAATTTGGCAAAACAATCTCTGCCTGGCTGCAGCGATATAATATTTCACCAGGGGAAGGGAACTTTACATGAAATGTCAGGGCAAACATTGACCATGACAGGCTGACCATTGAGGTAATCCATTACTGGGCTCTAATAATGGGCGCCACGCATGGAGCCCCCCAGAATCTCTCCGAGTGTCCTCTCAGCACCCTCAGGGTTTTGCGGGGTGGCGGTGGGACGGCTGTGAATGATTTGAGTGATGACTGCAGAGATGAATGAGTGTTGGTGGAGCCAAGCCTGAGCCGCAGGGAGCGCGCTGGGACTTTATGCAGCACCTTCAAATAAGTCTTCCAAGTTCAAGAGCCAAGATCAACTCAGCTACTTCAGTTATTATTCCGATGGGTGCAGCACACGCCTCAGAAAAGCAACGCACAAACCGGCTGTAATTTATGGCTGGCACTATCTAGCGAAGATATAAACCATGCACAAAAAGTCAGGCTGTGCGTGTTTGGGGGATTATCTTTGTTGTAGCAGTGGTTTCTTGGCCATTAATCCTATATCATTGGAAAGCCTTTTTATTCACTTGATTTATTTTGGAGCATGCATTTGTGGGATGAGCGGTGGAGCTATGTGTTGCACCTATCTTGTGCCTATTGTCAGCATTTGTGAGTGTCTGGAACTGATTGCTAGAGTGGATAACAACAGCAAATAAAATCAGTTTTTCCTAAATTTGGTTACTTTTTTAGGGGTTCAACCCACTTAGACATGTCGTTTATCCCACAGAGATAGTTTCCTTGCAGCGATGGAACTTTTTTGGAACTAAAAGTAACAGCATTCTTCATTTTACATATTTACAAGAACAATTTTGATAATATTCTATCAGAAGCAGATGCACTTCTTTCGTACGGTTTGGAAAGAAAAAACTAAGTAATGTCCCTTGCAACAGTTTCGCACCAATAATTAAGGTATAATAAAGTTATTGCATTACAATCTTATATGATAATGCAGTAATGCCTCATCCTCACTGTAGCACCAGATGCTCTGTCAAACGTGTTAAATCTGAACTGGATGTCTCTTAACATCCTCATTTGTGACAGTGCCTGAAGTTCACACAAGTGTGAACCTGCCTTTGAATGTCATTCAAACCTCCAGCATCTTAATCGCACACAGAAAACTGCCTGTCGCTGTGTGACAGGAAAAGGTCAACCCAAAGAGAATAAATCAGTCGCATGTTGCGGCTCACCGTAAAGTGATTATTACAGCTGCAGAGCTTTGGGAAGTCCCTCTGTATTTGAGCCAATTTGAAAGGACGAAGGAAAAAAAAAAACTTTGGCTTTCTGCATTTACTTTGAGTTCATTTAAGTGATTTATGTGTGTTTTCAAGTACTTTGCTCCAGCAGTGGTTCTTGCTCTTGCCTCACAGTAAGAATTCCCCCAATTGCAGTGTCTGGAGTTTGCATGTTCCTCAGTTTCCTCTCACAGTCCATATAGCATCTGTCTAAGGTTAACTGGTCACTCTGGACCGTCCAGGGCGTAACCCTGCCTTCGGCATCAGCTCCAGCACCCTGCAATCCTGAACCGGGTGAATCAGCATAAACTATGTATGGTTCCAGAGCCGTCCTCGGCACTGGCCAGCAGCTTGAAAAGACTATTATGTTGATACATTCAAAGCCTCTTGCAGCGCCCAGAGGCAACCACACCGGTTGCAACACATCATCTCATTTACCCGGTGTATAAACAAGTCAATATCTTTCAAGTCAAGCTGTCAAGAAAGGCCTCGAGTGATGATCTACATGCAACGCATTATGGGAGGGCACGCGCAAGTACACACGCTCCTCCCTTTGCTTTTATACAGCTTTATTTAGTTGGTGGATAACATCTGGGGCCTATTTTAACACATTTCTGCAGACTGGCTGCAAGTGGGCTATCTGAAAATAGGAAAGAAAATGGATTCAGAAAAAAAAAAGGAAAAAAAGTGTTTAAGGTGAAATCTAAAAACTTCCCAGCTCTGCGGTGGCCTTCGTCACTCTGGGATACTCGTTTCCTGCTCGTTACTCAATCGCTCGCTTCCCATTTTCAAGCTTTCGGGCATTTTGCATCACTTTGTATCAAAAAACGTGCCCATTGTTCCTCCCCAAAGAGAAAACTCCATGAAATGTCAATTTGAATTAAATTGTGGGAAAAAGCTGTTCTAAATTCAAGCCAAGGAAAAGGAAGGGAAGGTGGAGCGGTGGCAGAGAGAGAGAGAGGCAGAATAGATGGAACACAGGGAGGCTGTGGAGGCTGGATAGGCGGTGGAAAAAAGGAAGAGGGGGGTACCGAAACATCTTCTGATGCGTCTTGGGCAGAAGAAGAAATTCAGAGTGTGAAAGTGCTGTAAGAGCGTCACAAAATTTTGGACCGAGCTGCCAAGCAAATCCTTTTCATTCCCCGAGCAAAACAGCCATCTTGGAAGAAAAGTGTTTCATCCGAGCACATTTTCTGCTATGGGCGGTTGGAGAAACCACCAACCAATACATTGTAAAGTGCCACAGGAAGCCTGGGTGAGGAAGGTTAATGAACCCACCTTTTCCATCATCCCAGTGGGCGTTTTTATGGGGGGGAAAATTAATTACTTGTGACAAATACACCAGTGCTTGGACGAGCCGCCATTTCTGCCAGCCGGCCTGTGAACAAAAACATTTTTCCAGCGCGGTTATATTAGCCACGGTTTTCGCTAATCGGTGGCCTGTGCACAAACTTCTGTCAACACACGCACACACACACACGCGCGCGCACGCACGCACAACCAAAGCTAAATCCCCAGACTCGCTGACAAAAACATGGCAGCGCATAAAAAATGCAAAGTTCACAGGCGCCAACACTGATGGCGCGCTGTTTCCAGAGTAAAACACGGTGCACTTTCTGCCGCTATGGCTCCGCTCTCCGGGGGCACAGCCGCATCGAATGACAGACATTCTTCCTTTCGAGCTCAACACTTATTGTGCGTACAATCCTCGCCCCGCCTCCACCTCCTTTCTCTTTTTCGAGATGCTCGAAAACGGTAATGAAATTATTTTCTCCCATTTCTCCCACAAGCATTGCCATGATTAAAATGACATGTTTTAGTGCCCCCCCCCCCCGCCCCTGTTAGCGGCATATTGACCCCATTAATCACGCTGGTAAACGCCGCTTCCTTTTCCGGATCGGTCAGTTTGATGAACCGCTCGTTGGCTTCATGTGTTTGGGAGTGCCGGGGCCTGAACCAGAACTATTAAGCTAATAAAGAATATGGGAGTTTTAATAATTAAGATCATGCTGGCTTGTGATCGCATTCATTGTTTTTCGGCGGCGACCGGAGACACATGTTGCTGCATTGGAATGAGGCAATACGACAAGGAAGATAAAAAAAAGGAGCATACAGTAAAATGTGTTAACCTCACTTGATACTCGAAACAGGAGCTGTAAAGTTCGCGCAATGCTACCTGTTGCCATTTTCTTTTGATAATAGGCCCACTGGCTATCGGAAGAAGAAACGCGCTTCAGTGTGTGCCTCACTTCACATCAAATCCTCTGAGCCGGCCACAGAGAAGTGTCCCTGAAGGACAGCATTAATCCTCACACATGACTCACGCCTTTGTAATAATCCAAAGAGAGGAAAACAGAAAGAGGCGCAGCGATGAAAAGGAAGAAGAGGTGAGAAACTGAACGCGGAACTCGAATCAAAAGGGAGCAGAGGTGGTGATTCAGCGAGACTTTCGACACCACTGGCACCGGCGGTGCTGAAGTATCGCCACAGCCAGACAATTAAATAGCTATCCATTCCCTCTAATGGGCGCATTTGGTGGAGGAATGACAAATTAGAATTCAATGAAGTTGTACTTATTATCGCTGGATGCGTGCCTTTTAATGTCTGTGCAGTGCCACCGCGAACTCACAGACAAATTACCCAGAGCACCTCGGCAATGAATTATTTATGTGATATTGGATAACAGACACCTCGTGTCGAAACTTCACCAAGAAAAAAAAAAAAAAAAAAAAAAAAAAAAAAAAAGGGGGGTAAAACTTTGAACGTGTCAGCTGGCTCACTGACTCAATTATTGTGTTTTATGTGGCTGAGCTGGAAAAAAAAAAGCCTCAACAGAGGCATTTCAAATATGCATATGAGCAGAGAAACCGTCTGTCAGTGGTTTTAACATGACTTAGTTACAACTGTGGATCATTTTGAAAACACAGTGATCCGAGCAAAGATAACCGCTTCCAATGAAAATTAATGGATTCCTCCGATGACGGCAAATAAAAGCATGTTTCTGGGACATATTTCACTTTCAGCATCAACAGAAACGAGTTTGAGCATACAGAAGTACGGAAAATGACACTGCGCAGTAAACTGCGACAGCGTCGTCTCAGACGTTAACGGCTGAACTGAGACAACCTCTCTGATCCAGTCCAAATGCCAGGTGTCGCCAACATAAGACGGTATTTAAAAAGGCAATGCTCAAGCAGTGCGTCTCCCCCCGGCTCCTTTAAACACACCCATCTGTCAGCAGAGATGTCAAAGGACTGAATTAGGTTATAATTCTAATTGCCAGTACATCAAACAAACAATCAAAAAGCGCATTCGAATGTACAATTTAATCAATCCACTTATCACGGAGGTGGCCTGTTGGGACCTGCACTTAATTGACATTATTTGAGCTGGAGCACTGAATAAGCATTGGCATAGATTGCCTTTAAAGCACTCTTAGTGGGACATTTATAATTATGGAAACACAGACACAGATGCTCTGGGTGATATGATGGCATTGGAAGGCTCACTTAATTTAATGCAGGCACATCATTTGTCCTGTGGGAGCTTCATCCTAATATAGAACCTTATTGCAGATTTAGTTAGATACTCATTTCTGTCATCACTCACATGAAAGCCGAAGCCAGAATTGCATGAGAGGTAGCACAGGACATTTTCGAGTCTTTTTTTTTCTTTTTCAAATCAATTTTTTTTTTACCAAGAGAAAGGAGGACGTGGCCTCTCTATCAAGGTATTAAAATGAGGTGTGATCAAATGCATGGCTGGCACATTGCTATCTTGGGATCACACAAAGCAATTGCACTGTTGACCAACCAAAACCTGGTCTTCAGTCACCAGCGCAACGTTTATATGTTCTTTGAGTGAGCATATGGAGATGAGTTTAATGGAAAACCCAGGAGCAATGATTGGTTTGGATGCTCACAGGACGGGATTTTATTTGCGTCTGATGAAAAGTAGCATTCAAATTTCTTTGTGCATATTTCGGAGTGGGGTGGTGCACATGTGACGGGGTCATGTCAATATCTGCTGAAGCCTAAGCTTGAGGTGGAAAAGTAATATCCAGGCAGCGCATGATACTGTATACTTTCATTTATTTTGGACGGATGAGTTGTCACACAGGAACTGTTCTCTTGTCAAAAGCTCAGCCTGTCGTCACTGTTTAGCATATCTGCCTTTATAAAGGATACAGATTTCAATCAATGCTGCTGCAGAAGCAGAGGCGGAGCGTGGGTCTCAGTACAGAGGGGGCGGCGCATTCTCGATGGGCCCTTTTTATAGTAATTTTACCATTCAAACAATACCTCATCCTACCATCAAACAACACACTAATGCTCACTTTTATTGAGCCAAGCAAACCTATATGCTTTAGAAAGCAGAATAAAGTCACAAACCAGTTCACAAACTTGTTCTGAAAAAGAAATACACATATGCACGCACACGCACACGCATACAAACATACACACAAATTCAGCCTTACAGGTGTCAATCTCAGAGCGTCCGCTGTCCATGGTGCTGAAAGCTCAGATAAAAAGTCACGGGCCACATCTGTACCATCTTTGATGCAGCTTAAATATAAAATGAACACAGCTGGTCTAAAATTACACAATCTATTCAGATAGATATAGACACGGCTATCTATATCTTTTGGAATTCACGTATATTAGAAAAAAAATAGAGTCTGCGGTCTCTTATAGTCGATAGCAACACAAGGCACATTCAAATAGGCAGGTGTTTAAGACCACGGCATTCTGATAAATGTAACCCGGTTTGGATTTTTGTTCATGTTGTCCCAAATGTGCATTAAATAAGTTAAAAATATAGTAAAAAGCCTATGGGTTGAAAGAGTTAAAATTTATTGATCAGTGATGAAGTTATGTTGTTTAAAAAAAAAGAGATGATTTTGGTTATTGTTTTCAATGAAAATGTCATTTAAAATGTGCATGTTTTTGTGTAAAAATGTATTTAAAAATGTTAGCAAAAATGACCACTGAATGTCCATGATTATGTTTTGTTTTTATTATTTTATTGATTAAAGGGGCTGTATCATGCAAAATTCACTTTTTGTATGTTTTAACCTTGTTATATAGTTATGTACTCACTGAAAACACCCCCAAAGCGTTTTTTTCCTTTGTGTTTAAGCTTTCCTAGTGTTTGTGCTGCTCAGAGAGGCAGCCCCTCCCGCACCCGTGAAAACGTTCTGTTTTCCCACGTTCACGTCACACTGTGAAGATGGCTCCCCTGAGCCCCCCTCCCGCAGGCCCTCGGCAATCAGTGTTGCTGCTTTTTGTAACTCCGATTTCGAGGATAAACTTTGACCATCGTCTGAAAGCAACAGTCAAGCAAGAGCAAGAGTCTGAAGGGTCTGAAGGGTCTGCGCTTGGTGAGTTTCTCACAGGAAAAGACGTTTTTGCGTGTGGAGAAGCTAGAGCTAAAGAGCTAAAGCTAGCTAGCGTATTTGTTTTGAAGCGCCGATTGGTTGAAGTACGCTGTCAGTCAAAGTCCACAGGGGGAGAGGCGGGATTTTCAGTGAAACGGAGCGTTTTCTCTTCCGGGTTTCAGAATTAGCCCCAGAAAATCTTTTATTTCACACAAAATTACTTTTCCTTAGCGCCAAAAATAAACTATTACCATGTTAATGCCATTTCTAGGGTTTGGACTAGCTAAAAAAGCATGATACAGCCCCTTTAATTTAACGAGTTGAGAGGTAAGATGGGTGGAGTCAGGAGGTGAAACAGGAAGAGAAGGGAGAGGAGGACACGAGGCGAGGACGGCCTGGTGATGCGTGTGCGTGGAAGGGGAAGAAAAGTTGGTAAAACACCGAACTTTTGGGACTGCTGTGGATTTCCGCAGAGAAACAACAAGTTACTCGCACACTGATGTTTATGGTGAATAAGAGTGGTTGTTCCTGAGTCGGGAGGACCGTGTGAAGGCTCTTCGTGCTGGCAGCTACGAGCCAGTCAGAATGAGGGGCTCGCTGCGACTGGATGGACTCATGGAGGTCAGCCTGCTCGGCGGATCGTTAAGTGTGTTGTCCTGCCTCTCGAGCTGTGAACCGTGAGTCTATGGACGACAAGGACTGCTATTAGCTTCTGCACACAGTATCACACCGAGGACGTTCCTCCCTCGTCGTGTTTGGAGCCGCGCTGCAGCGCGGAAGGACGCCATCTTCCCTGAAAATCGATCTTTTTCTTTTTTTTTTTTTTTTGCATCGCGCTGAAGCGCAATCCAGCCGTGTTTTTTTTTTTTTCTTTCTTTTTTCTCGGCTGCACCGCACTCAAGTTTTTTTCTTCAGGCCTGCAACGTGAGTTAATTTACTGGGTACCCACATTTCAGGTTTTGGGTAGTACCGCTAGCGGCTAGCATAGTGTTTAGCATACTGTTTAACTTCCCTCCAAAGAGTTCAGATCAAGTGCTAAAGAAAAAACTCGTTCATGCCGCACAGCCAATCAGCGCTGGCTTACTGCTCTGATGCATTCATGGACAGTCTAATGTAAGAATTGGCAAATTGGAGCCCACGATCATATGCGTATACTCGGGGCGACAGTAGCTCAGACGGTAGAGCGGGTCGTCTCATAACTGGAAGGCTGGCGGTTCGATCCCCGCTCCCGCAGGCGTAAAACTGTCGTGTCCTTGGGCAAGACGCTTCACCCACCTTGCCTAGTATGAAAGTAGTGTTAGAGTGAATGGTTGGTGGTGGTCGGAGGGGCCGATGGCGCAGCCTCGCTTCTGTCAGTCTACCCCAGGGCAGCTGTGGCTACAATAGTAGCTGACCACCACCCAGTATGGAGAGAATGAATAATGCAATGTAAAGCATCTTTGAGTGTCCTGAAAAGCGCTATATAAAACCAATACATTATTATTATTCTTCTGGCACACACTGCACATTTTATTATAATAATTTATTTCCGATTAAATGTGAACACGTCACATGAAACAGGGCCCTCTGACCTTGTGGGCCCTGGGGCGACCGTCCCCTTGCCCCCACTCTGGCTCCACTACAGTACAGAAGGCAAGAGATGGCAATCAAACAAACAATTTTTTATTTCTCACTTCTGCTTATAAAAATTATTAAAACTAATGAAAGAATGGTAACAACTTCTTGGACCAGATGTTCTGCACAACATTTTTGCAATGATGGATTTTTTGCATGCCTTGGTGTATCATGATGAACTTTTGTGTGTTTTAAAGGTAGCGGTGCTATTTTTAAAGGAGCTAATATTGCACAATTAATTGAGAAATGACACTAATTAACTAAAATCCTGCACATCACAAAGAAAAACTGCATCACTATCCGTGCTGCAGGCCTTCTGTTGCCTCAAATTGCTCCCAAGACATGGACATTTGGTTCACTCATGTATGATCGACTAGAAATGGTATGTTGCCGGCGGCTGAGGCACTTGTCATGGTTAGACTCTCCGGGGAAAGAATGCAGCACAACTGTCCGCGATATCAGATATAAATGAGGTTGTGGGCCTGAACTGAAATAGATCTCAGTAAAGCTGTGGGGTCATTACTTTAAGTTAGATGGAAGAAGGAGGGTTTTTGACTTAAAGTCATATCTCAGGAGGCGATGTTCAGGTCATGGCAGTTGCGACGGATGTCGGCGCGAGAGAGGAAGAGCAATTTCTTTTTATTATGGGATTCACGGAAAAGCACAATCTGTCACACAGACCAGCTTATACTCTGTTCAGTCACTTGACTGGCAGGTGACCTCTTAGACAAAATACTCCCAAATTGGGGAAAAAAAGGCTAAAATTAACAATCGGTGTGAAGAAACCAAAACAATTGCTCTCTGAGATTCTCATGACTGTGAAACATATCTTGGGAGTATGATGCTTTTTTCTCAAACAATAAAAAACTGTTGACACGGTGATGTATCACAGAGATGCGTGAGAAAGAATACAAAGCCCCAAGACGCCCTGTGAGCGAGACACGGTGTCCAAATTATGAATAGACTTCATCAGAAGTGCGCAGCCGCCTGCTGTTTATTTGGAACCGGCCAGTCCGGGACTTGACAGGTGGCTTAAGCTTTTGATTTTTCTGTAAAGAAAAAAAAAAAAAAAACACAAACATGCCTTGAGAAGTGTGACTGCCGGTGCGCCTGCCTCTGTTTTCCACACGCTTTATTGACACTGTCAAACAGGATAGGTGTGACCTGACAGGCTGACAAACAACAAAAACAGGAAAGCGCAGACTGAGAACCACAGAGCGGCGCCCCTAAAAAAGTATTTTTTTTCAAGGCAGTGGCCAGAATGAATGTACCGATAGTATCATAAACAGCAACAAATGCAAATTTTCCACTATTTCTATCCCTTAAACATGCACATATGTCTCAGTGATACCACTCCCTTTAACTTATTGCACCATTCTCTGCATAAGATCCTCAATAGAAGAGGCTGAATTCTGCAGAATGCTTCAACAAAAATCTTACAGTAAGTCAGTATTATGTTCTACATAGCAAGCAATAGAACTCACAAAGTTCCCTGTGAAAATCATCTTAACAAGCGCAGACGCCGGTTCATACAGAAGCTCACAAAACCTGGAACAGACATTTCATGCATGCCTGTTTTTGTCAACCAAAAATCTGTGTCACAAAGAAAAAAAAAGTTATATTTCTAAGTATTACTGAGACATCAAAGTGTCTGACTATCTGACCTTATCGGGCTGAGGTGGACAGAACGCCGCTGAGCAACATTTGCATTTCAAACGGCTCAATTTCAGCTGAAACTGATCAAATCAGGGAAAAAAAAAAAAAAAAAAAAAAAATCACACATTTGTGATGGGGCTATCCGCTTGGGGCATCTCTGCATGGGGACCAACTTCTTGTGAGGAAAAGTGTTTTATTTCTGCTTGAAATTATCTGAAAAAGTTATTGCATTAGGACAAACAGTTGATTTTTGAGGAATTATAGAAGAAGGATTTTAGATGAAAATGGTCCAAAGATTCAATCTAGACCTGTCACGTCAGCAGCCACAGTAAAAGCAGTACATTAGCAGCAGTAGATTTAGATCCCTATCAACGTCTCCGCAGGATCAGTTCAAGATTAGTGGCGAGGGGGCAATTTGGAAGCATTTCGATCTCTGATTATTGTGGCGATGCGTCTGAAAACAGAAGAAAAATAAGGGTCAAGGTTAATGTTTTATCAAACTGCATTAAATGAACAGTATAGCTTGTTTTGTACGTTGATGTACTTGTGTTACGATAGCTTTATACAAGAAGATCTTGAGCATTTTATCGTGCTTTATAAGAAATTAAACCACTGAAATGCACAGTGATTCTTAAGCTTTGATCCTAACTTGACATTTTGCCTCGCTACGTCTCTTGTCACATTTTCCACCATATATGCAAACAAAGTGTAAATCTAACAAAGAATTGCAATAACACACTTCCCCCATGTCATTTTCTTGCAGACATCAGTCCTCAGCAGTATATAACTGCAGGTCCAACAATAAATCACTGATAAAATCCTATGATGTAGAAGAATGTACAGCCTTGCTGTCATATACAGTATTTCATACAGTATAAGTGACATTTCCACAAGCAGATCCTCAGCATCACAATCAACTTTATGACAAAGTGCCTTTTTTTTCCTGCCTCTCCATCTATCTGACAGTTCAATTTCCTGCCTAAATCTTTAATTTGGAGCATCCTCTCCATCCTGTATCGGGATTTTAGATCTCACAAGGTCATCTCCGCATACAGAAGAGGGGGCCACAGAGTAGATATTCATCTGAAATGTGATTTCTTATTTTTTTTAACCGTCGCACCACTGCAACTAGTCAGCAGAACAAAGCTCATTTACTGGCGGAGGGGGGGGGGGGGGGGGGGGGGGAGTGGGCACTTTCGTCTGTCTTCCCTTAAAAACAGCCAGTGGGCATTTTGTTTTGACAGCTGCTGCTCACGAGGAAGAAAAGACCAACATAGAAAGTAACTCACAAAATGCCAGCTCCTCTCTCATGAAGTGGAGGATAATCCCAATTAACCAGAGCGAAACCGCATTTGTATGAGCCAAGCATGTTATAAAGGGATTAAAACACTGAAGTGGAATAATTGCAGAAAGTAGGTCAAGTAATATTCTTAAAGCAACGTGTGTGCGCGAGCATGGACAGTACTGGTGGTTGATTGATTGAGAAATGCCCTTAAAGTAATTGAGTAAAGTCAGTCTCGCCAGATAAACTGTTTCCTTGCTTCATTAAAGGCAGACACAACTACTCCTTTTGTCATTCAGTCAGAGTATTGACCCCCTCTCCCGTGACATTTTCATATAAAAGAAAAGTCCCACAGACGTTAGATAAAATGATTGTGTTCCTTGCCCTTTGCCTTGTAAAAAAAAAATGTCTTCATTGGCCTTGCTCCCTGTTGTTTTTTTATTTATTTTTGCCAATGTGAGTCTGTGAATGCATTTATTTTTATAGAAGATGAATGGACATGAGTCACACCTTCACATAAATTCTTCAGACCTGTAGCAACTGCAGGTGTTTGTGTGGTCGCTTGTGTGAGTCACATTGTTGGAAAAAAGGCAGCTTTGAGTCACTGGGGTTATATTTCTACAAATTTTCATCGATCACTCGAGTCTAAACTGAAGTAGCATTTAGGAAAAAAAAAAAAAAAAGAGAAATCAATTCTCATTCATTAGATTAAATGCTTAATCCCAGACATCATTGTGTTTATTCTGCTTCTCGAGCGTATTTTACCGCTCGTTCACTCACACGCCATCGAGAGCAACCTGGGGTTCAGTGTCCCGCCCAAGGACGAATCGACAGAGCGAGATGGGAGATCGAACTACCAACCTTGAGACTGGAAGAGAAACCCGCTCCGGCAAGTGAGCCACAGCCGTCCCACTGTGACGGATTAGATTTCAACTCTCGGGTTGATTTCCTGGCGTTCCAGAAATTAATGGAAATCAATGGCTGCCCGGAGGGTGGGAGAAAGACGTTCGATAATTTCAACTGCTTTTCTATGACAGGGGAAATTGTCAGCACTAATGTAAAGGACATGGGATTTATAGGTAAATTGGTTAATACTCAATCGGGTGAGACAGTCATGAAGATCTGCCAAGAGTGGATGTATCGCCACATTATTTACAGGAGCAGAACATCTCCAGTCACCAATACTTCGTATTCATGCCGAATCAATTCTTCAATGGATGCGACTGCTGATACTCGGCTGAACTCTCGATTCTGTCTAAATATCAATCTCCCATAGTACACTCCCACTGAGACCGACTCCACGTTGCATGAAATATCATAAGCCGGCATGTGAATATTGATCTTGCCCGACGTGCATATTGGCCGATTCAGTGGAGAACAGTTAAGCCTTTTTCACACACTCATCAGTGACCGTAAAACTTCACAAGTGTGAGAAATCTCTTTGTATCTGAACACTGCGGCCTCTAAAGATGACACACTGAAGGAACTTTTAGTAATTTATAATCCAGAAGGATATTTTTAACAACATATAGTTTGAAATCCATCACATCTTTTTTTCCCTCTCTGACCCTAAAGCCTTTTGTAATAAAGCCGTGTCCTGATTTAATCACATCCTTCTGATTACTCTCAGTCTTGAAAAGACAAAAGGCGAAGGATGCAATTATGTCCTGTTGTGTTGTTTTGGAAGGGGACGTCGTCGCGGACAGAGAAGGTTGAATGTGAACTGATTGACAAACGGGCAACAGACATTTATTGTTGCAATTTAATTTCAGAGGGCCGTTAAATAAATGCAAAATATTCCTAATTAAGTGTTCTTGTCTGATTTGCCAAAAGTTGCATTAAAATATTTGAGTGTTGCACAGAAAACTCAATTTTATTATGTTTACTTCGGGATGCCAATAGATTAAATTCAATGTGTCACTGCCTTTCACCCAGTTTAATACTAATACGACAGACCTTGGCTGTCTGATCACACTGCATCTGTCCAGCGTCTGTAATCGACCTCCAGCTGATAGTCCTCTTTTTTTTTTTCTTGTACACAGGAAACAGTTAAGCACAGCATGTCTCCTTCTCCCTGAAACAAACCCCAGCCTCCCTCTTCTATTTTTTTTACAACTAAACTTGCTTGAAAACTCGGGATGGCAAATGTCTCAACGGGTTCTTGTTGAGAACTGGTTCCCAGTGTTTCAATTCCTTTGCCAATTTTGCAAACGATTCCCTTCTTGATTCCAGTGGGTGGAAACGACGTCACCAACCACCTGTGGTGACATCTTTCACCCGCAGGAAACAACAACAACAACAACAAAAAAAATTGATAAAGCACCAAATTGTCAAGCAGAATCGAAGATTTAATCAGAATATTAAAAATCTTATCAATTCCCATCCCTGTTTATAACGCATCAGTTCATCAAAAAGACGTGCATTTAGGTTACTAAGAAATCCTGTTTGATGCCGGAGTGTCTGCCCACATACGTCTGAACCTGTTATGTCTCAAAGCATGAAAGGTGATACATCAGACAATAACAGAAAGCACACAGTGAAAGTGATTTCATCCCAGCAGGAGCTTAAGATCATAAAAAAAAAAACAAAAAAAAAAAAACAGCCTCATCTATTCTTCTCAGGTGTATTTATATCTGGTTCAGTCAGAGATCAGTCGAGCGCTGCTGGTTTTCATTAGGCGCTGCATGGTCTGTCGCCATCTTGGCCCAGTGTTGGAGCCAAATATTCATTACCATCACGATGTTAACTCCAAAATGCCAGTGAAGCTATTATACGTCCAAATCCGAGACTAATATTCATTCTTGGAGTTTGGCTCTGGCACCTTCACGGCCTATTTCTCAATGATAAACAGAATATAGTGCAAGTCCACGCTCGCATGAACTCTTCAAAGAAACAGGGAAAGTGTGAAGATGAGAGGCTGGAGCTAATGCAACATTTGAATGTTAACTAGATGTTAATGCCCAGCAGGATTCCATTACTTAACGCTGCCTCGCTGCAAATGAAGTAAATATGCTCCCAAAGAACCCAGACTCTGAGTTTTTCATTATTTTGAAAGAGTGAAAAATCCAAAGTATCTGTTTTTTTAGTTAATTTAATTTATAAAAGGTTCAAAACTTAGAATAAAAAAAATGCTATATTATTATATCTGGGTTCAAAATGGATTAATGAGAATTAATATTTTAGCTTTTATGACAGGCTGATGAAAAATTGCCTCAAAAGCTCCAAACCTTAATAAATAAACACGTCTGATAGATTAATTTGGTGTTGTTGACATAATCTAAGATGAAGCGGTGTTTTTCATTTGCCTCGTGAATGCTTGAGATGCACTGTATTGCGTGTTTTCCTCTGCCTCTGTGCATCCGGAAAGCATTCAATCCCCTTCACTTTTCCCACATTTTGTCATGTTACAGCCTTAAATGAAATGATCTTTTCCTCATCAACCAGGCACTGCTGATCACCTGCCAACTAACACCACTACTGCGAGGCATGGTGGATAGAATATGGAAAGAATGTAGGAGATTGACATGGAGACGGAAATCAACTTACATGCACATCCTTGCGTGCAGTAAAGAACATGCAAACTCCACGCAGAGAAGTCCCATTGGGCAAGAGATAAAAAGCCGGAGCCTGGCTGCTCCGAGGCAACAGCTGGACCCAATCCCTCACGGCGCTGCCCCGAATTTTCATCATTTCATATTTGTACACTTAAATCAATTCCCGCTAAATATATGTGGAATTTGCAGCGTTTGACTCACCATCTGGTAGCAGAGAGCCATTGATTGAAATTAAGCCAATTAAGAATGTACAAGGCGAGCCAAGCAATTAGTGATTTCAATGCTTTGTTAGGAGCCTGAAATCAAACGACTTAATCATTGCACAAATCCTCCAACTCTGAAAAACCATCGTGCACAGCCGTGAGTGCAGATTGAGACCAAAACGGCTACTTCTTAGGTGAGAGCATAAAAACGGATCCCATTTACTTTTCCTATCTCCAAATACAGAAAACTAAATACAGAGTTGAGGACCGTGAGGAATGAACCACGAACATGAACATACAGTAAACATCCAAGGTTTCAGTCTCTGGCGATTTCTCATAACGGGACGCTTTCCAAAGAGATCAAGCAGATCCAGCCTGACCTGGGCTGCTCAGCGACCCAATTAGAAAAAAAACACGGCGTTACAAACTCTGGCGTTTATGTCTAACTGTGCGCCGCTACGTGCTAGCATCCACGATATAAGCCGGTGTTGGTATTAGCATCCAGCCATAGCCAGCCCCCGTGATGAAAGCAGATGTGTACACATTAGTGAGAGCATCCCTTTAGGAGATCTCATTAAATTGCTGGATCGCAGCAGCATCCAATCAACAGTATCCACAGAGAATCCCGGAGAATTTATGTGTATTATCCAAACCCAGGCTGCACATAGAGATTAGTTTTTCAGGTTTTTAAACACTCCGAAATGTTGTTATGGCAGTCATTAGCGCGCCGACACAAAGACCTTTAACAACAGAAACCGACATCTTGGTTCTCGGTGGCTTATTTTGAAGAAAATCCTGATTACAATCAAGCAAGGTCAGGAGCGGGAAAATTAGTCAAACCACTCATGAAGAAGGAACGCTACGCTTTCTCTTTTCCCTTTAATAACTAAACAAAAACATGTCTGCACTTTGGACACGGGCGGGAAAAGGAGACGCAGGCCGCGCATCCCGAGGTTTTTTAAGATGCTGCTGGTGCTTCTGGGACCTGCCACCTACTCCGCCGTGACACTATCGCCAGATTCAATCTACAATATGCTGATTCTATCATAATAAAGAAAATTGGCTCAATCCCTGAGGAGAAGGGCCCTAATAGAAAATAATTCTGCCCTTGAAACACTCCGGGCCTGGCTTTGATTAGATGATGCTATCTTTGTTTAGACTTGAGCATCTGGGGCAGGACCATGTGTTCATATATTTAATTAAAATACCATTGCCTGCACTGACAAAGGGTACTTATCTCATCAAAGTGTTCACCCTGGATTTTTTTTTCTCTTAATTCAAAAGATTATCTTTGTTGATTGGCCATAAAGGTGGGATGGATGGAGCGGGGTGGGGTGGGGGGAAGGGAGGGGGCAGCGGCGAGCGTGGAGTCCACTGGCCCGTCAGAGCAGCGGCTCGTCCGTCGTCCACCTTGACTGCGAGCCAGACATCACCGCCGCACGCCATCTGGCTCGGAGACAGAACTATTTTACCTTTATCGCAGCATTTTTATCATCCATCTAGAGGTGCATGAGAGCGTAATTACACTGTCATTATGGTTGTCACAACCTTGTAGCAACCAAATTTGTATCGTTGACCCACAGAAAATGACCTTTGTGCCCTGGAAAAAAAAAAAAAGAAAAAAAGAAAAAAAGAAGCAAGCTTTGTCTACCAGTGATGCACTTTGAGATGCAATCTGAACTGAGGCACACATGCTGAGGTTTCATAAATACGCCGAAGACACAGAATTCTCCTTTCCTTTTCCATCTGGTTATGCTTTTAGTTTACGGCCCTGGTCTGCTTACATCTGCAAACGCACAGTGTTACTGCTGTTTTATTGTGTAACTGACGAATTTAGGTTGAAATCGTCTTGATGTCGAATCGACAACAGAGAATAAAAGACCTCTGAAAGGGTAAGTATGAAACATTCAAGTAGATCTACTTGAAAAACTGAAAAGTACAAATAACAATAAACATATTCATTCTGTTTCTATGTATCATTTTGAACTTAATTTAATTTTAGTCACAAAGAATCACTGGCTGTATTACAATGAGACTTTAGGTTTAGTTTTTTTTTAAAAATACCTCTTCTCCTTCAATGATTTAAGGATTTTGTGCACAACAATAAGCTGCTTCATATTCAAGAAAAGCCCTACTCGGATTTCGGCTGGACTCCTGGATCAATACTGAGAAAACATGAAATGATTAGACTGTGGAATTGTTTTGGTAATATAGCAGAAAAACTGGGTCATCGTAAAAAGAAAAAGAAAACTGCACCGAACAGAGCTTATTTCCTGTCTCTGACACGTTGATTTATAGATTTCAACAACATTTGAATCTGCAGGAAGAAAACAGTCCATGTTTTTTTTTTTTTTTTTTTGGGAAAAGGTTGAAAATGAATAACAATTTTGCGCGATCGTCTACTGTGCATGACCTGCTATACTAATAATTATAATTAAGTGCGTTATATGACATAACAGTTGAGGAGAATAATTTGCAACCTGTAGCCTTTTACTGCATTGATAATGTCTGGCAATTTTGAGAAAAAAGACAAATTTCTGCATAAACACAACATTTCTGACAAAGAAATGTTGTTGAACGGGCAGCTCAGACATGTAACTTAATGCAGTGACTGCACAGAGAGGGTAATCCATAAACGTGAGCTCGAAAATCACCCCTGACTATCCGGCTCGGTTATTCAAGGCCAGCGTTTTCCCAGCCATAACCACACTGACTGTAAACATGCTGACAGCTGAAGTGACCTGAGAGCTCTCAGACCGCCGCGCCCCAACCCTGAATCCAGTCACACGTCGACTGCGCCGCGCCGCACCGCAGCGGTCGTCCCGGTTATGTTTCCGCGCGCCGCGGCCCCCGTGACCCGCAGTAACACGCTTAAAAATTCCCCGGACGGCCATTACCGCTCCGCCGGCTCGCGCCGCTCTCCCTCCTGTGGCCTCTGCACCAACAATGATGTTCCAAATGAACTCACAGAGGAGGCCGGCGCATGTCACGTAACCTGTTTGCACGTGGCGGAGGAGGCCGGTCTGCGTCTCCCGGGTGAAGAGGGAGCAGAGACGCGGTCTTATATGAAGGAACGACACAACTGTTCACAATAAAGGAAAATTAAAGCGCGTTGTTATATCAGTCTGGATCACGTTTTGATAATGAATCATTTGCTTCTATTTAATCAGATCGCAGGATCAAGTCAGGCGGTCCTCTGTCCCAAAGCACTGAAATTATTATTATTATTTTTTTTTTTTCGCAGGTTACAAACTACACCTGTTTGGAACAGATTTAGTATTCTGACATACGTGCAGGCTGCAGCCCTAATGATTTTTATATGAGTCTCACACGGTGGCTGCAATCAACTTCAACCCGCTGCGGCTTCTTTTCTCTACCGTTTGCCAGATTTCCCCCCACTTTTTCCCCTCTTTCAGTGTTGGCAGCGAAATAAAAAAACATTGTGCTATTGCTTTGACTGATGTACCCTCAAAGTTGTCATGATTTGGTCCCTTTTTTTTTTTTTTTTTCTTCTTATCTCCGGTTGCTGTCTCATGTGTCAAACTGCTGAAAACCAGCGTTCACAGCGTCACTGTCAGTCAGGAAAGTCTAATTTTAAGCACAAAATTCTATCAATCAAATTTCAACTTAATGGACCCTGTGACAACTTTTGGGTAACACATGTTATATTTGTTGGAAAAGAAAGGAAAAGCAATACTTGCAGCACTTTTTCTTGTACTGGAGCATAAATGAGCAGTTCACTTTTGGGTTTTTTCTCCTCCAAGAGTCACAGTTCCCTCCCAGGTGATCCCAATAATCCAATCAGAGACGGAGCGTGGCGCTGACTGAGACGGCCACCTGTGGTTTGGAGCTCAATCTGATTTAGAATGAATTCAGCTAAACAAATGAATGGTTTCAGCCACCGCCTCCTTCTGTTTTTAACATGATTTCATCCCCGATTCTCAGATTTTTCATCCACACATTAAACCCATGCCTGTTTTGAAGGCTGAATCAGCGTTTAAGCTGATTGCGTCAAAGAGTTGATCATATTAGGGTAATACCAACCCATAATAAACTACTCACCTGAAGAATCAGCAGAGAAGCAAAACTGTTCTTGGCCTCTTACTGCTACAGTGCTTACTTACACATAAAATATAGATGAAAAATATTATTAAATAATAGTAACTCAGCAATTATTCATTGGTAAAGTTTTATCGAGTAGCGCAACCAACACTTTTGGCCCCAAGCTACCCTCTGCTGACACCCCCGCCCCTCCTGGCCCACCCCATATGTCTTAAATCAATGTTATCTCAAAAGAAGAAGGAGGGGGGAAGAAAAGCTTATTTTCTTTTATGTGTGAAAGCTGTCAAGTTGTCCCCCATACACACAGCTCGAGATGACATTGATTCACCTTTCGTTTGGAATTCTGCCAGGCATTCGTCCATCGATTTTTCACTAGTGGGCAAGATATGAAATGTGCCATTTTATATTATCACATCTGAGCTACTCATCCATTGTAGCTTACACGGCGCGCCAGTGTTTCTCCGGCGCTCGATGCGCATGCAGGCTCACGTCCTCCGATGCACAACATGCGTGCATGCACATATTCACGCTCCGTTCCGGTGATGGACAGGAGGAAGGAGCGCCGATAGATTCTCCTCAACAGACACAGCATCCTCGATTCTTACTGCAATCTTCCAAGTGTGATATGAGAAGTAAACATTTCAAAATTCAACCGGGTTTGGTTTTAAGGCTAAGAAACAAGAAGAAGACATCAAATTGGGCGATTTAGGGATGTGCAACTGTGAACACACGAGATTACACCGATTTGATTTAGTTAATATCCGGTTATATTAACAATACAACAAATCAGTCATGGATTAAGCGATTAGTCGGAGAGAGGCCTGGTTCAACGCTGGAGGCGGGATGTGAGGAAGGCAGATGCTGCTGCCCTTAACTGTCACCGGCAAGGATATCTCCAGTCACACGGACGCTTCAATGGAGCTTCCTCCCAGAGAGATCTTCCTCATGCGTTGCTGCTGAGTGGCAATACTCTGAAACTAAACGTCTGTTTTCATCCCTTGTATGATTTAACACATATATACTTCATTTCAAGGTATCAGAGCACCCGTGTCATGTCATGAGGAGTGCAAAGGTGTGCGCTTTCCAAACAAACGCCTTCTACTAACACTCTGGCTCTCTCTTTAGGGGCTCCAGAGTGCTTTTATTTTGGGAGCAGCAAAAACACGTCGACTCCTATTTTTTGTGGTTAGGGAGGGAAGCAGAAAACCTGGAGCAATTAAGGATTTCAATCTGAAGTCTGATGGCCTGGCCGGTTAAATCAATATACATTTGTGCTCCTCGGAATATTTTCTCACTCGGATAGACGCCCGCCGAACGCAGCCGGCGTGGTGTGTCTGTTTACGTGTCACTAAACACCTGCGTGGCGTCATTAGCATGAGGATGAGAACCGCAGCGCTGCTTATTCACCAGGGTATTCGCTGCCGCGTGAGCCTGTTCGGGGAAGGGGGATTGGGGGGAGGGGGGGGGGGGGGGGGGGGGGGCGGGGGTTTATATGAGGTTGCATAACATCTCATTTATAAAGTGGGTAGAGGCCAGAGTCACATCTTCAGCACATTTCATGAAGTCGGCCAGTCGGAGTGATGCAGCGGTGGCGTTCACAGCACTTTCTGTCCACCCAAGTCATATCTCTTAAGTAAAGAGCTGCGCTTACGCATATGGGCCGGAGAGAGCACTGGAACCGAGTGGTCCCTCCCACCACCATCACCACCATCATCATCATCATCATCATCGGCGGCCATCGCACCACCTCTCCTTCATTCTCTGACACCAGACTCTGCCTGTAATAAGAGGAGCCGCGGATCTCTGGCAATTTCTCACAATGACTCAGCCATCCATCACGGCAGCCGAGCAGGCCGGACTCCCATCCGCTTCCTGCAACACTTCACATGCAGGATATAGTAAAATATAATAAGCACACACGGTGAAGAGAGGAGAACAGAGCGGCTGGGGCTGTTTATGACAGGGATTCATGATTCCAGTGGGAGGATGGAGCATATGAAGAAGCTCGGAGTGCTAGCACAATCTACGAGTGTGACATTATTCTCTTATGCAAGAGTCCGTGTCAACCAGACCTGTCTTTACTGTGTATGTTTAATCTTCATAACGAAATTGAAAGTGTGGTGAATAGTCCTCTCCACTGAAGCATCAGACCTGCATGAAGCAGAACCTTTAAATTCCCACCACAAGTGTGAAACTGCAGTCAACATTTTAATTTGTTGCTCTCTTTTATTATGGTGCTTCGTTTTTCCAGCTCACAAAAATAAACTAAGTGGGTTTGGCTCCACTCAGACAACTTGAAACCGCCGGGCCCCGTTTGCCTACAAGCAAGTTCAGACAAGCAAGGCTAAAGTGAAAGGCCGATAATTAAGAAAGTGAAACGCTTAGCGAGCGGGGCGTTCTTAAAAAAGGCGTCTGTTGACAAGGCCTGTCAATACTGAACTTCAAATAGCCAATCCATCAGGTGGATGGAAAACAACTTTGACTTTTGTTTCGCCACACCAGCCGCTTCCAAACGCTATTTCATTACGGCTCCGGAGCGCGCCAACAAAAACAAAAACCCGGCGAAGCCCAACATTGTAGACACACAAAACAATGTGTGGAAATCCAAAATAAGAGTCTTATTTTGGAATTCTTTGACATATACAAAATAAATTTTGACATTTTCAGGCCAACAAAGTCCAATCCAACTCGAAATGATGGCAAAAGCACAGATCTGGAATCCATGTTGAACTAAAATCAGGCCTCTTTCACAGAGTGTTTCACATCATTTTCGCTTTCAGAAAATGTTCCCGTTAACACAGCGACGTTTTGGGAAAATGCTAAAAATGATGTAGTTTTCATGTTAGGTCGGTAGTGAGTGCTTTTGGTTTTTTTTGTTATAAAACCATACATGTGCACAGAATACGCTATAAACACTCACAATAGCGAGGACACGGAGGATGAATACCAACTATAAAAATACCAAGTCGCAGGAGAATGTAGACCGTGAGTCATGACGCTGTCAAGGCCGCCATTGTCCGTCTGCATACGCAAAAGAATAGTTTACCAAGGCCGTGGAGCACCTGTGCAGCAGCAGCGCTTCAGGAAAGTTGGATTTTCAGATGTTTCCACAGAGGCAAAAAAGGATGGTTTTCAAAAAGTTCCTCCTTTGGGAGCAAGTTTACACTTTCAGTGGCTTTGAGATCAGTTGCCGTGGAAACAAACACCTAAAACGCAACAAAAGTTTTCCATTTTCACCAGAAGATGTCATGCAAGCAGTATTTCCGATCAACAGAGGAGTATTTGTAGGTTATTTGGCACTATACAATCCTGTTTCCACAGGATTCTACAAAAGCATCGTGCAGAATTGAGTTTTTCGGATTCCTGCTTTTGCGCGACAAAGTATCTGTGTGTGAATCCATTGCAGTATTTATCATAACAGAGTGTGTCAAAGGGCTTTATTCCAATTTACACTGATGACTGATGAATGTTGTCTTCTCACAAAAAGCAGACTTGGGAGAAACGATGCCTCACCTCTGCGGTGCTCTATGAGAACGAAACACATGATTCACATTTTATGTATATTTAACTACTAGTATTCTTGAGGTGACGCATTACAAGCAATGTAAGCCCATAAACCCATTTGGTTTATGCGCTCACCTAATCTTGAGGGGATTCGAGTCTAATTTTGAATAGCTAATGGCTCTCCGATCGTTTAATCTCTTAACTGTGTTGATATGCTGTAAAAAAAAAAAAAAGGTATAGTTAAGATTTATGTTTACATTTTGTGTAAATAAGAGTGTGCTTACCTCTCTCCATCTTTCTTATCAGGATGAATGGTCACGATTAATCTCAAGCCTTTCTTACACATGAATCTTAAGCATACAGAATCTGTGAAGAAGTCATTGGTTGCACCAGCAATGATATTGAAATATTTATTACAGCTTATGAAATCACTGCTTCTATTGTAAAGCAGACCAGAGCATACAGAGCACATCCACTGTTGCTGGGCCAAAAGTCAGTTTGGCACTAAAATGGACAAGAGGGCTGACGAGAGATACCAACTGATGGTTAAAAAAAATAAAATAAATGAAAATGCTCGATGGTTCCATTATTTATAGGTCCTTATTCCTTATCCATACAAAAGTGTTTGAAGACCCAGTCAGAACACCAGAACTGTTGTCATATCTGTGATCAGTCTGAATTGGTAATTCATTTGTTGGCAAACACATTTCACCAGATATTAATCATTAAACCTAGAAACCAATACAAAAAAAGGAATAAATAAAAAAAAAAAAGTCATAGCCAATAATAAAAACTTATTTGTGCCACTAAACATACTTCCATCCTCCGTTTTATTACTGCTTATTTAACAAACAAATAAATAAATAGAAGTTCTCCTTGAAGCGGGAAAAAGAAAAACACTTCCAGTTTTTCTCACTCCAAATGTTCTTTCTTTAATAAGTAAAACAGCCATCTTTCTTCACTTCTCTCTCTCTCTCTTTTTTTTTTGTACAAGTGCCTAGTGCTCGTCAAGGTTCGTTTCGTTCTCTTTCGGAGAAGCACAAGCGTTTTCTGGATGCCAATATAAATGCAGAATGCACTGCAAACCTTTCTGAGGGACGCCTTGCGATTAAAGTGGACCGACTCCGTCTCCTTGACGATCTGTGAGCTCTGCTATCGACTGTAAAAAAAAAAAAAAAAAAAAAAAAAAGAAAGAAAAGAAAAAGAATCGCAAACAGAAAATCTGAAGACAAAAGAGATTAAACGTCTTGATGTTGCCTGTATATGTATTTCTTGTGAGATTTTGTTCCTGTTCGAATGGTCGTTTCTTGCAAAGTGATGAATGAGAGGAAAAATATAAAACAAAAACAAAACAAAAAAAAACAACACAAAAACAAACACAGAGTGATACCAGGAACTCAGAAAGGCCAGCACAACAGAACAAAACTGCTCCTAATCACTACATTTACAGAGACAAAAGGTTTTTGCTCAGAACAAAAAAAGCATACTATTATGTGCAATGCTAGTTGTCTGTACAGTTACATAGAAATATCTCATAATTCTCTTATTAGTTTTTTTTCTCCCTCTTTTAACAACTGTTATTACAGTAAAATGAAAGGAAAAAAAAAAAAGAACATCTATGCTTGAAAGCATACGATCAATAATTCCTTCATGGTAATTTTTCAAAACGTGTATGTGTGTGTGTGTGTGTGTGTGTGTTTTTTTTTGTCTTTTTTTTTCTTCGTAGGGACACTTCAGCAAACAAAATGTGCTGCAACTCACCAAAGAGGAAGAAAATCTTTCAAAAAGTCAATATAGATACAGAAGTATAATAAAATAGTCCTTTTTTTTTCTTCTCTCCCTTAAATTCGCCGTTTATTCTGGTGAAGTCTACGGTTCAGACTCGGGGGCGACGCAGTTCTCCTCCTCTCGACTGTCAGACTATATCTGTGAGACCTAAAAATCCTTGTGTGGAGTAATTGTCTCTTTTCACGACGAGACAAAACACACCAAACCGCACAGGGTTTGTGGGGGCCGGGGAGGGGAGTTGGGGGGGCGGGCAGCGACACAACATCAACATCCTGCAATGTCTAAAGAAATCTAGTCACACACTGGGCCCCCCCGTTCGCAGCGACTGCTATCCTGTTTGTGTCCAGTAACAGCAAGAGTCCAGTTTGTTTTGTTTTGTGTTTTTTTTTTTTTTGGTCTTTTTTTTTTTTTTTTTTGCTTCGCCTCAGTCTTCGGGACACAGAAAAAGAAGAAAGGCTACCGACTGCCAACGACCGAAGGGACGAGGAGACACGGGGGAGAAGGGAGGATTTCTGGGTGGGAGGGGATCTCGTGGGAAGCGAGGGAGGGGGGGGGGGGGTTTGGGCCTATAGACTGGTGACCAGGTGCGACGGCTCCTGCTGGGCTTCCTCGGGAGAAACATCCTCTCTGTTCGGCGGCACGATGAAGCCGTCGCTGCTCCCCCGCCCCAGCTGGTAGTAGGAGTGCAGCTGATGGAGGTGGTTGCGGGAGCCCAGGTTGGGCATGCTCTTGTAGTAAACATCGTCTGAGCTGGCCTCCGGGCTCTTGGCGTCGCCGCCGCCGCCGCCGCCGCCGCCGCCGCCGCCGCCCTCCTTGGAGCCGTCGGCGGACTCGGCGGACACGTCGGGCAGGCCGGGTAACATGGGCATGCTGGTGTAGAGCGAGTCCCTCTGGTGGGCGTGGGTCGGCGACGAGCCCTCGTCCTCGGTGTGCTCGTTGGTGAGCAGGGGGAAGAAGCTCTCGCTGTTCTCCTGCGGGATCCTCCTCCTGGACGAGGAGGACGCGCCGGCCGAGGAGAAGGGGTGGTGTGGCAGCGGGAGGGGCGGCGGCGCCGCCGACTGGTGGAGGTGATTGTGGAGGTTGTCCACCGCCGGCAGGGACGGGGGCGGCCTCTGCGGCAGCAGCGGGGCGTTCGACTCCTCGCGTATCAACTCCAGGCCCAGGCCTTCGTCGTGGTGCGGACCGAAGGTGGAGTGGTCGTCCAGGCCCAGCGCGACATTCATGCCCATCCCCACGCCCAGGCCCATCCCGTAGCCGCTGTCCTTGCCGCCATTGCTGACGTTGTTGACCAGCTTGTTCATGAGGTTCCGGTTCTGCTCTGTGGAGCGCTCGTGGGAATTGTTGAGGTAGGAGGGGATATAATTAGAGGTGAGCTCTTTCAGGATCTTCTTTTCCAAGGTGGTCTCCTTGTGGTTGTAGCCCCGATCGATGATCTGGACGCAATCACTCATGTACTCGGCGCTGGCGATGCTGTAGCTGTTGCCATGGTTACCATTCAGTGGTAGAGTATCCATGACACTTGTATCCCGGGCATTGTTCAGGATTCCCTCTGGAATGACAGACACGGGTTGGGGAGGGTGGAGTGGGCGAATGAGAGCGGGGAAATCTGATGAGACATAATTGCCACAGCTAAATGTCAGCCATTTTTACAAACACAAATTACACCCATCAAATACCAGAGCCTTTTTATTCTGAAACAGGTCCTGACCCTCACAGCTCTATAAAGTGCACTTGGAAATAAAAACCCTACAGTATTTGGGTTAAAACCAAAGGACGGTAATAATGTAAAGGCCTATAGTCTGCCAACATGAACATACACTTACCTTGTGAAAAATAAAAAAAATAAATAAAATCTTTCAAACCTAAGTCAATTGAATTTTTCATTAAACTCCAAACAAACATTGGTGGTGATGAAAACACTGACACACAGCATGTGCAACACAATACAGCACAACACCAGCACGGCACGGAAAAGCAAAAGTCATTCAAAGCAAAGACGATAAAATCAAAGCCATGCACTTTAAAGCGAAACTCAAACCAGAGCAAACACCAGTAAGACTTAGACCCCGACCATATTGTCCCATGTGAGCATCGCAATGTAACAGTGAAACAAAAAAGAAATGAAAATATTCATGTGTTTTATCCATGTGAACATGACTAACGGCCTCTCTGAACATGAATTAGTCAATGTATTCCAGATTCGAACCGCACTGGAAGAAGGGAGACTTTCTGCTTTCTGCGTAGCGTGGAGATGTAGCTTTCATATTTCATCCATTTAACCACACTATCAACATCAAAGCAAATATCGGAGGATAATTCAAACCAGCCCAGACAAGGCCATCCAGCTTGTTAAAAGTGTCAAGCCCGAAGTCTGACCTCTTGAAAATTTGACAAGATGCATTTTTCAGACCTTCAAGAAGCATACCGACTTGATCAAAGTGAAAAGCATTAAAAAGAAAAAAAAAAAGAAAAAAAAAATCCATGGGAAGAGTCGCGCCATTCATCGGTTTATACCGACGAGCCTTCTGGAGCATTAACGTGAATCCAGACGCTGCCTGCAACCGGATAGCGATATGGAATGGGACATGGGATATTTACTCTAAAAAAAAATCATTTCATGTAACTTTAAACAGTGCAGAGATGTTTTTTTGTTTTTTTTTCCTGCTTGCGATGGTGAGAGGCCTTTGTCACGAAAAGGATTGTTCTACTTCCAAAGGGAATGACATTGTATTCATTACTCCTTTGTCAGCATTGAGTGAAAAGAAAGTAAAGCCAAAGTCAATTACATTTGATAAGCAATGTTTAGTTTGACTCCCATACTTGTCTCTCTGTAGGGCTCTTTTAGGGACAGCATGAGGGAAAGGAAAGAAGAAAAAGAAAACACAATAAGCATAACAGTGACAGGTCGAAAGAGAAATGTGCACATACAGTATGCTGATGACCGATCAAGAAAATGTATCTGGAATGCAACTGCTTGATGTCACCATGCAAACTCTGCAGTAGAGAGAACCTCAACACTTCTAAACACACAGAAAAAGATGCTTTGTTCAAAGTAACTCATTTAAAGTGTTATCTATACCTCAAATCCACAAATAAATGTTGTGATGCGTTAGCATTTACATTATTCTGTGTATTTTTTTCCTCTCATCTTTGCAATGAAAGTGAATTACAGAATTCCATCACAAACTACTTGTGTTGCATACATAAATTATCTACTGATCAAAGCTTTCTGAGAGTTTTTATCTCAGTTTTACATGAGATCCACAGTTCTACAGACTCAAAGTTACAGCAATCTCAGATTGACTGTGGTGAGCAGGAATGAAATAATAAAATAATAGCGCATCTGCAGAAAAAAAAAGGAAAATAAAATAATAATTAAAAAAAGCCTTTCCACCAGTCAGACTCATCCAGGATAAAGTGGATGGCTTGCTCACTGATCACAGATGGTTTCTAATACTCAGATCTGATATTTGTCGTGACGTAATCGTGGACATATGAACATAAAACTTTCTGAAAACGATGCAAAATAAAGCGCAGGTCAAATTTTTCAGTTAAGAGACTGCTGAGTTTCAATGTATGGCTACTTAAAGTGTGATTTTAAGACTGACTGTTCTAACTTTTTTCCCTCAACACAACTGATTTGCATTTTGAATCGCTTCATCGCTTCATTTATCACAGATCGACAAGGTCTGACAGTCCAGCAAAACCAATCAAAAGGCAGAACTGAAAACAAAGAGACAAAAGACACAGCGCACGAGCCTCACTGACAACATTAGAGCACAGTTAAATAAATGAATGGTGATGTATCCGGCTCCCTGTGGGCATACTGTTTTTGATTTCAAAGGATTTCCTCATTTTTTAAATTGGCCAAACAGCCAAGAGCCAGTGCGACTTGAGCAGCCGAATTGCACGCCCTAACTAGAAGCCAAGATACACCTCCAAGGAAAAAAACCCCACAGCTAAACAGACCTGCAGGATTTTTATGATAAAGCTATACTTTGTTCAGAGCTAACAAGACATCAAGAGCAGTGTTTTTTTTTTTCTCTCTCTTTCTTTCTCTCTTAATTAAAGCCCTGTAAAAACTCTCAGGGGTGAACGCCGCCATTGTAGCTTAATGCTAGTCCATCAGGTCCAAGTCTTCCAGATGTCAACTTTTATTTTAGTCTCCGGACAGAAACAAGGACGTGTCACCTCGCAGTTTCTCCAGGTCCGGACATGAAGAAATAACAATAATGATAAAAAAAAAAAGAAAGAAAGAAAAAAAAAAAAAACACTGCTCGAGCCACAATGTTAAAGAATGAAAAGAAGCTAGCACACCTTGTGTGTTGTACATGCCCAGAGGGTTGTTATAGACTGCCGATTCCCCAAGCAATGTATTATAGGGATTGTTAGTGCCATGAGGACGTAGGAGTGCATTAGGTATAAGATGGTTAGCCATAGCCCCTGGAGCAGCCAGAAAGAGACAGAGTGAGACAGGGAAAAAAAAAAAAAAAACACAACAAAAAAGTAACAGGAGTGGAGAGACAGAGAGGGGTAGGTGGGCAGATAAATCGAAAGATATATAGAGAAAGAGAGAACATACACATCAGTTGGGCAGATGCAGCTTAGCAATGACAGCCATTAACATTCAAATGATCACATGATCATTAATGTGGAGGGTTTTAAGCTACATGAAAAGTGGCAGAGCTGAACCGACGTGGCTAATGGCACCAATGGAAAGTCCGCTAGCCGCGCCGTTAATGTCGGCCATTATTAACTCCATTTTGTGCTCCGCCGCGCTCAGGCAGCATATCGGCGTTAGCAGACATGTAAATTACAAAAGGAACCGGCGGCGCGGCCGACACGACACAGGTACCGTTTAGTTCCATAAAGGACAAAATACAGTCATCACTCAAGACAAGCATTTAGCCTTCAGGCTGAAAATAATAAAGACAAGCAGGTTGGCTTTCTAAATCACGCTTTGTCAAGGTTTACATTTTTAATACCGATAAACAACACAGAAGTTTTGGATTTGTTTTAAATTGAGTCATTCATTGAGACTAACGGCGCTCAGCAACATTAGCGACTCTGTTCTGTTGTTGTATTACATTCAAGGACACTGAAATGAACCCTGCATCAAGGCAGAAAGCTCAGAAATCTGTGTAAGCCGAGTAGCCAAAGGAGGTTAAGCAGAAAAATAAATGCTCTTCTAACAACGGCATGAGACAGAAATGACTCTGTGGGTGGATTTCTTCCACAATCTGCCAATAAGGTGATTAAAAAAAATGGTTGCAACAGCAACTCCTGACTCATCAGGTGCAGGGCGGGTACCTGAAGGCACCAGGCGGTACCTGAGGGGACCCTTAATGCCACTTAATATGTGCAAATGAATGATTTTTATTGCCTGGAATTGTTAAAAATATTTCTTATATCAAACTTTTATATCACAGTTTTTTAATGTTTTATTCGGTTGTCACACTTCTGACATTGACTTAAAATATTCAGTTCAAACAGTGTGTATTATCAAAGATGAATATAAGCATCACCGCACACTTTTAAACTTAATTAATTGTAATTTGTTTTCAAAAATTAGAAGGAAGAATACGTGCCGGAAAATAGCTAGCTAAAAGATCTTTTTCCAAAACAGGACTGTTGTAAAACTAAGTGGACTGTTTGTTTGCCTGATTTGTTTCACAAAGTTTGCAGGTAAGAGGTGCAGGCTGATCACATAATGACAGCTCTGTTTTCAGACCTAGCCTCGGAAATAAATAATAATAAAAGATCTGAATAAACTTGGCTGTTTTAGAAAATCCAGTTTTACTATTCTTCCACTTTTTCCAAAGTAATAATAGAGAAAAATAAACTGCAGCTTTGTGTCATAGATACTAATTAAACTATTATTTACATCTTAAACAGTATATAGGGGAATTTTTTCCTGACTCTGCCCCTCACTTGAGCTTTCCTTAGGTATTTTGTGGATCGATTAGAGGAAGAGCAGACATTTCCATTACTTGGACATGTTATGTTATTAGAGCAGATGACGGGGATTTAGGATCAAATCACTTGCAAGAAATTTCTTCTCAAAAACATCGAAAAACAGTGGTAACGTTTCTTTAAACTCTTGAAAAGAGTATCTGAACGCATCACGATGGGTTCTCTGTATTGGAAATGGTCATTCCAGTCCTGCAGCCTCACACACTTCAGACTGATCTTCTATTCATGCCGCGCTCGTCTTCAGTTCCTCGCTGCCAGGGAACTGGGCCCAGTGACTCATCAGTTTCCCATCCACACGCCGGCGCACCAAAGCAACCTTCGCAGTCTGAGCCTGGTGATTAGCGGCAGGTTTGAAGGCTGCAATCTCAAAACATGAATGGTGCCGATTCCCTCATGTTTGTTTTTTTTTTTTTTTCCCTTCGCTGATGAGAAAAAATAATTAATTTTTTTTTTCTTTTCCAAGTGTTTGAATACATTAGGCGGAATATCAAGTGCGCCGAAAATATTTTGCAAGTCTCGTTCGTTTCCTGTTTACAAGAACCCCCCCCCCCAACACACCTACTCCCCTGTCAGTGCAATGCGGTGCTATTATTTTTAAAGGAGCCAGGATTCAAGGCTTGTGAGGGCGATACGTGCGCGCGCCTTCAGTATGCATGATGCCACAGCGGGTAAGCATCTTTTATCCGAGGTACGAGTACTCAGCAATTAGATCCTCCGGCGGATTGCACTGTTCTCCTCTAACGCTCTGAATGTGTCACGCCAATTGAAAAAGGTTCTCTTTTTTTTTTTCCAGCCTTGTGAGTCATCCTGTCTTCTCAGAAGTTGGTCATACTCTATGTGACAGCGCTCTAATTGCACAAGTGGCCCTCATGTCGGCTGGAAGATCTTCCTAAATTAAATTAATTTTATTTTCCCAGAATTACTGTTGTGATGATTTAGTCTCATCTTTCAGCGCAATTCTTTTTTGTTTCATTGAAGTTCAGTATTAATTAGGGATGTTATCATTTTGATCAGGAACCAGAACGCTGTTTAAAGAGAGAGAGAAAAAAAACCCCAACAAAAAACGATAATTTGTTGTTGCTGGTGCAGCTTGCCCTAATTACAGAGCATTCAATACACACCAGCTTGACTTTTTTTTTCTTTTTCAAATCCCCCCATTGACAGATCCTCACTGCGTCTTGTGTCTGCGTTTAGATTGGATGATTTCCCCCCAACAAAAAAAAATCACACTGATTGTGCGGCAATGATCCTGAATACCGGGACGAATCTTACAAGATGATTGCCCAAACTGCGCTCTGAAGAAGAGCACAGCCAGAGCGTCAGCTACAAGATCAGACTTGTACATGTGGGGAGGGGTGAGGTGGGGGGTGAAAAGGACAATCGGCTAGAAATATGTTTTCCTCGATGCAGGATTTGGCGGCTATAGATGAGGGCAATGCTCCTTATGATGCTCGATGTGGATGTCTTTCTGTCACATTCAAAAAAGTCTCCGGTATGAAAGTGCATTAATAATTTCTTCCTCCCGCCTTTTGTCTTTAAGGAAAATTGGTGTAAGGTTTCCTTTCGGCTCGCGGGCCCGATGCTCCACCTCCCGCCCCGATCCGGCATTGATAAGGGTCGGCGTCTGTTGATGGCGCTAAGCTGAGTGCCTAATTATTGAGATCATGACACTTCCTCGCCGTGTCGAGCGTTAATCCATCATTGTAACTACGCATTAGCGTCGACGCAAGCAGGCGCCCGGAGCGAATTTAGAGAGCGAGCGGCGTGGAACTCCAGCTCTCCATCATGAAATGTGATGACTGGGGGGGGGGGGGGGGGGGGGGGGGGGGGGGTGTCGGGGAGAGATGCCAGCGAGGACGCCGGCCGGTCGCCGCTCCGTGTCAGACGCAGCGCTGTGCATACTTTTTCCTGCTCAACCTGAGCGGCTCCAATGTTAACTTTGTTCGCTGTCAAACGCATTATGGTAAAATACTTTTTATTAACGCGCTCCTGAGAGAGAATCCCTCCGAATTGATTTTCGGCTTGTTGTTCAGCACTTTTCCTGAGACCATGCCCAGTTTCTGTTTCGGAGCTTCAGCAGCCAGATGGCACGGTTTTCCACTTCTTGATGGCAAAAAGGAAATAAAGAGGTGCTTTCAGCCCATTCATCAGATGCACCAAAACTAGAAGCTTCATTAGGAGTTTGATAGAATGCATGATAATCACTTAGTACCTGCTGAAATCTGGGACACCTCATGCTTTTCAGGTAAATATTGCTTCAAAACAGGCTGCAAAGACAAGTCCACAATCCAGACTTCTGAGTGCTATTTTTCACTTTTTTTTTTAAGATATTATAGTGGATAGCTGTGAGGATCCAGGCAATAAACAACATTCTGTGCTCATCTGTGACCTTTCTAATGGAAATATCGGGCAAATTTATGTGTATTATCTGCAACTGTAGTAACTTCTGGTGCTGTGTGAACAAATATTTTATCATTTTAATTGATCGCTACTATCGAGGAAATGCAGCTATGACAATATTAATATTGAAAAGATATATAATATTTCAAAATAACGTTAAAGATTTTAGTTTTTATATATATATATATATAAAACTTGTGCAACACTTTGACACCATTACAGATTTTTTTCGTCACCGATAAAAATCCGGATCAGTTTCGATGCATGCCAAAATTGGTAAAACATTTATTATTAATTACACTCAAGAAGGAAAAAAAATAAAAAAAAACCTCAGACTTTTAATTATTTGGTGCAAACTTTGGAGAAACTGATGCTTTCAGTTGATTTGAAATGTTGGATCAAGGTTGTCGGTATGAAAGCTTCGCTTTTAATTGCTTTTAATTCTGCAGAGCCCTTGTGTCACATGAAGAGGAAAGCAATTATAACTACAATTTAAGAAAATACTGTCGCTTTTGTGGGATAAAAACAAGAAAAAAAATAAAGTTTCTCTCATTAGTCGTAATGCGGGAGGTTAGGGCCGAGGTCCTGTGGAGTCATTCAAGAAATATATTTTATATTTTTTTTGCTGCATGACCAAGTACCTCTGTTGAGTGACGCCGAGCTGTTGATGTCGCCGGTCATGAAAGACGACTCGGACTGCTTCCTGACCGTGTCGTTCCACATCCTCCGTATGCGGCTCTGCGGAGACAAAAACAACATGCCAAGGCGAATCAGATTATTCACCCTGACGGCTGTCAGTGACACAACGCGGACGCGGAGGGAGGGGGAAATAAAACCGTCCAGACAAAAAGCAACTTCGTTCGTTTCGGTAGATGTTTCAAGCGTGAACTCACTGAAAGGTTAAGACGTGCAAGAATGAATACGGTGGTAAAAGACTTTCCTGCAAAGTTCATATTTGTTAGATTTGAATAATTTTGGATCGTACATCCGTTCATGCATCCATTTTTTTGTTGGCCTTCCAGCTCTGATTGCAGATTATGTTGATCTTCATTCTGATGTTACTTGCAGTCGTTCCCACAGTGCTACTTGTCAAGGTTTCCCATCTGCAGCTCCCTCCGGCTGGATGCGAGTCGCGCGGTCCGAGCCCCATAAATCTACCCAATCGATGAGGTCAGCCGCAATCTTTTAATTAAATAACGCTTGTTCGCGTTGATGAATTAACGGCGCTCGGCCTCACACGCGTGTGCGCACGGTTCGCCTTGGCTGTGAAGGGACACGAGTACATTTCCGATGCGATTGCTGTAATTTTATTAATTCGAGAAGATTGTGTGAACCATTAATTTGGTTTATGCTGCATTTCATCACGAAGCGAAGGATTGACACTGCTGGAACAGCAAGCTGTGGTCAACCAAATGCAAAATGAAATATTAACTGATAAAAATGACAGGAAAGCTATAGCGACAAATGAACTATAAGTCTATGTTTTCCCCTGTCTGTCTTCAATACCTTTTTTTTTCCTGAATAATTAAGGTATTGCCACTGCCGTCGCCATTAAGGAACATTAGAGCACCTGTCAGAAGCACCTCATCTAATCTCCTCCTGAAAATTCTCCACTGCAGGGCGACATTTAGACCGGGAACATGTTTTTATTCATCAAAGCTTAAAGCGTTTCTCACATCACAAACGACTTCAGTGTCAACCCCGATAACGCGACGCGCCCTGACACAGACGATCTCAGCGTCGTGTACGACTCGCTGTCCCCCCCCAAAAGATGAAAATGACGCCGTCGTTTCTCCTTAAAAACCGATAGAAAGTCGAACCCCTCATTGCCGACGGGTTAGAATGTACTTTGCTGATTACACATTCATTTAGAGGCCCCGGAGTTCGCAATAAACAACCACATCTTTCTGAGTGTTTCCATTCCTGTCTCGCTCACATAAAGCGACTGAGCATGAGGTTAGAGCCATCTTGTCAAAGCACTGTGTATAATTAAACGCTTTGATCTGTATGCAGAATCCAGCTTGTATCGTGGGCTGCCACCGCATGCTTAACTCCAAAGTCTATTTATAATTGAACACTGGAAGGAATTACACTGTTTGGAATATGGATATGATGTTCAATTACGGTGTATCATGGCAATTCATCCTATATTTCATGTCAATGTGGGAGGAATCCATTAAGAATTTACTTCACAAGGCGGCTTACCACTCTCGCGCACAATTGACATATCTTGGCGGCGGCGGTCACATCTGAATTTGAGAACTAATTTCTCGGAGAGGTGCAGCCGGCACCGAGCAGCGCAAGTCCTGCTCCGCGGGAAATAAACTGCAGGCTGACGCTCTGCACTTTGAAAATATTTAGTTTAACAAGCGCTACATTTTACTGTTATCACCTCCAGACAAGGACGGAAGTTGCACTTCCTTGAAATCTTTTTTTTTTCTACCCCTTTCCTCTTTTTGTGTATTATTTAAGATCAAGTCTTGATGGGAACTGTGGGAAGCATTCAATCATTTCAGGGATTCAGAGGGAGTGATGGAGTATGAAAAAAGACAAATAGGCGATTAAAAAGTAAGGAAGGGAGCGTGATGAATGTCCTTCAACCTGTGACCCCGTGGAGTATCGTCCCGGAGCGCGGGAGGCGGTGCCTTTCACCGAGCCGATGGAGCTGTCCACACTCTTCCCACTGCAGCAGTGAGTCCGCAGACACTTCCCGTACTCCTTACGCACCTGGATGAAATACAGCAGGCAGAAATACCACCGTCTCTCTGAGTTCTCTGCATGTAAACCTTGCTTTTTCTACCAAGTGTCAAGACTTCAGATAAGCATTTATAACATATTCCAATCCCTTGTGGCATTTACAGTGACTGAGCTTGAGGTCGCATAATAGATCTGTACCTTCTTCTGCAGCACACAGTGGAAGATAAAGATGAACATCCCCTGCAGGGAGTTGAAGATGGTGAAGAGGTAGGCCATGACCACCGTGCTCTCATTAACGTACATCAGGCCGAAGGCCCAGGTCAGCCCCAGCAGGCACAGCAGGGCGATGGCGCCAATCACCCATGATCTGAAACGGGAAGGAATAGTTCGCTTAAGACACGACTGAATACGACCCGGGAAAGTGAGGTTCAAGGTCAGAAGGTATACTAACACAGACGATCATGAAAACACAGATTCATATAGGATCAGCTGTACAGCGGACGCAGGAGACTATCAGATGCAGCATTTTCAGTAAGAGGAAACACAAAAGCCCATCACATGGTGGATCTTATTGCCTGAGGATTTTAGACAAACAGCCTGTCAATTCCTCCTCAAGCCGAGAGTATTACCTAAAGTGCTTCGGAAAACCAGATCTATTAGAAATGAGCGGCCCCGTCTGTGTGTGGGCACATGGCATTGGGAAGTGGTATTTTACCTGCAGCCTTTTGATATTTTTTTGGCGACTCCCTGTGTGTAGGATAGGTGAGCTGGAGTCAAGATTAATATCTGATTCTTCCAAAAGGCCCTAAATGTACAAGGATGCCCGCACAAGAGTTCCATTAGTCCAACGAATCCTTTTAAAAACACCTGGAAGAGGCAGCCATGTTTCACTTCCCTGTACTGGTGATTATTATGTGGACGATACAGTTATGTACATATATTAGTTCCAGAGGAATAACTGAATCAAAAACTGATTTTCATTGGGAGAAAAGCATGTATCTTTCCAAACATTTCTCAAGATGGACTGAATAATGCATTTTGCCATAAATTACATATTTTTGCTCAAACATAAGGTTTTGATAATTAAATGCCGTTTAATATGCGATTTCTTTAGCAAGCTATCAATTGTAATTCAGCATATTTTATCTGCCTGTTGTCTCAAACATTTATTGCAACAATTTAACTGCATCGTAACCTAAATATCACAATTCAGACCACTGATTCACTATGCTTTGACATTTCTTTTTTTTAAAAACCAAATGTTAAGATGAGTTTTACAGATAAATTCTCATATAATTGGCACCTCTCCATCACAGCATTTAAAGCTCCTGTACATTACACTGCGATGATACAGGTGCCATTTAAAACTAATCTCTCTTGTCACATCTGTGGGCTGTGTGTGTCTAAGACCCGAGGACTGTGTGCACGCTAATACGGCCTTCAACATGACTGAGCGCTCCGCCATAAATCATGTTAATGATGTAGAGAGCCGGCCAGATGGATTTGGGTGCTGATTTGCTCGTGTGAAAGAGTCAATGAAAGATGGCATTATGGGAAAAGAGCCCTTCCAATTTTGTCTTACTTGATCTCGGGTTCATAATCCTGATAGCTGAGAAATATGAGAAGAACAAAATCAAACAAAGGAAAAACAGAAATAAATCAGATCAGAAATGACAGGGAGGTGTAAAAACACGACGACGAGCTATAAATACCACGCACGGGTCGAGACGTAAGGAGGGAAAGGATGCACGGAGGAGGGGAAAATGGACGACTTTGATATTACAAACATGGAGAGCAGACATTCATCCGTTTCAGGAAAGGCTCAGTGAGGGATGTACAGGTGCTCGCAATAATTATCCCAGTTCACACAAGTATCTAGCTCCCCTCATAAATGCTGGCGGACCTTCGCATTTAAGCTGTTAGAAATGGGCCAGGTGTGCAGGAATATTAAAAAAAAAAAATAAAAAAATAAAAAAAATAAATGATTTATGAATTCACCAGGGCAACCATTAAACATAATTTTCCCAGGGCTGTCTTAATGACCTGGCGGGAGAGGTACTTCATCAAAGCGATTGCCCCCAGATTGGACACAGAAACACGAGAGGTGGGCACAAAAAAAGGAGGGAAAACGTTGTCCTCTAACTAGTGGCGGTCCGGCTGGAAGGATGGCGCTGTGTGACTGGGACGCGAGAGGTCGAAAGAAAGACAGGTGGAAGGACAGGATATGAAGAGGCTGAGCGCAACGCTTATCTTCTCCGGGAGTGATCAGATAAAAAAAAAAAACACATCCAGGGTGATTTGGAGGGCTGCATGCTCGCAGCCTCCAGGCATGACTTCTGACATGACAGAGCAGTCACTAAAAGGCTGAACAGCTCACTTACAAATGAAGCGGGCGCCATTTGTCGCGAGTTTTACGGCGTCAGGATTGCTGCCTGAGAGCTACTAATACAATGCCACTCACTGATGGTTCTTGTATTCTCTGCATCATTAGGTGCAAAATTGTTTCTGTTTAGTATATTTGGCAAAGCAAATTAAGCTCTGGATGCTTTGAGTGAATGCATATTTTAAACCGTCAAAAAACAGGATCGGAGCGATTTAGGTGTTCAGACGCGTCGATGCTTGTCACACGAGCGAGCGATCCATTTGAACTGCCGCGTGAAATAGACAAGCAATCCATCCGCCGGCGCCGCAGTCGAGCGCTTTCAATCCCGGAAAGCCATGAGAAGCTATGCCGCGCTAATTGTTGAGCCAAAATCTCGAAAAAACCGAGCAATCCTGACTCCTTAGACTGTTTAGTCGAATTACCTATTTCCCTCCAAAACGACTTGATTCGCTGAAGGTGCCATCCGCCGCGTCGCCACAGATCATTTATGTATGAGACTGCGACGGGTCAATTCGATCCTGTTTTACATCTGCACGGAGACGCCTGGCGGGATGCTTCCGCTGTGATCATCCCAACAGGGTGTTAATTATTTAACCGGAGGTGCGCTGGAAATGCTAATCGCCGGAAAAGAGTCGAAGACATCAATCGCGGGACGTTTTCTGATGACAGCAGAGACGTCTTATCTCGTGCGCTTGCGACAGGGACGTGCGAGCGGGACCGGATTCCGAAACGGGCGAGTTGGTTTCGTCAAAAGTCGTGTTGCGATGTGTGGATCGCGGGGCAGCGGCGGCCGCCGCCGTCTCCATTACGAGGTGAAGAGGGAAGAAAAAACACATCAAACACAATATCAATTCTGCTCCACAACCCGCTACCGCGAGATGTTGCGTCTTACCAGTGCCATTCTACAATAACACATCCATCATAATAACGGTAGCTAAAATGAAGAGGAGGGGGGGGGGAAAGAAGAGAGAGACGAAAAACAGAAAGATGTTAAAGATAAACATGGCATAAAATAAAAAGGCAGAATATGAGCGCTAATCAAAAAAGGAAGGGAAAAGAAAGCAGAGAGAGGGGGGGAGAGAGAGACACACAGCAAAAGAGAGATGAAACATTTGTGTTTAAACAAGGCAGAGTGATGAAATCTCAACAGAAAACGTGACATCAGCCATAAAGAGGAATAAAAAAAAAAAAGCAAAAAGATGAGACACAAACATGCAAAAGACATACCTCATTAAATTATGGTTAACTGACTTAATTAACCACTAATACTGTGATTATCAAATCAGATCACCTTTATAAATTATCCCGGTGAGATGCACATGTAAAAATTAAGGCAGTGATGGGTGAAAAGCCGACGCTTTCAGGTTGTTTTGTGTCACTCGGTTATGATATTGGGGTTACAGCGACTGCTCTGACGAGCTGAACACTCACGTATATTTGAGCGCTGGGAAAAACGCAATCACGAAACGAAGTGTAAAACAGAACATGTCGGAAATTACTATTTCAAAAGTCACAAAAACATAAAGAAAAACATAATTGAGCCGATCTCATGGCTCACTTTTCATTTATTTCTAATCTTTTTTTGGGGGGTTCCCAGCGAAGCTCTGTAACATTGCGGCGTGCGCTGAAGCCGGCGGTCAGGAGGTCAGCTGCTTGGTACGTTCAAGAGGCTGCGGCGTTATAAATCACGAGACACTGAAAACCCCCAGCAGTCAATATTTTTTTTTTCTTCTGCGGAACAAACTACACAATGCATCTTGCTGTAACAAAGATAGGTGGGCAGCATGTATTCACAGACATGAAAAATGTGGGACCAACATACAGGCTCGCTCTTTGTGGGCCACAAACTTGCATTCTTGAAAAAAAAAAAAAAAAAAAAAAAAAAAAAAATTGAAGGAACCGTTCCTGGATTTGTAATATTCACAGTATTGTTGTTGCTTAGAGATGTACCTGCAGTTGTGGTCAGAAGCTTCATCAAAGAACTCTTTACAGCAATCTATTTCCAGACCGAGTTCTCTGCATACCGGGGAGGGGGGGGGGGGGGGGGGGGGGGGTGGCAAGGCGCTCAATCAGGGGGGAGTCTGTGTGGGCAGCAGGTGGTGCGGCTCATGGCGGCTGCCCGAGATTGGCTGTGCGTATTTATTTCCACATATACACGCGTCTCGGTGCGAACATGCTGTGCACATGCCTCCTTGTCTCAGAAGCCATTGTTTAAGCTTACAGCTTATTTAAGAAGAGCCGCTGGTGGTCAGAACACAGACTGTGAGCACAGCTGTTTGTTTTCAAAGGATGGGAAGGACAGTGTGTTGGGGGGGGGGGGGGGGAAACTACAAGGAAAACACGACCGCAGCAGGAGTTGTCAAGTCTGCATGAACACATGAATAACAATGCAGTCAAGTACCGAAAACCTTATTTTAACTTTGCCTGCTGCAAGTCAATATGTGGCATTTTACGGAAATAATGAGGAGCTCCACGTTTATCAGATCAGTTCACAGAAAATGATCAGCTGTAGCGCCGCAAGTGATGCATTTCACTGAACCAGCCAGAGCTCGGGGAACGCAGAGCCTTGCCTCGGCATGCATAAAGGGTTGTGTGTTAGGACGATCTGCAAATATAGTTGACTCCATTCTGTATTTTAGTGATAGTAATTATCATTTTTTTTAGGGTAATTGTTGGGTTATTTTTGGGAATATAGACAGCCAGTGACTTATTTGGGGTGGGATTTGGATCCTGCTCCTCTAACATCTAGGCCAGCGCTGCCCCAGAGTGTATTCTCCTAAACTTCTCTTTCTCCACTTTTGTTATTGATATTTGCAATTTAATGCATGATTTTCTTTAAGTTAAATAGTTAACCCCCCAACACTTGCACATGCAATCCGTTAAGGCTACTCTCCAAACGTACTTTAAAGAGGAAAATTTCAACCGCAAGTATTAAAGGTTTTTTGAGAATAAATTCTACCACAGAGACTTCAGATTTCATTTGGTGTCCTCTGGCAGTGCAAATTGGGGGGAAATCGGTGACCCTTATCTGGAGTGAATGTCTGTGTCCTCCCGTTAAGTTTGTTGGGGTCGGCTCCAGCAAAACTTAGAAGAATCTGAAGTGTTGCTAAAGTTTAAACCTGTAGATACGTCATGATTTACAGCACAAACATGAGAAATATGTTAATTTCGAAGAAACAGGGAAAAAAAAATAAGATACCAAATATGATATCTCATTAAGGTTTTAATTGAATGATGTGTAAATCCTTCAAACATTATGTAAATGCCTCTTTGTGTTTTTTGTGAACATCCACAGTGTCAACAGAAGCAGCTAATAAAGAGCGAGGGATGGCTCAGCAGCATCCTGCAGAGAATATGTGATGAAAAAGAAAGAAAAAAAAAAAAAAAGACGTTGGCACACTGTGGCCTGACATGGCACAACCGCGGTCTGCTATATCGGGTCTGCCGGAGATTGTTTTTTTTTTATTTTTTTTTATGCATGTATCACTTGGCAGAGAGGAACGGGGCAGACAGGGGCCACTGTGCTGCGACACCGCCGGTGATGTGATGCCACCAAAGAAGAAGAAAGAGGAGGTAGGGGGATGGAAAAAAAGAAAAAAAAAAAAAGCACACAACACTGGCCATAAAGCAGACTAATGTGTCCAGAGTGGCTTAAAAAAAAGTGAGGCAGACAGCGGGAAAACAGAGCGCACGCCCTTATCCATCATAGCAAACAGGCAGCAAAACAACTTTACACCGTCTGCAGGAAGAGGCCGCCCTGAGTCCTGCTACCTGGAGTCTCTGTCAAAGACAATGACCCAAAATGCTGTGTCATTTGACAAGGTAAAGGAAACTTAAAAAAGAAGGAGCAACTTTTCAAACTGTTTTTGGAGTATGAAACTTTAACAAGTGCAGTTGCTCCAGTATGTGGGATGAAATAATTCACAGAGGAGAGACTCCAGCAGAACACGAGTTCAGTAAGAGTTCTAGCTGGTTGTCAGGTAAAACTGATCACATGACCTGAAATGTTAAAACGTCCCTCATACTGATAAGGGACGAACTCAGCTCTGTGTGTTCTTTGTCCTCCAGTTGCTTGTTGAGGTTTAGGTAAGTTAAATGTAATGTTATGGCTTAAAATGATAAGGCTGAGTAGCAGTTGCAAGCAAAATGACCAGTGTCTATCCAAACAGATTATTACCTTAGATAACGTCAGTGTATCCTCCTCCTCTACTGTGAGGAACCTCGGGGTCTTATTTGATCAGGATATCTCATTTAAAGCACACATCAACCTGGCTTGTAAAACAGCATATTTCCACTTGCGCAACATAGCTAAAATAAGAAACATTCTACCTAGAAGCGATGCAGAAAAACTCATCCATGCATTTGTTTCTGCGAGATTGGACTACTGCAACTCCCTTCTCGCAGCCTGCCCAAAAAGTGTATTAAAAAACTTTCAGTTGGTTCAAAATGCAGCCGCCAGATTATTAACTGGAACTAGAAGACGTGAACACATTACTCCCGTTCTAAAATCTCTTCACTGGCTTCCAGTCGAGTTTAGAGTTAGATTTAAAATCCTTCTCCTCACTTACAAAATCCTAAATGGGATGGCTCCAACCTATCTCCAAGATGCTTTAACGCCTTATCAACCAATCAGAGCACTTCGCTCTCAAAATGCAGGGTTACTGGTGACTCCTAGAGTTTCTAAATGGACACTAGGTGGAAGAGCCTTTAGCTATCAGGCACCGTTTTTATGGAACCAGCTTCCAAGTGGTGTCAAAGAGGCAGACACAGTCTCCACATTTAAGGTTAGGCTCAAGACGTTTCTCTTCGATGCAGCCTATGATCAGGTCAGCTAGGGATTCTAAACTAAACTAAACTAAACTAAACTAAAACAAACCAAACCAAACTAAAGTAAACCAAACTAAACTAAACTAAACTAAAACAAACCAAACCAAACTACAGTAAACCAAACTAAACTAAACTAAACTAAACTAAACTAAACTAAAACAAACCAAACTAAAGTAAACCAAACCAAACTACAGTAAACCAAACTACAGTAAACCAAACTAAACCAAACTAAACCAAACCAAACTAAACTAAACTAAACTAAACTAAACTAAATTAAATTAAACTAAACCAAACCAAATTACACTAAACAAAATTAAACTAAACCAAACTAAATTAAACTAAACTAAACTATACTAACTAAATACTAGTTTAAACAGTTAAGTATCCACAAAGCTGCCCCAGGAGCTAGAATGCTGTGGGAAGTACGGTGCACTGAGCCCTGTCCTCTAATGTCTGAATGTTATTCCCTTTAGTCCGTTCATTGCTTTTCACCTGCTGTCCCCCCCTTCGAGGGGGAGTCTTCTCCAGTTTCAGTTGCTGACTCCACTATTACGAAGGCCTATGAACAAGCTCCGTCCGGACCGGGAGGACACCCCTGTCGGTCCTGCCCGTGGACTGGCTTCGGTTCTACTGCTGGGATCCGTGGTTCTTGTGCTGGACCGTCCAACGAACTGTCCTCAACATTGTCCTAGGCTTTACTTCTTATTGTCTCATGCTAGCTGTTGCCAAAGCTGTCCGTCCCTGGGAGAGGGATCCCTCCATACTGTGGTTCTCCCCAAGATTTCTTCTTTTCCCACTGGGTTTTTGGAGTTTTTTCTTGCCGGATGTGAGGGTCGAAGGCGGTGGTTGCTTCGTTCTGTCTCGTTACTGTAAATATTGACATATTACCATTATGCTTATTCACTGTTTTTACTTTTACCGACAAATGTAACATCTTGAAGCCCTCTGAGGCAACTGTTGTTGTGATACTGGGCTATACAAAAATAAATTGATTGATTGATTGATTGATTAAATAACAACAAATCCAAATGTTTCTTTGTTGTATACCAAGAGGCTGATCTGAAATCCTGTCTAACACATTTATTTCTCGCCAGGCGAATGTTGGCTTGTTGTTTTTTTTAAACATGTGAGTTCCGCAGCTTCGGGTTTGCGTGTTTTCACAAACTAACATTCAAAGAACAGCTGTGCTAATGTCATTTCAGAAGTGATGAGATAGTTAGTTTTCAGTGCTGCATCACTCGTTCCAGTGTGCTGTTAAATCCAGTAATATGTTCTAGAATAAGCGAACCACAGCAAAATAATCCATCCGTAGTTTGATTGATTTTTTTAATATGTCAAATTGGTCATTTCTATATTTTGCACATTGAATTTGACCTTTTGGTTCTCTGCTTTGGGGTCCTGGGCCTCATGTTTGATGCTCTTGCATGTTATTTGTCATGGGATTTATAATAAAACCACCAGAGATGGGAGAAATATAAAGTTACACATGCATCCAAGTCACTGCGGTGACCTTGTGACATGATCTTCTCAGTACTGTTAAAAAACATAGTACAGAATAGCTGCTACATATTTAAAGTTGAAATTTCCTTTGAAAAAAATGCAAAAAGCCTTCACTCACTGGACATTTTTGATAATCTAAAGGACTGAAGTTAAGTGAACCGAGTTCATCTAAGCGTTTAGAAGATTAAGACATGTATACAGACATAAAGTTAACATCAGATTCTACAAATGAACCATTCAAATTGAGTCTTTTCACTGTGGAATTTTTTTTTAAATTCCATATCTGTATGGCTTTGATTCATCTTCTCTTCTTTTTGAAGGGTACAAATTGCAGTTTCCCAAGACCTTGCCAGCAGTGCACATTTCGTTTTATAGCTTGTACCAACTGAAAATTGACTTCAGCCGCCTTCGCGACGCCAACGATAACTTCCCCGCAGAGCAGATTGAAGTATTTAAACATTTAGTTGCAAAGTGTAAACACCAAAGAAAGTTTGCATCCCAGTTAAAGTCATTACTGTCCCTTAAGCATTCATATTATCAGAAAGCAGACAGGCAACGGAAGATAAACACACACACACACACGCACGCACATGCAGAATGAATATTCATGGGCGGCATGTTGACACGGAGATAACACCAGGTCAGGTCTGTCAGATTGTCTCCTGGCCTTTTCCCGTGCAGACAACAGCATTTTTTTCAGATAATGATGGAGGCGCAACAGAATACCTGTTTGACTTTAACCCGGGCTGACACAACCTTTCAGCATAATGGGAGACGCTCACCTCGCAGGCACACACTCCCGGACCCTCGGGTTGGGCGTTCACAACCTTAAGTGCTTTTAATGAGGTTTCAAAATATCAAAAGAGCGACGAGACGGGGCGAAGTAAACCGCCTGGAAGCGGGGAGGCTCGAAACACAGCGCCGTCAGAAAGTTGCTCTTTCACCGGGGGGGTTCATTAAAGCGGAGGAAACAGGCGGAGAAGTCGCCCCGGCGGCTGGATGCGGTTCAGACGTCTGAGTGTGTTTGGTGGGGGGGAAGCGAGCTCGTACTCGAATACTCCTTTCACCGTGAGAAAAATGTGACGAGCGGAGCTATTTCCGAGCGACTTTAATGGATATCGGGGTGACCTGAGTGCTCTTACTTGATGTTGTCCAGGCAACCCGAGTCTGGTTTCAAGATGGCTGTGTGATGGAACATCTTGTAGAGAGCGATGCCCAGGAAGATCACATTGAGCTGTGGGTGAGAGACAGAGATTCACAGTGAGAGAGAGAGAGAGAGAGAGAGTGAAGGATGAAGCCTGTGTGTGTTTTTTTTTTTTTTCCACAGTTCCATTCATTTTAAATCAAGGCACTTTGTAGCACAAAGCTGGAACACTGCAGCGAGACTCGGTTTCCCACTTTGCCAAACAGAGCGCAAAATCCTATGAAACCTCTGTGGCGGTACGACGGCCTAAACAGGGACCGGTGAGACAAGACAGCTGCATACTTGTATGAGGGAGACTTTCCATCTGACTTACTCACACTTGTCTCATCATATTCACACTTAGAGGCAACCACAGGGAATAACTGCCACTGCAGCTGCTTCCTTTTTTCACATTTTAGGGGCGGGAAAACAAAAAAAAAAAAAGACAAAAGAAAGACGAGGAAACTTGGTTTGCATTGGTTGAAATTGCTGTAGAACACCAGGAAAACCATTTGCTTCATGTCATCTACTTCACAGTTTGTTAAAAAGAAACGTTTGGAGAGATGAGCCGACTAAAAATGTCACTTCAGTTTTTATTCCCGAGCTTCAACATGTAGGTTTCAGTTATTGTGGGGAAAAAAAAAAGCAGCTTAAACCAGGCACTAAGGTGAGCTCGACCTTAAGTAAGTAAACACAGGATGACTCAGTATTGATGATAGTTATTTATAACTGCACAGCTGAACAATTCTCCGCTGCTTCCTCCGTGAGCGTATCCAATGACAAACTTCTGCTGGCGGTTCAACACAATAATACACAAATGCACATTGATTTCCCCCTTTTCTCTGGATCTGTTTGCTGATGTCTCGGTCACGCAATACTACCTGGGATGATGTGACGCCGTACACATTCAATCATTCAGTTGAAATAATGCAGTTAATGGTGAGAAACTGAAGAAAGCAGTGGATCTGTTCATGGTCTGTGGTTTCATTTCAGGTAACTTTTGACTTTTAACTGGTTTGTGAGAGGTTTTTAACTGGCTCATCCCGCAGCACCTTTAATGTTTTTGACCCGTCTAACAGGTACAAAGTTTTAAAAGCTGAGCTATATTGTCCTATAAACACACAGAATATTGAGCTTTCTTCCTTCTTTCGTTCCTTTTGCTCCGGTTGCTTTGGAGAAAACGCACAGGTGAATAAAACTTGAAGCGAACACAGAAGTGGAGTCAGGCACATCTCAGGGAGCCGAACTTCTGCCTCTGTTTGCCAAACACCAATTAATTAGCCAGAAAAAGAAGAATATGCAGTCATATTTTGGACTGTTTCATAAAAAATAAATAAATTGAACTTAGATTAAATAGAGGCCCTGTAGTGTGTCTCATTAATTTCTTTTTCTTTGTGCAACTACAAAAAAAAAAGGGAAAAGAAAATGATTCATTTGTGGCGATGGCATGGGGGCCTGTTCTGAATGTCTCCTCAAAAATTACAGCAATTAGCATAATTGCACGTACTTCTGCGCTGTTTACAGGTGGCATTCAGCGAAAACGGAGCAGCGGCATAAACACAAGCAAATCGGCTTCCATCAGTTTAAAATTGCATCTCTGACCAAAACCTTTATCGCGTTCGCAGGGGCAGAAATATATCTGAGCGTTCAGGTCCAAGAGAAAGCGAGTGACTCATGATGCATACAGAGAGCATTGTGAGTGATTACTCCAAACTGGAGCATGAAAGTGCATGATGAATGTTTGGTATCCAGATTGTATGCTGGGCAGTGAATGATGTTTTAAGCTATTATTTCTTTTTATTATTATTATTTTGGGGTAGGAATAACACATTCAATTTTTTTTTTTTTTTTTTGCTGGTTGTTTCGTGGTAAATAATCGTATTTGACAAGCATATTGCCGGAGCTATTTCTAAGTATATGTGCTGATACCCAAAAATGTATTATTTGTGGCAGACTGGTGCCACGGAAAATTAGGAGGGGTGACAAAGCAGTATTTACAGCTTGGCGCTGGCATAAATACGGAGTTGAACACCAGTGTTATGTCAGATTTAAAGCAGCTGGATCAATAAACGAGCCATTTTTTTTTTTTTTCTGAAATTAAGGCTGTCCTAGTTGGGAAAGGAACAAAAAGTGTGTGTGTGTATATATGTGTGTGTGTCCCGCTCCTTGCATACCAAGTGTGTGTGTGTGTGTGTGTGTGTGTGTGTGTGTGCACCCAGAGCTGTCTGCGAGGTGGAGGATGGAATAAGGTAGTGGAGTACGAGTTGGAACGGGAACAAAATCAATCATAATCGCAGTGCGGATTACTCCAACGCTGCATACTGAGCAGAGTTCACTCTCTCTTCCTCTCTCTCTCTCTCTCTCTCTCTCTCTCTCTCCCCTCCACGCCGCCAACCCCTCCCCTCAAAATTGTCTCAGCCGGTGACTGCAGCGGGGTGACAAACTGCAATGTATTCTCCACACCCCTCATTCGTTTTTCTGGACGGCTCCGTGCCCGGCGGTGGCATATATGCTCAACAGGGCAGAGAGAAGAGGGAGATCGGAGCTGGCAGAAAAAAAAAAAAAAAAAGGGTTCTCTGTAGACCATTTAAGCGACGACCCGCAGGCTAAGTAGGGTTAATGAGCAAGGAGGGGAGGGGGAGGTGGCGCGGGAGGGTGGATGCTTACCATAATTATCAAGGTGGCTGGTCCTATGAAACTCCAAATGAAGTAGGTGTCCAGGCGAAGCCAGCAACTGCAATGAAAGTGATAGAGTGAGAAGAGAAGTGGGGGAGAAGTGGGGATGGAGTGTGCCAGTTGAGAAAGTGAGGGAGGAAAGAAAGGGGGAGAAAGATTTGAGGTTATGGCTTTATACTCCTGTTCAGAGGATATACATCATAGTGGGGAGGCTGGAGTGACACGGAGGAACTGGCACTTCAAAACACGGACTGCCATGAGTGGCTTAAAGAATTATGGCCATCAGTAAAAAAATCTGGAGGAAGAAAAGGGGATTTCGGTGTCGGAGACGGCCGTAATGATGGGTTTTCGCAGTCAGAACAGGTATAGGATCCGACGTAAAGGTAGCATGAAGCCCATAAGCAGCAGAGGATTTTCACACGGCGGCCAGAATTTTGCTCTTTTCCACTCCAATTTGTTGGATTAAGGTGGCAAATTACCATCACAGATGATCATTTATGGATGATTCAATTAAGTTCTCAATTGAATCCGCGCTGTAACACTGAGGAGGAATTGGATTGACCCCGACCCTGACGACCGCGACCGCTCTCTAAGCCCTCCACGAAGTCTCCTCCGCGTCTGCGTTAAGTGCGACCACTCCGTCTGGCTGCTGTAATTATGTCAATACAGATATAATGTGCTCCCTCGACCTCGATTCTTCCTGTAAAAACAATACAGAGTTCACTCTTCTCTCTAAGAAGTAGCTAAACACACACGGCCGAGGCGACCAGAGGAAGGTGACGGTGCTCTTTTGAAACGGCAAAAGAAAAGAAACATGATTCATGACCCACGGCTGAATTATTAATCTTTTAATCTCCGCTGCTGCAGCGGATAGACGCCTCCATTTTTGGCCACTGGAAAATTACAGTTCGTGCAGCGGTGTTGTCATTCAGGCTGACAGAAGGGGGGGGGGGGGGGGGGGGGGGGGGGGGTCGGGGTGACAGTGGCGGAGATTTAGCTGTAATGCAGGAGCATTTCCAGGAAAATGAGAGGGTTTGGGGAAAAAACCCCAAAAAACTTTACAGCAAGATAGTGTCGGGCTTTAGAAAGCAGCTGCAGATCAAAACAACCAAACAAATTGGTATTTTATAAAATGATTGGTTGAAACTGGAAATGCATGCAATTGTAGACGGAATGATGTAGATTCAAACCAAATTATTTTGATTTTTGTTTGCATATAATGCAGCTCTTGCAAGATATGCTTCTAGTCGAGATTACTTCATATATCTGCAAGGCCAGATACATTTTTCTCTCTTCTAGGACTATATTAATGTTATTCTTTGCTCTCGCCCTGTTCGCTCCACATCATCTGGACAGAACATTTTCTTTTCCTGTGTCTGACAACTCTTATGTTGCTGGTTATATGCTGCCTACTTTCACCCTTTTCTTCTGCACTTGAGGCTCTTGAGAAGTATGAAATGCCACCTTGGAAAAAAACAACCACATTTCTCTGTTCTTGTGGATTAAGTATCCACTTTCACTTTTTACTACATTTCCCCTTTTCTTGAGACTAGTCAGAATCGACGTTTTCTTAGTGGTCAGGAAAAAAAGAGTTACCATGAACATCTCTACTCGAATCAATTCCAGACTGAGCTTTTTTTTATTTTTTATACAATGAGATTGTAAGCAAGGTTAGATGCAATGATGAATCATATTGTGGTTGTATTGCCAGCATTCACAGCAACAGCGCCGACATCTTGGCCACCAACGAGTTTCACTTTTTTTCCCCTCACACGGCAACTTTGCAGAAAACGGCCAGAATACTTTGAAAGAAGCGGAAAAACACAACATAACAAGTGACATGACAGAAATTGACTGTTCCTTTGGTATTACTCGGATTTGATATGTCTCCCCATCTCTGGTATCGGTGGATGAGAAGGACGCGAGGCAGAAAAACACATATGGACGCGTAAAGCGACGAACGAACGAACGAACGCAAACAAAAGCGGAGCGCCGCGCGCCGAGCCCTGGCAGCTCATCAAAGCACACGCTCTGAACGTCGCCGTTATAAATTATGCTGAAGGTTCCATTGTTCATTTTCTTTTTTTTTTTTGCCTTCTACTTCTTCAGATCATAGAAAGATTTAAAGCCACGGTAGGCGGCAGGAGCTGCAGGCTGTCATTTTCCTTTTCTTTTTTTTTCCTTCTCCTGCCTCCACTTACCTCCTCTTCCCCGCTTGTGCCAGGCTTGGGTTTGCCTTCAGAGCACAGCTATTTTTTTTTTTTTTTTTTTTTTTTTTTTGTTTTTGTTTGTTTGTGTCTTACCTCCTGGTGTGCAACTTTTCTCACCATTTCTACAGCAGCTAAGGAATAGAAACATGTGTGCCAGTCAATGCACGAGCCAGGCTTGTGCCAGCAGCTTGGTTGCTTTGCCCATTCGTGCCAGCGAGCTCACACATGTTTTCCTCGGTGCCAAAGCAACACTCCAAGTGATTTCGATGGTATCATCGTGAGCCCGTGATTCAGTAAGCGAGCTAAAGAGACGGGAAACACTCGAGCAACGGAGATGAATGATCATTTTTGACTTGATTGGGAGGGATCAACCACATTTTGGTTTTTTTAAAACATCTTCATTTTTGTGTGCCAGCACTTATTACGCTAGTTTGTTTCCCATACTGGAGCGACACAAGTGCACTCATGCGAGTGCGGTTCATCGTAAAACCAACAAATACCCATCCATCCCAGCAAACTATGGGTAAGGGCAACAAAAATGAGCGAGAAGACCAAAATCTAAGTCTGCACTTGAAGCCCTGTTGACAAATAAATAAGTAAAAAGCTTCTACATTTTCAAAATTTTCAGCAGGAGTTACAGGTTATTCATCTTTTACTCCAAATGGAATCAGTTATTCCTGGATTTTTTTTTATTTTTTATTTTTAGCTTTTATATTCTGAGCAAATAAATAAATACTGGCCGCGAACAAAGGTAAAAATGTTTTTTTGTGATCTTTCAAGGTCAAGCGTCCATCTCGTAGATTCATCAATTTGTATTATTTTTGAGGTCGCGCAAAGAATACAGCTCTCTATAGAAGGTCATTCCACCTCATCAAATTTAGAGTTTAGAGAGTAGGAGCAGCAACGCGGTCATGTCACCACAGGGCAGCTAAAATCTCTATTTCTAGTTTATTTTCACCTTTATGGTGCTGGTAATTCCATTTAGGCATAAGATAATCTAGTGTGAGTAACAACAGAAATAAACATCCTTCACTTTGTTTTCTAAGAATCCATAAAATGTAGCCAACTTTTGGATTGACTGACAAAAAAATGGGTTAAAAATAGTCTTAAGTAACCATAGGAATTCTAGAAATGGTCAGAAATGAAAATAATTAAGCATGCAGACCTACAGTCAGCTAAATACAAACGTCTATACCTAACATTTGCCACTTTCAGTAATCTATAATATATTTTCAACAAAGCGGTCAACAATAGCTGACCCAGACTGTATTCATCAAATAAACGCAGTAATAGATTGAGTGGTAATGTTAGTTCTGCAGCTTCCATCAATCTTTCACATAACTCAATTCAAGACACTATCAAAAGGAGACGAACAGCGTTACTGTATCTACCAAAACATGAGGACTGCAATGGCTTGTTGGAAAATGTTCCGTATTCAACATGTTTGTTATGGCTCAAGGATAAACAGCACAGTGCTGAAAGTACTCTTCAAAACACACACAGACACACACACATCCAAGCGACCTTCCACTGTATCCAACCATATTTCTGTATGCTGGGAGAAACTCAAACCGCTTATACACTACTGTATCAACAACCAGTTGACTGAAACGCGGGGGTAATTCGTCCCCCTGAGTTTAAAGGTGCTTGATGTATTGCTTTCATTAAACGGAGAGAAATTTCATCAGAACACACCCTCGTTTTTGCTGAACACTGAAACGACCTCAGCACGGGAGTACGGGACGGTTGACGCTTCACTCAAGGGCACACTTCCAGTGATCGCTGGGAGAAAGCCGAACGGAAATCTGACTCAGATATTCCATCGGAAAGCTCGCCGCCGCCGCCGTTTTTATGCGCCCGGTTATTATGAGTCAGTAAACACCGCCTTGCACCTGGGTCGCTCCAACTCGCTGGGAATTTCAGCTCCGAACGACGCCGCCCATGACAGCGCTGCGACAGTCCCAAAATCAATTTGCGGCGGGACGACGTGCCCCTTCACGTCTGCTCGCCACGTGTCACGCCTCGTCCCTTCCCTCATCCTTCAGTGGCTGCGTATAATTGTTCCACCGGTGGCAGGCTTTAATTATTCACATGATGCCAAGGCTCGGGCGGTGGCAGCTATCGCCTCATCCATCACCGGGAACTATTGCTCCGCCGATCCACCGACGCGCCGTCTACCAGTTGCTTGTGTGTGGCGGCGAACGCGTGTGAGACACATATGATAAACATCTCCGCGGCAAACTGCTGATGCTGGTCTTCATTATTTTCAGATGGGTTTGAGATTAACTGAGAGGGATGGCGAGAGAGAGAGAGAGAGAGAGAGAGAGAGAGAGAGAGATCCTCCGCCTGGCATCGCGCCGCTTTGCAGACGGCGCTGTATTTCACAGAGACGAGCGGGGAAATGATATCATACGTAGTGACTGTAAAATCAGACAAAGACATCCTCTGTCGTTCTCCATCTTTTTTGCAAGTCTCTCTCGCTCTCCCCCCCCCCCCACCCCCCCACCCCACCCCCCTCGTTGAAACCTCACCGTATCCGCTCTGTAATTTGCGCATCCCAAAATGCTGAAGACATTAACCACAATCGGTTGACATTCATCCAGCGCCGCTCTCTCCTGAAGTTAGCATTTTTCACTGTCAAAACAACGTCAATTCAGCAGCGGGGGGAAATGCACGCGGCTTGAGTAACCGCGCCGCTTCATTAAAAGTTGATGATGAGCGATCGCTATTGGAGCATCATCTGTGAGATTATTAAAGCCCCTCAAAAAGGTTTTCGTGATGTTTAGTCGTATTTTTTTCTTTTTTTTTTCTGCAAGATGCGGAATCGCTCGGTTTACCGCTTGAGCACTTCCTCCGGCTTGGCATTAAATCCGAAAATACGTGAACCTGCTTCCCCTCTGCACATTTTAAAAAATTGATTTTGTTTTTCACTTTTGAAAAGTTTGGAGGCCCCATGACAGGCAAATCAAGAAAGGATTATAAAAAAAAAAAAAAAAAAAACATTGGAGAAGAGAGAGAACTCTGCGGTTCATGGAATGGGTCAAGAGAGAGAAACAATGCATCTTACATTTCCTATAGTACAATTTTCCACTGTATATTGATAGCCTCTTTATGCTGGAAAACACCCACATTTTTTAAAATCCTTTGCTTTAGTTCAAAGCGGAGTCTTAGTGGCGAGAAGGCAGCGGATCAGGGAAAAAAAAAAAAAAAAAAAAAAAACACCGATTGAACTGGGTCACGGGTAATTTTTTTTAGGTTTTCAGTGTACTTATTTTCAAATCACAAAAGACATTTAAAGGTTATTCGGGCTAAACTGACTTCTGTATAACAAGGAGAAGGATTTCTGGGAGGCTTTGTTTCTTAACCTATTACAGCTCGGAGCAACTTCTGCTCATGTCTTTATTTAAAGCGGCGTGCGCCGAAAATGCGATCTTTCGGGTCGTCGTGCGGAGAGGAAACCGATTCTCCGAGGGAGGCCCGGCGAGCTCGCTCCACATGTACTCACACACGATCCGTGCCGTAGCTGCGGTAGTCCACGGCGGCCGAGACGGCCACGATCAGCGCCGGGACGCCGTAGCCCACCAGGTAGAAGTAGCGGCGGCGCGAGTGCTCGCTCTCGAACACCTCCACCAGCATGATGTAGAGCTGCACGCCCTCCAGGAACATCCACGTGAACGCCGCCAGGAAGAAGAAGTGGAGCAGGGCGGCGAAGACCGCACAGGCGATCTGGCAAGGGGGCGAATGAGAGAGACAAAGCAGGGGAGGAGGGGGGCGGAGAGAGAAAAAGAAGATTTGAACGTTACTGCTGAAGATGAATTTCAATCACTGCTGGGCATTGTACTGGCTTCCTGAAGGATTAAGTGTCGCGCTAAAGGGCATAACGTGACGAGTGGAGTGTGTCATACGAGCGGCTGCGTTCTCTGACCTTGCAGGGTCTGAGTCTCTTCAACAATCGGCATTGTGGCTATGGAGTCCATATGGTGTTGTTTGTTGTTGTTGTTGTTGGCGAGGGTGAGCGAGAGATATAAAGAAGTGAAATTGCTTCCTCAGGTACGAGCAGCATTGAGGAACCATTGGTCATTTACATATATGTGCAAATCCGCACACTTCCCAACTACGATAAGACGATAAGACACTGGATCTTTCTAGATCGAGCTAATTATGAGCACAGTTGAATATAAGTAGCGTATTTTGTCACTGAAATGGATTCAATTAAATCCCTGAGAGGTTGAATGGACATTAATTGCAGTCCAGGAGGGCGATCTTACAGCTGGGCTGTGAATCATCCATAAAACGTTATGGAAGGAAAAGGTGTCGGACTCAACTGTTATCTTTGACTTCACAGGGAGTTAGCTGCGCAACTAAACTATGGACTGTAATTTTTACTTTTCACGGTAATGAGGATTTTAAAAGATGAAAATGTTCAGATGCGCCTTAATGGCGTCGGTCTAAGAAGCCAGGACGGATCATTTTGTTCTCCGTGGCATTGATTTCTCATTATGTTTCACCTGTACCTATAACCCAGGCAGTAAACAGCGTGCGCATGGCAATAACATGCAATCGATGACTATAAATAACTCAAATTATCATAAAGGATAATAAGCTGTAATGTGTATTCTGGAGCTGACCCAGAAGTGCAAAGTTAAGAGCCTCATCATTAGCAGGCAAAAACAGTCCGACTGTGAGAGAACGTATGGTGGGAGAAAAGAAAAAAGCAGACCTGTATACATGTAATGACTTCATATTTGTCTGCTGCATGGATGTAGAGCACACACACACACACACACACACACACACACACACGCTCAGTCTCGTATTTCTATCCTCGTGGGGACCGTCCATTGACTCCCATTCATGTCTAGCCCCTAACCCTGACCCTTACCCTAACCCTAACCCACACCACAACACAGCCTAACCCTAAAGAAATGTTTTTGCACTTTTACTTTTTTCAGTAACAACAACATGGTCAAGAAAACACTGTTTCTCCTACTTAGGACCGGAAAAAGGTCCCCACAAGGCACGTCGTTCCACGTTTTGCTATCCTTGTGGGGACATTTGGCCCCAACAAGGATAGAAATACGAGAACACACACACACCACACACACACACACACACACACACACTTGAAGATGGCTGTGCGGTGACGGCATGCCTCCACCTGCTACCACAGCTGAGCTCTTACGGCGAAGTAATGCCGTCCAAACTACAGTTATTATACTGGAAGGGGGGCTGAGAGTATTGAACGGCTTAATCCAGATTAGTCTGAAGTGTTTGCAAATTGAAAAGCTGCAACAGGAGGCGGCTGCAGGGTGAACGGGTGAATTCATGTCAGCGAGCGCGTACAATATAACAGTGATCTCAATCCGGGGGGGGGGGGGGGGGGGGGGGGGGGGGCGCGGCGGCGAGCTGGCAGGTGTTGGGCGTGCGAGTATGTGAGGGTATTTTCAAGTATGTGTTTGCCTCGGCGCAAAACCATGGGAGGGAACATTTGTTGAATAAAGAGCATCCAATTCTTTTCTTTCACTATTTCGTCTCAGCGAGCCTGACAGAATTTAAAAAGTCCAAGGCCGCCGACTCTCCCAGGGAAGCAGCACTCACAGCACAGCGGGACTCCAGAGGTTATATTTTCTCAAAACACTTAAGGCTCTCAAATCTAGAGAGCAGATAGTGTACTTCCTTCAGGGGATATTTATCTGGACACAAGAATGTACCCGTTGCTGGCTGATACAGCAAATAAAAAAAGACCTCTGGCAGAACACAGAACACATGAATTGGAAATCCGTTCATTGTTTTCTCACCGGCTGGTCGCCCCGGTTGATCCCCACCAGAAACAGCGACTCGGCGATGAACAGGCTGATGCACAGGTTCTTGTGGATGGTGTTGCGGTCGCTCTGGAGCCCGCGGAAGAAGCAGAAGGTGAAGAGGCTGATGAGCAGGCAGACCAGCGACAGGAGGATGCCCACCCAGGTGATGACGTCCAGGAGCATGTCGTGAACCGGGTCGGTGTTCTGCAACGGAGACGAGGAGGCGGGTGGGTAACAAGGCTCAACGATAAAAAAAGAAAAACCTGAGAAATAACAATGGTTTTGTTTTTTTTGTAAACATATTTCAGTCCGTTGATTGATTCTTTCATTTAGTGAGATGCTGCTTTTGTTGTGATAGATACTGAGCTATGCTGGATAAAAAAAAAAAACTGAGAGCAACTGATAACGTGACAATTACAAAACGTCAAAGAAACAAGCAAGTTCCTTGACTTAAATCAACATGAAATGTTCAGAAAACCACTCCAAGTATAAATGTGCTCTTTAAGGAGCATCCCTCCGAACACTTTGTTGATTTTTAATTACTTTCTTAGATGTACAATAAAAATCTGGTTAAATTGAGTTAAATCCCTTGAAATGTTCGGCGAGTGTGCATAACTTTCTGCCCTATGACTAAATAGCTATATATTTGCATGCATTATTTTCTTGTGTGATTTACATTGCTCTTAAGTATTTTTTTTAATACAGAGTAAAAGGAAGCCTTTTTCTAGAAATTAAACATATAAGATGTTCACAACTGAGTCTTTTCATTCACAGTGAGTTTCCTGCTCACTGGTAAAACATAAGGAAAGCTGTTTTCTAACCGACTGACTCACAATGAGAACAGAAAAGAAAATGCATACTTCATTGTATAAAAGCAAAACTAAAAAAAGAAAAAAACAAAAACCTGTGACATTGAAACATTTTATTCCAGAAAACAATCACGAAGCTGATATTTTTATGATTGTTTTTTAGGGCTGAGCTGCATTCGCTCAGCCCTCCGATAAACCGCTATACACACGAGCCACAGGTGGCCGATATGAATCATGAATTAGTCAGCGCGAATCAATTTCAAATGACCCCCTGTTGTTTCATTTTGGTCGGGCAACAAAGTGAAACACAAAGTGAGCGGCCCAAAGGGCCACAGGTGCACGAGACCGGCGCAACAGGAATTCAATCAAACAACAACATGGTCAATAACTTTCACTGTTGCTTTTAGACAATTTCCCCTTTTCGGATAGTAATTTGCCACCACAGCCAGTTTTGGGCACTAAAAAGCCTTTTGCCGACAGTAAATTTGTAGCTTTATGGCAGAGATAAGAATCAACAGTTATTCTGCTGTAGCCATGAAAGAGAATTTACATCAGTCCATAAAAGCAAAGTGCACATAGGGATACTTGTGGGGGAGCAGGGGAAAAAGGGCTGCACGGCTTAAAAGAGCAGAATCTGCAGAAATGGCTGGCTTCGAATGGCTTCTTTGGCCTTGGCTGCATTAAAATAAACACAAACAAAGCAACATCAGAGCTTACCGTTGGTAAACAACGTGTAACACCACGTCTTGAAGTGCTTTTCCTGCTTCTTTTTATTGCTGACCAGCAAAAAAAAAAAATCGGAGAAAATCCTCTGAAACGCTTCATTCAAACAAGGGATTCCTGACTCCCCGAGGGACATGGAGATATTCCATGAAATAAAGATCAGTTTGATTTAACATCCACATACTGTCTGCACCAACACCTGAACATTACCCAGGAAAAACAGAGAGTAGAAAGTATCTGAAACAACTGGTTAGGGTTATCAGTTGAGTCAATGATTGCCAAGTTGAACTCAAACTGAGACAAACACTGCGGCACCATAAAACAATCCGAGGAAGCCATGCCTCAACAAGATCCGACATCCTTCCAGCGTGCGTCATTGAGACGGATGTGCAGATTCTCACAGCAAAACCGCATTTAGGATGAAGACCGTCGCTGTCAATTATGACAATTCTGCTTCCAGCTGACAGAGAGCAGGCCGGCCCGGACAGGCAGCATCTATATGTTAAACAGGGGCATTAAATCGAGACGTCTTGATTTATTAACTTAACATAATTACTGCAACCAAACCCTCTAGTCTGCTTCTGCAGGCTTTCCAATTTCCCCAAGGGATTGCCCCTGTTTCCCACAATGCTGGGCATTGATTTTGTTTTCTAAAACAAAAAAAAAAACAAAAAACAAAAAAAAGGGAGGTTGGTGGTTAATTTTAGAGAAATCTGTCGACCTTCTAACAACTGTCTGTCACTGCTGATGGGAGGCGTAGATTACCAGGGTGGAACTTGACACGACAACTTCAACTGAATGCAAATGAAGATCGAGCAGCTGTTATTTCAAACCATATCAATGTAGAAAAAAAGGCTTAAGGGCAAATGGTGGATTCTCATTGACAGGGTGTTCAATTAGACACAGGTGAAAGCTAATCTAATCTTTAGCTGGCGAAGCGCGGGTCGCTGTGCGTAACTGACAGAGCGAAGTCTGGGTGTTTAATATCAAAAGCGGCGCACGCAGTCATGGCCTCCAGGAAATAATATACGACTCGGCGCTGCGGCGCAGGACAAACCCCCTAAGAAAATATTTGCATACATTGAGAAATAACCCCCACCGCATGGCTAATACGTCTCTCATCCCGGAACGTCTTTAAATCACGCTCTGACCGCAGTCAGCAGTATTTTCAGCGCGGAAAACGGAGAGCGTCAAGAGGCGGCCCCGCCCCCCCAGTCAACTCCTGAAACTTAGGGGGGGAGGAAGCACGGCACAAAAAAGCCTTGTTTTAGTGGCGGCCCGGCTAACGCTAGCAGAGAAGGGAACAGATGCTGATCATTAACAGGCTCTGGTACAATAACAGCCGCAGTGCTCCTTGAGTCTGGGGAGAGCGCTCTTTTGATTTTCCTGCCTGATGAGCCGTTGTGTATACGTTGGAGGGGAGGAGGGGGGGCCGGCAAGATGTTGTACGGAGCAGACATCTGCGTGAGTGTGTATGTGTGTCGGTGCCGATAAAACCAAGCCCGCTTTCAGCCCCGTTGCTTTCAGAAGGGTGCCTTTTTGCAAAGGCGGTGGGTGTTTACGGATGTTAGCGTTTGCGCCGGCTCGTTCCGAAAGCGCGCGGCACATGCGACACGTGAGTGTGTTTTCCCTCCGCTGCGTGACGGAGGTATTGATGCAGTGGGTGGTACCGGCCGTGGCGCATTGTGAGGGGACCCTCGTGTCTCCCGAGCCAGCGAGCTGTGCAGTGGCTGCAGGCTCTATCCATCACAATCCCACCTTCAATTGGAGAGGGGGCAGGTCAGAGAAGGAGGAGACAGCCAGAGAAGGAGAGAGAAAAAGAGACAAAGCGACGGAAAGCGAGGGAGAGAAGGGCAGGGAGTGTATCTCCACCTGGGTGATGGATTCACTGTGGAATGATTTCTTTGTTCTGGGAGGTGGATGATGGCTGAGACGTCTCCAAGCCACAGTGTCTCTGCTGAAAAGTTTCCTTTTTACGGCGGGCTCTGCCCAGGCAGAATGGCAAATGATGTGATCTGCACAGTCTCGGCACCTCACCTCGCACCAGCAAGCCTCCATGATGGAAATCCGTGTAAGGGTATCTAAAGTGGGCAGACGTAATTTACTCTGAAATGCACTCGCTGTGTCGCAAGGGCAAACCCAGTCATACGGCATCCATGTTACTTAGCGGGGCAAGGTACATTTGTGCACATTCGATTTGTCTTCCAATCTTTCTTTCCTACATTTTTTTCCCCTCTTATTTCTTAAACACACATATTTTTCATTCCGGCCGGATGCCTGAAGAGATTGGATTTGCCCCTGATCTGCTAGCACGTCGCGCAGAATCAGGTTTCTGGGCACTCAAGCAGTGTGAGGAGAAGGAACAGACATGGCAATGAGCCCCCTTTTCACTGCAGCTGGGTCTTTTTGGCCGAGCCATCTTAACCTGACATTACATCATATGCATTTAATTACCATAAAATCCTTTGTCTAGCGCCCCAAAATCTCCAGAACCAGTTTTCTGACGTGTGGAAGGAGGGCGAAGTGGTGAAGAGTGTCAATCCTTTATATCTCAAAGAACCACTCTCCACATGGGGCCACAAAGCCAATCCAATTAAATTGCATAAATCTCCCTATATGCCTCCAGAGCGGGGCTTTGACTCATGAAATACGGGCAGGCAAGGCCAGACAGTTGTGCTAAGGGGTAGCGGCCCACTGCAGGGAGTCATGTGACAGGCTCACCTTACGATACGGAGGATTTACGATGCGCACGGGGATGAGGAACGGTTGGGGAGAGGGCGTATGAATCAGGGGTCCGGGCAAATTCGTCACATTTAAAAAAAAAAGGACTGGGAGAAAGATTCCAGCCCGGCTTGGCGAGGAGTTGACATTCGGCGCACGCACCGAGTGTCACACTGTGTTCTAAGCTACAATAACTAAGACGCAGCATTTAAACATGACTTCCAGTTCTTTTTGTGGCAGCGAACACGGTCTCTCTGTTCTCCATTTTGTACCTATGACATAAACCGATTTATCCTGAACCGTGCCTCTTGGCGTGCGTGCGCCGTGCTTTCAAGTTCCGCCGTGAAATACGCGGCTAACCTTGACCGTCCTTTCTCATCATGGTTACTGTCCGGCGTGCCAGCGTGGGGAACTTCTACGAGGACAGTGATGAATGTTACTCAAATATCAGCCTCTCCATCATGCAGTGATATTCACTGGCCTATCGGGAATTTGCACCACTTACTCGGAAGTCAGAGCCTCTCTGGGGAGTGTCGAGCCACGCACGTCTGCTACGTATATAATGATCTTTACAAGGAAACGGAGCAGAATATTTATTATGCTGTGACGTGTGCTTTAACCCACCTTGAAAAGGATTTCTGACTAAAGCACCCTCAATCAATATGAATTGAAAACCTAAATTCAAAGGTCAGGGTTCAGAAAGGAGCATTAAGCACAAGACATTAGGGAATCTTGAAAAATATCATGCTAGAATTTTTGGTCAAATGACTAATTTCGAAATGGTCATTTAGTGTAAAAGTTTAATATTTCTGTCAATCGAGCTAAATCCTGCCTTTCAGTATGAGTGAAATGAGTTTATTTCCGTTTCATTCTTTAATCGCAGCTGAATGTCTCAAGGCTGACATCTTGAGGTTAGAGTCGTCAGCAAAGTGACATCAAAGCACACCCACAAAAAAACAAAACAAAAACAAAACAAAAAAACCACCCTGTTTGCCATCATTCTGAAAGATACACGAGACATATATAATCTCCCGCACGCAGCTGCTGTCTGTGAGTACAGTTTTAATTTGTTTATGTGGCCAACGGCACTCTTCCACTCCGATTGCGGGATCAGTCAAAGGCATCAGCTCTGCGGCTGGATGGCACGAAATTAGCAAACAAAGGACCTCGGCGGTGATACGGTGGAGCCGTGACAAGCACCTGATAACCTCACAACTGCCTCACTGGAGGCTTTTCTCCCTGACAGACACATCAGGAGCGCATGTGTTGGAAAGTGTGCAACTTTATCAGAAAATAAATCACATTTGGTAAACTTGATTAGGAATATTAGATTGGAAACCACCGTGGCTCTAAACATCTTTGTGTACTCGCTTGGATATTTCCAAACAACGTTCCAAACAACCACAATATGTGATTTAGAAATTATTTCACGGAACTAATTGACTTCAAACATAATTAATCCCAATGAGACCGAGGTTTTTCTCCTGCTCAGTCTGTCAACTAATCTCACATCCTGTACAGTTTATTTTATTTCAAGAGTTTCTTATTCATATAAATGTGTGGGCATTTTAATTTTTTTTTTTTTTTTTACCTTAGCGACACTTCAGATAATTGGCACTTTGAGTCTGATGACGATGTCCTGATTTTAAAAACCCTGAGCCCACATATATATATATTGGTTTTGTGACAAATGTTTCACCTCAAAGTGGTGAAACTTTACTTGGTAAAGCCTTTAAACTCTTAATGGTAGGCAAAGACTGCCATACATGTCAGCCGTGATTATATATAATTAGTGTGAAATGACGATTATTTTCAAACAATGTACCTCACCTGGCTTGGAGAACTTTACAGCTTCGGTTCGGTGAGCGAGTTCATTTTCTCTCTCGAGGAGAAATGTGATATAATAACAATTAAATTGTACTGGATGGAGATTCTGAAATCAGGCATTCGAAGCCAAGTTCGCATGAAAAGCACTCAAACAGTAAGGTCACATCCATATGCAGGAAAATACATATCTGATCTGTAGCCTGGATTGATGAATGGATCAAGCTCCTCCAAGTTCTTTGTATCCTCTGTTGAATTATTTCTATTGCAGATACAATCCATCCCTCCATAACAGTGATTAAAGCCACCAGCAGGCTGGAAAACACATCTAATGAAGATAATTCAAACGTCTGGGTGGACCAGAAGCCACTTCTGGATGGGTGCTGGACTTTCAGGCCACTAAGTGGTGAGGATGGATGTTTTCTTCTTCTCTGGTTCGATTAATTCAAAATCACACTGAAGCAAATCAAGCACAAGAGTGAATGCGAGAGGACTGCACGTCATTTATGAAGTCCTTGTGTGACTTTACATTAAGTTTCGCAATAAAATATTTCCAATCTTCTACATCTTTCACTGCGATTTGTCTTCATTACGCTTACTTTTATTCTAATCCTAAATTGTGGGTTTTTCCCCTTTGGGTCACCCACAAATCACAGTCTGCATGCAGCATTCTAAATATGGAACTTTGCATGCAATCTGGTTTTGGTTTTACGGGGGTATTGCTACAGGAACAATGCAGACGACAGCTTAATAACCCTCACATCAAGATTGCTGAACGTAGCGCTCATTACTCCAAGCTAGCCTTGTCTGTTGGCCAAAAAACAGGACTAGTGATGAGGTGATATTGTGGGCTGATTCGCAGCTCCTGGAAAGGGAAATTGTAATTACAACTTGCCTATAGTTTTTGTTTTTTTTCCCCCCCACTTTTGAAAATGCTGGGGAAGAAATAAACAAGACTGAAACATAATCTGTTGCTCTGAGGGTAATAAGTAATAACAATGCTGAGATGATGAGCAAGTCCTGCTGCCATGGTTACAAACGCAGATATATCTTCAGTTTATGAGATTTGTGACATATATACTCACACCACACACACACACACACTCTCTGTCCCATTCTAACATTTAACACAGTGACAGTTTGTCAAATAAAAAGCCTCCATTGCTCCCATTCAGACGCCACCCAGCAAGTTGTCTTTTATAACATCCAAGTGGAGAAGATAAAGAGGGAAGCATGGTGAAAAGAGAGAGAGAGAGAGAGAGAGAGAGAGAGAGAGAGAAACAACCTATCGCTAAGAGCTGGGGTGTAACTACTGTCCACTTTGCAGCGCTGAATGCAGCGCCACAAGCAAGCCCCACAATGCTTCAGACGGGCTTGACTGAAAGAGCTGCTTTAAATGCTTCCTCTCTTCTTTTAAAAGTCTGCATTGCCCCCCCCCCCCCACCGGTATCTTTCTCTGGACGGACATAAGCCACCATATCAACAGACATCCTGTATTTCTCTTTGTGTCTTTGTGTGCATGAATATTTTTTGCAATTGTGTTCCTGGGGGGGGGGGGGGGGGGGGGGGGGGGGGGTCTTGTGGTTTCATGAGCGAGGGCTCGCGTCAGGTTCAAGCTCAGACAGATATTGTTTCCTTCCACTGATTCAGAAGAGCAGGTTGACAGAGACGTATTATATTAGATACCAAGAGTCACTCGACTCTGCCAACGCTGCCAGCAGCAACCTCTTCAAACACCCTGTGACTGGAATAGTTAGGCTGTTTGTCAACATCAAAACGGAAAGAAACGGCGCCCCCAAGACCAGGCGTGCACCTGCCGCTCTTTCAGCATTCAGAAAACAGAAACAGTGAACAAAATCACATTTTAAACATATTTCCCACATAATAACACAATATTTCCAAAAACATACGCACACATAAATGCTAAAGTTGCAAGGTTGATGATTTTGATGGCTGAAGCTTTTTCCCTGGAGTGTGTGGTACAAAGGGGCAGTTCGTTAAAAATCCGGTTTTTCCGCCCCTTTTGAGAAACAATTGAAGAAGCACGGCTCAAAGCTGGTGGAGCTCTGAACAGACACTCATCTGGCTGAAGAGAGTTGAGCACAAGGACAGGTTGACCATTCATAGATTTTCAAAAGAGGTCTGAAGGCCAAAAAAGAAAATCATAAATCATTAAAAACCAAAGTTATTAAAAGAGCGGTTACTGCTCTGAAACAGCTGCTTTACAGACTCGCTCCAGACTGGAGCAAAATCACACACACGCACGCACCAGTTTCTACATAGAAGACAGCGGCAATCAATACACACTTAAGGTCGTTGTTTAAAACTGTGCAAAAATAGTGTGCATTGGCACTTTTAGCGTGTCGGTCTGGAAAGTGCAGCGGAGGTCAGAAAGTAGTTATCAGCCTATTTTGCCCACTGGATTAAAAGCCAAGGACATAAAACATATACTGAAAAACACGACTTCTGCTTCATACTGGCTGGATTTCACCCTTTTAGCCGTTTCAACCCTGAAGGATCAATGCTTCTCTATTTTTTCTTAAGCATATTCAATGAACACATATATTTATTTTCTTTGGGATTAATGTTTCCACTTCTCAGGAGAGGAAGAGGAGGCCTACCTTGACGTCCACGTGAGCCATGAGGACGGCGAAATTGGTGAGGTGCGTGCAGGAGCACGTGGTGTGCGTGCGGTTGGTGCCGAGCAGGCGGCAGTCCTGCGTGGACCAGTACCCGGTCATGGTTCGCTTGGAGTAACTCCAGAATGAGCAGTTGGGGTTAAAGTTCTCCTCAGATTGCTGTTAATAGGCACAAAAAAACAAAAAAAACAAAAACAACACAAATAAATGAGCAGAATCACAAAGTGCGACGCAGGGGTCTGGAGTTAATCACACATTAGCTCGGTCCATTTCTGCTTTCCTTTGTTTTGCAGAATAAACATCCTCCCCCTCCAAAAAAAAAAAAAAAAAGAAAAAAAAAGAGAGGCTCATTTTTCTCCGCTGCAATCCATATTCATCCCAAAGTGAATTGCAGGTGCTTTTACTGTCGCGAAGCATCAAGCGGGCCTCATGCCTCTTTCTCATTGTGCTTTCTGACCTTTCTCTTTAACTTGCCCTGCGTGACAGTGGACCGCCACACTGTTTAATGGCCGCCGCCGCTGTCGGCGCCGGGCTCCCGCTCTAATGAATGACAAGCACGCCTCTCCGCTACCCGGCTTGCCATTTTATAAAAGTCATCCGTGACTCTGAGGTTAGGTAACACACAGGCACAACAAAAAAACACGACCGCTGATAAACAGATACATCAACAGCCCGTTTCCTCTTGAGCCCAATTGCTTTTGTAGCCGCGGAAACGGCCGTCCGTATCCTTTCCGGACGGCGATCATCTTCCAAGGTTAAACGCGTCTGCTGTCTTAGAATAAACGCCACGAGGAGCCAGACTTTTTCATAGTTTCACACTTGCTGTAGGGTGATTACCCTAATCAGGTTTATCCTCTGCGAATGCAAATGTGCCGCTGATTGAGTTTCCCCTTCACACACCCAAACTCCGCGTAAAATATTCCACGGCGAGGAGATGGGATGACCCTCCGTCCCATTAATGGCTTTAATTGGTCCCATTAAGTGGCGAGGCAAGGAAGCGAAACAATAACTAGAGGACACAGAATCATCCCAGAAGACCAGTGATCCAAAACCTCACATTTGAGAGGGAGCTGTGGGAACGATGACATGCCGGAGCCCCTCCCCAGAAGCACCGTAAACACCGCCTGACATTCACTTTCAAGGGCGCGCTGGAACTGAAAATCCCACACCTTACCTTATATTCAACTGCTACGGTGTGTGTACTGATAGTACACAGTCCAGTTCTTACTCCAGTATTAAAAAAATCCAGGGAATTTGGACATTATAAAAAAAATTACTAAATAAAGTAGTTTCAATTTTCAATTACTGCATGTACTGGAGACCACTGTCTGTGTCCTCATTTTAACTCGCCCAAATATAAAACCATGCTTTAGTAAACACTCTCCGGCCATGCTCCTGAACCAATCATTTCGAAAAGTTCCATTTGTAGAAGTGCAGACCTGATTGGTTTACTTGTTTACCGGAGAAGAGCTATCCCTTTGTTTGACGCCCGCGTCAATATTGAGTGTCAATACTTCATCCAATCAGGTTTAATTAATTGATGGATCCTAAATTATAATAATGATTATTATGTGGTTAATCGCGCAGCCCCCGGTGCGCTCAGAACGCACTCTATATGGAAATGCCTGTTTATTTATGGCACTTTAACCTGAGGAACTGACAACCTCACTGGAAGCCCTTCTGGCACACTCCGGTGTCACAAGTGGAAGCAGCTTTTGCGAAAGGGCACCGCTTTATTGAAACGACTTGATCCGAGCTGGAAGACGGGATGAAAGCGCCACCTCCCCCCAACATTCAGACCAACGGTAAAATGAGCGAATCTGCAGCCCAAACTGCAAATTACACATAAGACAGGTGAGTCAAAGCAATAACTGTGCTGACGTTGGCCCCCTCGACATTTCCCCCACCATTTAATTTTGACATCCATAAGCTGCCGCCGCTTCGCTTTCCTCCGCCGCTCTGCACTCCTCGTCTTTTTTTCTTTTTTTTTTTCTGCTGCTGCAGCGGCTTTCTTCCAGGTCCCTCCCACACGCGAGACCTGCCGCAATTCTCCCATGGTTGTACAACATCTTTGATAATAGCTGAAGGCACTGTTTGTAGACAAAACAGGGATATTTCGAGGGTAGCAGAGTGTGGAGAAGATAATGGAGTCAAGAGGGAGAAGTCACGACTCCCCGCAATGACTAAGCAGCCTCCAGTGAGGCCGAATATGACTGATATTTGTTCAGGGGAGATCGGGCCCGCGCTCAAGCTAATAAACAACGGCATGCTTCCCCCTCGCTGTCACCTGAGCGAGCGATCTTGTTTCCCCACAATTTCATTTTTCACACCTTTCCCGGAATAAAAAAAAAATGCTTTATTTCAGCTTAATTTTCTTGGTTTGAGGAGGGATTTGTGTGTCTTTGTTGCTCCTGCAGGAATACGTTTCACCAACATCTAAAAGAAGAATAAAAACAAAGCTCACATGTGGAATTACCTGGAGGTGTTTGATGGTGAAAATGACCGGGTCAGAGAGGTACACCTTGTTGGCGTCCTTGTTGATGGCAGCGGTGATCACCGGCGAGTTGACGATGACCGAGTAGTTGGTCGACATGGCTTCACTGCCCAGCTTCATGCTGGCGTTCTCCGTCGAAAGGTAGACGCCGATGTGTTTGTACAGGACGAACGCGATTCGGATTTCACCTGGAAGGGGTAAAAAAAAAAAAAAAAAAAAAAAAAATTACCATTAAAATGACCAAAAATACAAGAAAACCATAAACAAGAAGACAGACTGGATGATTTCACACTTTTATTGTGATGAGACCAAACTTTTTTTTCGCATTCGAATTTTGGCATTTCAGGCAAGAATAATCCTCGGGGTTATCACAGCGGTAAAAGCTTCAAAGCCTCAAGGTAATTTCTGAATGTATGAAGGAGTTTAGCAGCAGCCTGAATTGCTTCACTGAACACACGAGTAAATATCATCTTTAAGATCAAGTCAAAGTGCAGCCTTTCTTTGAAAGGAACAAGAAACCCTTTGAAAAATGTTTTCTGCACTGTGGTTTGGATCTTAATGTTCATCACAGTCTGCCTAAACCTGAATGTAAGCGCACCTTTCCATCTTCTATTGTCAGACACAAAAAAAACAAAAAACAAAACTACTTTTCCTCAAACTTGAGTTTTGATTTGAGGCTCAAATTTAGCAGAAAATTTGGTCCGAGATCAAAACAAACATTGTCCAAACACAATGCGATGACAGGGTGCATGGGATTTCAACGCTATGGAGCTGTCTGACAGTTGGGGTATATAAAAAAAAAAGGCAAATTGTAATGCTGTTCATATAATTTATCCAAAGGTTTGATTTTAATCAAATACCGGGAATAATAACAAAAAGAGTGCAGGAAATGATCCTTTTGTGTGATCATTCTGAACGCAATAATGAAAGCTGCACATTACGACGGAGCGGAATAAAGAAGCTCCTGTCAGGTTTGCTGAAAGACTTCCAAAAGGAGATTAAAAAAAAAAAAAAAGAAAGAAAAAATACATTTTCCCGCATCAATAAACAGTTAATTCGTCCTCCAGACAACTGTGGTTACCGTTTCACTTTCCTATTGCACTGACAAAAGCAACCATTTTTCCACTTAATAATTTCCCATTCTTCGTCTTTCTCCAACACACACACACACACACACACACACGCGTACACATGCACGCCTTATCTCTCCCGCTATCGTTCTTTCAGCACTAATATGAAAGAAAGTTCCCACCCGCCATGATGGCGATCGCTCTCTCAGATGAAAGGGAAACAATTTGGGCGCTATAGAACCAGAGGACGGGGGAAATAACCGCCGCCGCCGCCGCGCGGCTGGACGTGGACTTAGTCATCCAGCTGAGAGGCGCCGGGCGCAGCTTGAGTCCATTCTGATTTGCATGAGCTGATAATAAAGTGGAAAAATGAGGCTGCGCCGCTCCTGGAGATGGCGCCGTATTGTATCTAACCGCCTCGTTTACAGTTCGGAGGCGGGCGCTTGGATGTAACCGATCCTCCGTCCACGGACCCCCGTTTGAAGCCTGCAGGAAGATCTCACTGCTTTTAATATGCACAGCAACAAAAGGATCCGGATAGCAAAGTGGAAGTTATTCTCAAGCGTCTGTAATGAAATCCGCGTGAGCAAAAAGGAAAAAGTTGACAAAAAGGGGTGTTTGATTAATTATGGGAGATACTGTACATGAGAAAGTTCTTCGAGGATCACAACACTGTCTGTATTCTTCAGAAAGTCACATTTTGTCTGCTGAATTTATCTCGACCTTCAAGAATAAAGCGACCGGAGCAGCGAGCGGCTCTAACAATGGGGGACGGGCAAAAAGCGGATTGGTGGAGTTTTGACTGGTTACCGTTGCGGCCGTGCTGCTTCAGCGTGTTGGCTGAGAGGTGGATGGAGTTGCCGTGTCCTCCGGTCTGAGGGAACTTCAGGTCCGGCAAGTTCCCGTCCGTGCTCATCCTCGCTACTTCCAGCTCTGCAGGACAAACGCAAGAAATACAAGTCAACGTTTAAGCATGATTTTACTGATAATGACTCAAATCTGAGCACAACAGGCGTAATTGCCTGAACTATTTAGATTAATTTCCACTTGATTCCACTCGAGCGCGGGTTACGGACAACAGAAGCACGGCATGAGGTCGATCGACTGCCATATAATGCCATATAATGTCTTTATTCAATTCTTATTCATGCAATCTCGCCAAATGGGGGAAAAAAACGTGAATTTTTGCTGCAATCATTCTCATTTTAAAATAGGCAATCTTATGGAAACGGTCAAGAATAGAAAAGAAATTGATTCATTAGAGTTTTTTTTTTCTTTTTTTTTTTTTTCCTACTATTATTACAGTTCCATTGTAAACCATACAATACCAGCTCGTGCTGTAACTTTCATATCTGTTTCAGTTCTTTCAACCTGGCGGTTCTTTGTTTACTTTGTTTTGTTTTTTTCCTATTAATGGGCATACAGTTGATCTGAAGGTCGATACCTCGCGGAAGAGAGAGATTCTGAGAAATCCTGAACAATAACAACGTGCGCATGTAGCCCAAAGCTCTCCGGTGCTTTCAAACAGCCCATTTTAATAACAGCCTTTTAAAATGCTTTTGACATACACACTTTTTTTTTTTTGAAAAATCTTCATATAGGCTGCTCCGTCTTCGCATTGTTGTGCGATCCCGCCATTTCTGAACCGAGGTGACGAGTCGAACACGAGCGCGACGGTTAAAAAAGCCACAGGAAAAAAAAAAAAAAAAAAAAAAAAAAAATCGCTAATGAGAAATACTGCGGCTCACATTAACCAAATTTTCTTTTAAGCTGCATTTAGAGGTAATTATGATTGACATCCAATTGAAATCGTAATGGGGACATGTCATTAATGCTCAGGTGAAGACCTAACAACAGCAGACACCAGCCATTAGCACATTTCAAACACACTTCTAATCCCCCCCGCTAAATCAAAAAGCTTTCTCCGTGTAGTAGCAGGTTTTATTAATCACAGCACCTCCAAAGAACACTAAATGCAACACATCTTTTCATGATTCACATGGCTTTGAAGCGCTGCCTCGCTCTTATTACTTAACGTTCGGGGGAGGTCAGAGTCTTGCTATGAATGACTATCGAGAGTGAAGGTGATATTGTTTTTTTTCTTCAACTGCAGAAACGAGAGGTTGCCTTTGTCGTTTTGAAAAAAAAAAAAAAAAGAGAGAGACGCCTTCATTTTAAGGAGCACAGAGCGAGAGAGATACAAGACGGAGATAAAGACGAGCGAGGGAAGATGGGCTGGCTTTCTCCCGGCAGCTCAACAGCTGTTGCGTCTGAAGCGAGCTCCTAATTTATGGTTCAAAGATTCCGGTGTCATGCGGCAGAGGGAAACGAGCCGCTGATAGGCGCCCGGCCGGAGCAGAAAGCTCGCTCCATCGGCGCTATTAGGCCGAGATGCAACTGAGCTTTTAATAAAGCGGCCAAGTCTGCTCGGGCTTCGGAGCGTCCAAATCAAATCTCCCCACGGGAGGCGGCAGGATCTGTCGATGGAGCCGCGTACCACTGACCTGTGTGGAGATCAAGTTTTGGTTCACAGAAAAAGTGTATTACTACTCGTACACTTCCTTGTCCTTTCAGAGTTTTGTTTCCTCTTCACGATACAAATGGTGGGTGGCCATTTTGCACAATGACTGACTTCACACAAAAAAACAATGACAATAGAGTAATTACAGAGTGACGCCTGCCCCTTTGTAGCTCTGTCCCTGTAACTGGTAATTTTCATGTTCGTATTTATTCATTCACAGAACTATTCTTGTTGGATTAGCTCAATTACCACAATCATTTTTTTTTCCTTCTCTTCTCTTGGAATTACAGAGTTCTATACTGAGCCATCGCTGAGGTCTGTGTGTAATGTTTTTGTCCTGAACGAGACACTGTCCAACATTGAAAGCAATCGACATCAACCAGATAACTACTAGACTGTTTACAGCCAATTGTTTAGTTTATAATTTGCCACCACAGGAGGAAATCCTGAACTTGAAACAACTCCATCAAGTGGAAAAAAAAAAAAAAAAAGTGAGAGAGAGAGCAAAAAAAACCTGAAACTTAATTAAGCCTGATAACACATTCAGCTGATGGTCTGATTTCAGTGGACTGTGACACTTCTGACTTTGATAAAGGTTAGTGCCAATGAAAAGCTACAGAGAGGGCACATCTAATCCTCCCTTTCACACTGAAGCTTCCCATAGTTTCTCTTAGAAAAAAAGAAGAAAAAAAAAGAAATCTTTTGTCTTAATGCTCTCCCGTGTTCTTGTGAAGGCCAAGGGGGGAGGGGGGTTGATATTCCAATTCAACTTAGCTAAAACAATACCCCAGATAGCTCGCTCCCCATTCCCTGGATTCCAAGCCTGCCTTTTGTATAAAGGTAGCATTTTCCTTCTTCTCTCTCTCTCCCCTGCTCTGTTTTCCCGGTGCGGTTGTGTAAAAAGAGCTTACAACAAGCTTTGGGGAATTTCTTTGATGCCATAGGAGTTGCTGAACCCGAAGGCTATACCTTCAAAGCCGGTTTAAATAACACGCTAATCGGCAGAAATCTGTTCATAAGATTATCATGTCGAGAGCGGAGCAAGCCGTCGGTGCAGACAAAAGAGGCAGATGAGCGCCGCCGCGCGCGCGGTGTGACGCGCAAACACAAACACAGACACAATGGCGGAGGAAATCTCCTTCTTTGAAAGCGAGGAGAGGCAGATCTCATTACCAGCTTGAGACTAAATTTGGAGCAGATCTTTCCTGTGGGTCGAGATTCATTTCGAAGCGAGACAACCAGGTCGCCCTGACCAATAAACACAACATGCCACCAGACGCTGTGCGTCTCAGATACAGCAAAAAAAAAACAAACAAAAAAACTCTGCACATTACATGTTAGCCAAAGTGAGGGATTAATAATACGCTGCTGCGGTGATTACCAATGTTTGGAAGGGTCTCCTTGTCCTCATATAACTACCCTTGCATTGGATGAGGGATTGCAGGAGCCAACTGGCTGCAAAAATAAGCCGAGCAAACACAGAGATAAGGCCTAGTAAACATGTCACCCCCACATAATTAACCAGACTACCACTCCGCGCTGTAAAAATCTCACTCCAGTTGTGCAGCCATCGTCTCATTCGCCTCTCCAAACGAGTCCAGAATCTCCTAATACCCAGATGGATTGTGTGCCAGATACAATAAAACCCATTTTATTAATTCTCCTTACGCTCGCTTCCTTTTAAGTCAGCAGACCTATATTTTTAGGTTGCCATGGAAGCAGGAACTTAGAAAAAAAAAACAAAAAAAAACTCCCACATGTTCAGAGGAAGAAAAAAAAAAGCGATCCATAATGACATTATTTCCTTCCATTTCCCTCCAGCTGCCAAAAAAAAAAAAAAAGAAAAGAAAACGTCTATCTAATTCAGTTTTACTTTGTGCTGTGTAAATGGCTCTCAGTAAATTCTGAATTTAAACAACTGATGCATCCATTTTGAAAGACCCCACCAGGGAAAACGGGTAATGACAGAACCTCTATTATCCGTGCTCCGGCTCGGTATTTATGCACTGAATAATGAGCCACTGATCCCTGATCTGCACCACCAGTGGTTAATTCCGGCTAATAATTGACACGAATATAAACACAGTCGTTTGAGATAATTGTCAATTCACAGCTGACTGCCATCGGCCGCGAGCGGCGCCGTCGAACCTCCTGCAACGAGATGAGAGGCGTCACTCCGGTGACCTTCACACTTGATCCACCACCCCGAGAGCTCCGCTGTCAATATGAGACTACGCTGATCAATAGCTGCACGCCGAACTTCGTAACCCCTGTGCAACAAGCGGAACCGGCGAGGGTTGAGAAACTTGAGTGAAAACAGAAAAGAAAAAAAAAACAAACAAAAAAAAAAGAGAAGGAAGAAAAGATTGAGCTCCTTAATTTTAGCTTAAAAAAGGTCTAAATATCGTAATTGGCATCGCCGCCTCTTCCACATGAGCTAATAATCTGCCTCTGAGCAGCTTGAGGAGATAATTCTGCCCAAGCTGGTTTACTCATAAAAAAAAAAAAAAAACAAAGACAGCCAAATTAAATATCATTTGCTTGCTGGCATACTATTAGCGATACGTTCTCTCCAGAGGGAGAAACCCAGATCTCAAATCTTCCTCCTCTGCCATCAAACGCATTTTGGTTAATGTTACTTCAAGCGACTCTATATGTTCAGGTTTGTACTCACGGATGTTCTCCGTGTTCTCCTGCACGATGTCGGTCTTCAGCAGGTTGTCGGCCAGGACGAAGGCGCCCTGCTCCACCGTGTCCAGCAGCATGGTGGCCGCCCGCAGCTGCTCGGCCGTGCTCAGCTCCCTCCAGGCCGCCTGGGCCTGCGGCTGCAGCAGGTTGTTGACCGTCTCCACCATGGCCTGCGGAACCCAGAAGACCGTGGATTAAAAAAAAGAGAGGAGGAGGAGGAGGAGGAGGAGGAGGATGCCGTTTGACGGCGTGATTCGGTAAATGGTGTGAGTGAAGGAGGATCAAAGAAAATTCAGCACTTGAAAAAAAAAAAAAAATCACAATCCCATGAGAGAGCGCATGGAAGACGCATGAACTGTTGCTTCAATTCTATTCTGAACGATTCATAATTATCTTTCTACTGAACAATTTTCTCCCGGTTTATTTTCAAGTGGCTCTCCTGGACATGGATCGTTAACAAATGTCAGGAACACCTGAATGAGTAACGACAATAACCATGCTGAGAGTTCACTGTTGTGTGTTTGGTTTTTTTTTTGTTTCTTTATCTACAAGAAGAGTTAATCATGCAAATGATTCAGAACAGAAGCTCACAAGACTACAGGCCAGATCTTACATGGCTTGAGGCGAGAGTCTTTTAATTGGTGTGATGAATGTTCTTCCGTGCAGACATCTCACACACACACACACACAGGAAGAAAAAAAAAAAAAAAAAAAAAAAGCTAGTACAAGCGGTGAAAAAATTCCCACGGATGCAAAAGGTGTGTTTGCTGGTAGCAACTATCCGAAACCATTCAGCTCCGATCTCCCCTGCATATTAATGGCATTGAACAACCATTACGCCTTCTTTAATCTCCCCACAACAATGCCAAAGTGAGTAAGCAACGGGAAAAGGAGAACATCCTTGAGACAAGATGAAAAATTAAGAACCATTAAAGATTTAAAAATGCCAATGGCGAGATTTATGAAGGGAATACTAATTGGTCAAGCACAGCAATTCATCCCTGGTACCGGTGCACTAAAGAGCAAGAGCGAGCCTGACCGCCCCCCTGGAAAAGAAGCTATTTCTCAGGCTTTACAGAGAAGTGGGAGGTCAAATTTCCTAAGAAACAATCAAAGACCTGAAAATGCTCTGGATGAATATAAACTTGTGATATTCACAGGACTGAAGCAACAACAGATGGCGTCGTGCCACAGGTGAGACCCCGAGTCCCCACAACTCACCATCAATTCCCTTTTTGATCAAAGGGATTAATATGAAAGTGAATAAGAGCTTCAGCATGACTCCACAGGCGCGTGTGGCTAAAGCTAAAGGCGATAAGTGAAATCATGTGTGCATCATATTAAATCCTATTCAGAAAAACAAAAGAAGAATTAAAAAAAAAAAAAAAAGGCTTTCCAGTCACAGAGCGCACTGGACGCCCTCCTGGATGAGGATGATGCAGGACTGACTGCAGACCTGGTTGGGGGATTTCATTCCACACCAGCTGGCTCTTCCCGATTCAAAACATCATACCCTGCACGCATCAAGCCGCCCACGCCGAGACGCAACAGCACACACGCGCGCACACACACACACACACACGCTGCGAGAGTCTGACGCAAGAGTGAGCACACACCTCTGCACCTGCCAGTACACAGGAACATACACAGAGTCGCAGGTACATGCACAGACCGCATGCAGCCACACACACACACACACATACACACACATACACACACACAAAGACACGTTTCGCACTAACTTTGATGTAATTATTCATTATCTGCGCCCAATCTCCAATCACACCTTCTGACATTCAGCTCCAGGCAGAGGCTGATTCACTCTCAATTAAGGAGCTCTTTTTCTTTAGGTACTGACATTTTTTTTCTCTCTTTACCCTTTTGTTCACCACTGCAAGATTTTCTTTCAGCGCTTCTTAAAACAGTGAAATAACGGTTCTTCAGCGGAGGGATTGATGGACTTACAGAATAGGCTGTTTTCACTTTTTCACTTGCAGAGGACAGACACACACATATATATATAGAATTACGAATGACCCAACAGGAAGTCGGAGGGAATGCTCAGAACGGGATAATTGCCAAACAGCAATGAATAAGCTGGCAATGGACGAGCAAACAAGCCGCTTCAAAACATATTAGAGATCCAAGCCGGTCCTGCAAGGCATGTATGAAAGAAAAGCAATAAAGCTGACATTGACTAACGCTGCATCATTTGGATGCAAGGAGATTACCAAGTCACCGCGGCACAAATGAGTCATTATGGTTATTAATATGCATATAGCATGTCAATTCCCATTCATTTAAAGCAGAGAATGAAATCACGACATAAGGACCGTGGAGTATTGTCCCCATGTCGGAAAGGCTGGTGATTGACAGGATGGGCTTCTTGACGAGACAATGCGTGTGCTTGAGCATACGCTTCCAATCTGCGCGCGCAGCGTAATGCAAACATGCTTCTTTTCATTGCTTATAATCGGCAAGAAGGAGCTTCTTTTATGTCGTTTCAGCGTCAATGAGCTACAATCAAAGAAATGCCAACACGCAAACATGATCCCTGTGCATATGGACGATCCCTCCATCATTACGCTCTCCATCCAGCCTTTGTTGAGGAAAACAGTGTGCCGTCTGCTATCAACATATTAAATGAATGGAATTACTTCTAAAGGTCGAGCTGACTGATTTTTTTTTTTTTTTTCCATCTGTGAGTGGTTTGTTCACCTATTTGTGTTCAAAATAGCACTGCAGCTCCCAGCAAGGACACGCATGTCACGACTTTCTTCCTCTTCTTCTTGGCTCTTTTGTGCATCGTGAACTGCAGTCGACCGACTTCTTCAGCTTTTCTCAAGGAGCCGTTTCTGGAAGTGTGGCTGGGAATCTAACGGAACCAGATCACTGGTTCCTGGTTCAAATAACCTCCCATACACTGACCAACCTGTGTTGTTTTTTTCCTTTTTTTTTTGGTAATATTAACAGCACTTGTGCAAAAAAGAAACAGGCCAAACATCTGTTCACTTAGTGGGAATTTTTTTTTTTTGCACGTCATGGATTTCCTCTCTTTTTCCTTTGTGTGTGTGGAACATGACAGCTTTACTGTCCTCATCTGGCCCAAGTTTGAACTCTAAAATGAACACCTTTTGCCCTTTTTTATTAACCTACCCCGACCCAAAACTTAATGGAAAAAGACATTTTAAACCACAGGAACTAAAAAAAAGAAACTATCAGCCATTTCACTGGGCCTTGAAGGTTAATGGGCGTGCTCAGTTCTATCCGGGTGGCAATAAACACAAGCAAAAAAAACCTTTTGATGGAAGCGTTGAAGAAGATCAACTCGACAATACAGTGTATGTGTGGCTTTTTTTCAGCTTTAACGTGTTTCTTGATACCTGCTATCATAAACAACCAATATGTCAGTTTTCTTAAGCTAAAATGCTAACTGAAATTGACTTCATGAAAGAGATCTAATGATTGAGCCACTTTAGCTCATCTCATCTTCAGCCAACTCAGCTATCAAGTTTAACCAGCAAATTTAAAAAATAGTTGTTTTTTTTCCTTTATTGTGACAGCTTTTTCAGTTTTCACAGTTGCGATCAAGGGAACTAGAGATGTGATAAAGAAAATTAAATTAAAATGACATGTTTTTCTCGAGCATAAAGCCTATTTTTCTTCCCAAGTACATCTGAATTGTTAATCTCAATTTTCATGTGCATGCACAAAGGGAGAGATATTGCATTTTGAACACCTTGGACTGAACTGAGAAAATCCCATGTGGTTGGTGGTAGACTGGCACATTTTCAGGCTCAGTGGGAGGAATGGGAGAGGTGACGGAGGGGTAGGTGGCGTACCCGGGTAGCACAGCACGCCAGTCGCCAGAGCTCGAACATGACGGCGTTCTGCTATTTTACTGCTATTAGCACTCTGCCACTCCATCTGTCAAATGTAGCGGCTTAACTGTGCTGCTCCAAACCCCCCAAATCACTTTTTTTTCGGACTGATCTGTTTTCGAATGGTGAACAAAAACAAGGTGGGAGTATGTATGCGTCTTCCTGGTACAGGAGGAAGCGCTCGTGGTCGGCGATCGCCACTGCAGGAACGTTCCGCTTGGAACAAAGATGATGACTGGCTGTGGAAAGCTGCAGTGCACGGGCCATTTGTACCTGAGCGGAGCGGTAGGAAGGAAGGGAGAGGTGGACATTAGCGTGCGCTTGGCACGAGTCCAAGCCAACCCCTAGTGCGTGCGCCTCTATCTGTGAGCTGATTGATGAAATGAACTCCGGGTCTGGGAAATTGATTCTGGCTGAGTCTGATCTCCCTCTCTTCTCTTCCTGCCCGACTCTATTCCCCTCTGTTCCTCTGCTCTCCTTCCTTCCCGCTCACCGGTGGGTTCTTCATTTTTGTGTTTTTGTTTTTTTTGCAGGACGTTGAAGGCTGATTCCCAAACAACAATAGTAAAAAAAAAAGAAATAAAAAACCCAAGGTGGGATATCTTGTTCTTGCTGTCCTCCTCGATCTGACTCCATGTCTCCAGGCACAGGTGAAGCTGTTGCATCACTCCGCTTCTCTTTTGCCCATTTTGTTTTACCTGCTAGCCAAATCATCTGTCTTCTCCGAGAATCTCTGAAAGCCTTCTGCTTTAATATTTCATGATGCCTTCTCTCCCGTAAGTGGGTGGTTGCTTCTGTGTAGGTGAGTTTCTCAGGGATTACCTTTGATTTTTTTTTTCTCTCTCTCCTCGTCTACTTGCCTCGTGTGTCGAGTTTCATCCTGTTGCTTCCCAGATAGTGACCTTTAACTTACCTCAACAGGAGAGGAATCCAGCCATGTTTTTGAGAAACAAAAGTTGCTGTCTGCATATTTCCAGGATATGAATGGTCTCACTATGTTAAAACAGTCAAATGTTCTCTTTTTTTAAATTGAAATATTATTTTCATCACAATTCCGCTCCTCTTGTTTGCTTGTATTAGGAGTGTAGATGCATTAATTATGGTCATCAATGTCAAATCAATTCTTGATTAACAAATCAACTTACAAAACTAAGCGTTTTCACCTTGATATTGTCATTGCTCTTTTATCTGATTACCTTCAAACTTCTATAAAGATAATGGAAGCCATTTTCCTAGGCAGTAACCAAACATTTCTCTCTCATATCCTATTTCGGGCGGCTTTATTGGTATTGAATTTCCCTGAACAAGTCAAATAAGGGGACGCTAAAAACTTCTTTTAAATTTCCTTAAAACCTCATAGCAATAGCTGGATTTCTATTCCGGGTGACTCTCAACCATTAAACTACCAAGTCCCAGGAGAATATGCCCTGTTTTTTGCATTTCACTACAAAATGTTGCCATGCAAACGGACTTAAAAAGAAAATCTGAAAGTGGGAATGGTTAAAAAAAAAAAAAAAAAAGTTTGAAATACAAACCAAATCAATAAACAAGAGATCGTTACTACTAAGTGTTAACTAAGACTGCAGTTTTATCTGATAAGTCAACATACTGCTGCTGAAAAGACTTGAGGTGAATTTCACACTCGAGCCTGACTCATTAATTCCACAGTTACCTTAGTGCTGAATAAAGCCCAGCTTTCAATCTGTTTGTGTGTGTCTGTGTGTGTGTGTGTGTGTGTGTGTGTATGAATAAAGAAGAGTACATAAGCAGAAAACCGCTGAACATTCACAATTATTGCCGGGTCCTGATCGGCGGAGCCGTCTCCACTGCAAGCACCGCTCGCTGGGATCGCTCAAGCGTAACTCTGAACTGCGGTCCTGATGAGGAGGTCTGTGTTTATGAGGAAGTGGTTATCTTCATCTTTCAACAAATTGACTACCGGGGAAATTTTTATCATCTCGTTACAGGAGCCTCCCTCTGTTTCGCCTGCTCTAAGGTCATCCCGATCCGTGACACTCCCCCGGCCATCTTCCCGTGCAAAAGGTGTCACTTTAATGAGGGTCGGGGCTTGATAATATCCTCCCTCTGTCTCGCAAATTCTCCATCGCTTTCTCCCGCTGAAGATTTTTTTTCCATTCGCGATATTTTCTTGTGCTGAAGCCGCAGCAGTCACAGTGCAATTCATGATAAGTCCCTCATCTCCACCTTGCAGGAAAACAAAATAAAGCGCCGGCGTGTTTGACTCTCAGAACGACAGGGATGGGCATAATCACAGTAATTGGACAACCATAATGTCACTGCCTATAAACAAGCTGCCATTAATATGACCAAAGGCGAGAGGCAGGGCGCCATTTTTTTTCATCATGTTTGCTCAAAATCAAAGAGCACAACAGAGCAACATTCCTGCAGGGGAAAACACACAACATAGGGAGTTATCATTACAGCCTTTGTAGATTTATCAAGGCCAAACCCTTTTCAGTGGGATTACATGGGCTTTGACGTGCAGCAGATATGACTGCTCATAAAAAACGGAAGAGACGTTCTGAAGTGATTGTGTTTAATCATCTGCACGAGTTCAGCCGAGGCAAAGCGATGGCTCCAGGTTTGAATGTAACTACAACTACAAGTAGCGTTTCGTACTGAAACCTTCTCTTAGTCATAACAAAATAAATATATACCATTTAAACAAGATAGCAGCCCTCAATCAAGAAGGGAATCACTGTTAACCTCATTCAGGTTTATCAGACACCGTTTGGAGCGTCGTCTCTTCTTCGCCACAACAACACCTGCACTCCTGTAAACTGTCTTTTCCCACGGCGGCGTCTGCGCCGCGCGTGGTCTCAGAGCAGAGGGGGGGACGACAGAGGCAGGTGCGGCTCTCATTTGCTTTGTATTCCTCTGCTAATCCCACTTATGTCAGCCACCAGGGTCCTGTTGGGAGAAAACACTGCCCAATTTCCCTAATCAATGAAGGTCCCTCACAGGCTGCCGCCGTGTGCAGTCGATGCCTGTGTTTACCTACGGCCACAGATGTTGCTCCATTATTCTGGTTCGTCGAGTGAAAGCACTTCACTGTTGTTTGAATTTGTCGACGCGGCGGCGGCGGCGGATGGAACGGAGGATGAGCTGCACAGCTGAGCTTTGTGTACAGCCCCAGTCTGGCAGTTTTAGCGCGGACCCTCCGAGTGTACACTGCGGTGTGAAAACATGAGGCCAGATGCACCCGTGACGGCGTCGAGATGAATCTGAGAGGGGGAATGTTCTCGGATAGGCCGCGACAATAAACCCACTGACGTGAAGCAAACAGCATAATCTCATTACAACGCTGACTATAAGAGTGGGATCTATTAGGCAGCGAGCGAACAGTCGGTTCTTCTAGTCCACTTGTAGGAAGCAAGAAACACGAGCAAGCTTCAGGATCTGAATGACTTTGACAGAGGCTAGACCAAGACGACTTGATGAAAACATGTCCAGAGGGGCAGGTCTCATGAGGCGTCACCTATGCGAAATAGTTTTGAGCTGCATTAAAGGCAGCTGGCGAACCAGCAGCGGGGTCGTGAGTGGCGAAGGCGCCGCACACGAGGCGGAGAACGGCCCATGTGGTCCGACTTCTACACTGTGCGAGAAAGGTGTCAGACCACAGTGTCCATCGCAGTTTGCAACATGTGAAGCTGTGTTGCCATCAAAAGCTCGTGACGACTCCCTGTCCTCTGCTGAAAGCATGTGCATGTCAGGACTGAAGCAAGGAGCAATAAAGGCGCATACTGTACATCCTTTATCCAGGGGAAGACAGCGCTGGGATGCACCCTGGGAGGAAGAGCAAGCGAGGGGATGTGATGTGTTGCTCTTAACACAGCGCAGCTCGGAAACCAGCTGTGGCACACATGATGATAGTCCCTTGACACGTGACAGCGGCAGTATTCCCTGACGGCGGCGGCGGTGGCCTCTTCCAGTGGAGTGAGCAAAACAATAAGGCGTAGTTGGGTTGAAAGTTGTGGCTCATTATTTCATATTTTTGCGTCAATATTTTCTGCTTCTCCGTCTGTCTGATTAAGTTTTCTGTGGCTGTGCTGGTTGAGCAGGTCATCTTCCAATCCCAAGGTTGATGGTGCAATCCTTCATCTCACTCTTGCAAATGACCGAACCCTAAATTAATCCCAATTGGTGCACAGCGGTCATTACTGGTGTGAGTGCATGAAGGGGTGAAAATATACGACACAACCAAAGTGTACAAGATAACTGGCTTCCCTAGATATGCAAATAACATCATTCTGAGTGTTTTCATCAGATTTTCATGCATTTTCATGAATTAAAGTTAAATATTTTTGTTTGTCTAAATATATTATGCCATTATCTTTACCAGCATAAAAAAAACCACTCTGCCAACCTGAACTGTGACCACACACACACACATCCTGCATTGAGCTTTCAGACGCAGATGTTGACAATAAGGAAACCATCAAACACCACCAATCGTACCTTGCACTAACGAACCCATCTGTGCACACGAGCACGCTCAAGCATACACAAACACGCATTACACTCGGATGCCATTCGCACAATCGCATGACTGTAAATAAAGTGGCCCGTCGACATGCCTCGGAGAAATCACGGCGATGTACATGTTGCTTAACATGGGCGCCGCGACGTGCACATATAAAAACAACATCTGGCTCTAATGTGCAGCTTAATATAAGCCATCTGTACGGGAGACGGGACCGTCAACTTCTCCCATGGTTCCCCTGTGAAGGTAGAAATTATTCTGATGACAGCTAAAATGTCACTTTGGGGATAAGAAAATCACTCAGTAGCCCGAGAATTAGCTGAGAGAAGCGTAAGAGCCCCCCCCCCCCCCCACCACCCTCCTTAAATTGGGACAAGTATGTATTATGCATCGGGGGAAGCAGAACATCAGACTTTGGCTGAGTTGGTAGTTAGAAGTTGACTTGTTGGTATAATGAGGTCACTTCTTCTGCCTCTGAAGCATTTGCTAAGGAATGTAGACATGTGTTGCACGGCTGAGAGCTATATTTTTGACTGATGCTCTCACTTATGTGCTTTTTCTTTTTTTTTTTTTCCTTTTTAGTGAAAAAGCAGTGCTGATTTGATAGTTTGGGGACAGCTTAGACACTCGAGTAATCCACATCGAATAGGAGGCATTTCGAACAGAAGTGATGGACAGATTGTCAGTCTCATGCATACAATAAAAAACATGCAGGGGATATGATTATATGAATAAAAAAAAAAAATGGTGAGTTTAAGGGATGATGGCAATGAAATTTGACCCTTTGCCGCAGCGTCAGACTGGATGTCACCAAAAATGCAAATTACTTTTCATCCAGCCTTATTGACCTTGATTGGGGTTTTTATTCTTGCCATTTCAAAAGGCCAAACTTCAAATGCGGATATAATGATGAAAATGACAGTAAAGTTACCACAATGGAGAAAATTTTTTTTTTTTTTTTTGTTCCAAATACCTGAACATAAAATCGACACGAGCGTTCTCTCTTCTGCAGCTGCAACCCAAAGAGAATCAGACAGAAGTTAGCAAAAAGGTCAGGAGGTCACACACTTCAGATGGTTTCATGCTTTTTGTACTGATCGCAATGCAGAGGAAAAAAAAAAAAAATTACTCCTGCAATTCAACTGTGTGAAAGTAAAACACATTAATAACACAGTAACGCGGAGTTGCTCATGTCAATTAGCACTGAAATGACGCAGACGGCTGGGAAAAAGCCGGTTGACACTTTTAAATATGATTTCAAGGCTGCCATTTTCTTTACGTTTTATTTCGCGCTCAGGAAATTCGTGCGGGGGAGCCCGGGAGAGCTAGTTATCCTTTAAAACTCAGCCGCCGCTGAAGGGGAGATAATGCTAGCAGCAATTTAACACACCTGAAAAGTGACAGCGAGCTCAAAGAGACGCTGTTAGCACTGCACGGGGAGTGGATCATTTTAATTGAGGTCTGATACAGACAGCGTAGTCAACAGAGCGACTGTGTGGCTTAACAGCTAGGTTCTGGTACCGCGCTAAATCCCATGCAGATTAGCTCCAAAGAGTAGCGTTTTCCCATAAAGGAGCCTCTTGCTCTACATCACAGCCCACTCTTCTGGAAGCCGTCCCGTCCGTACCGTTAGCCAGCTCCCCTTTGATCATGAAAACGACACTGATCTCGCCGTTTGCCAACTCAATCCTTTCATTGTCTGCTGGCAGGAGTGCGCCGTGCTTCGCTATCAAAAAATAAATCTTTAATTCGCTTAGCTCTTTGCAGATTGTGTCAAAATGATTGAACCTCGCGAGGTAAACACCAGCCACTGCCAGTGCAGGGAACAACGGCTTTGTGGTTTCCGAGTCTTTCTTTGGGGACTTTTCTCGCTGGCGACCAAGTTGAACAAAAGAAAATTGTAATGGGATACATTTTCTTTAGCAGATGCACCATACTGGGTGAATACACTATACAACTCAGCAGATAGAGAATTATAAATCACTAGCAAGCCACTGACCTCTTGAATAAATTATTCTAGCTGTAAAAAGCTTTCTCACTCGCCGTGGTGCATCTGCTTTTTTCCTTCAACTCTGTAAGAGAAGCCGAGACTGGAGCGGCCGTCTTGGCTGGAGCAGTCGGAGCTACCTTGAACATTGTGTTTTATGGGAAACCCTCTTTTTTGGAGAGGCATTATAAACCGGAGTTGTTCCTCGATGCGAATGAACTCATCGCGCTCCCGTTCGGCGGCCCTTTTGGCCGTCTTTACTGCCTTCCCTCTCCACTGGAGAAAACTGGCACTAAAATCTCAATGGGGACATCTGTGTCTGTTGCGGCGATGAAATAAAAAAAAAAAAAAAAACAATCCCCAAAAAAGCTATCTGGGAACAGGTGTTCGTGTTTGTCGACAAGTGAAGCCGCTCCAGCAAATTAACGACTGACATTTTGAATTTCACTGATGTTTGCGTTTCCGCTGGCTGCTCGGCGGACAGAAAGCATTATTTTAGCTGGCCGTGCCTGAGTGGCCCCCCTGCTGCGCCCTGCTCTGAATGGGCTAGTAAATGCATTAGCATCAAGTTCAGCAAATGTGAAAATCCACTGCACTCCTACCGCTTCACATCCAGCCCGCTGGAATCTCACACGGTCCCATTAGCAAAAAGATCAAGCGGTGCAAGCGTAAGCTTTTGACGAGCGCGACATAAGAATAACATCTTTTAAACTGCGGCGACGTAAAATTGATTGCGCTTAATGAGCGATATTAGAGCCGGGGAAGTACTCGAGCCTCCCATTTAAGTTGAAGGTCTGTTTTTAGTGTGCGCCGGACCACAGCAAGATGATAGATATCACTTTGTCTGACAGCGCCGAGCCAAGTGGCACGTCATTAAAACAATAACCACTGTTGAGGTTGGGATTGAAGTCGTTCACAGTGTCAATGGATGAATGTTTGCATGCAGAAGTAACGGCATTGGGCAAAGACAAACACTACTGCACTCATTTAAGGATGTCGAGCTGGGAAAAGTTCAGGAAAGTATGGGAACCGGTTCCTACTTGACATGTTTATGCAGAATGTTTCTAAAAGCAACATATAAAGAGCAGCGTCAGCGAATACCTTGTTGAGACTCCGCGCCGCGCTATCCTTTCCGCCCGGAGTGAGATTCCTCAGCTGCACGTCGAGCAGATCCACCAGCTGAACCATGGCCTTCACCGTGTACGTGATGTCCCCCGCCTGGAGGTTGCTCTTGGTTTGCTCCGCCAGCTCCCGGGCGATGACCGCCGCCGTCTCCCCCGCTTTCAGCTGAGGGAAAAAGGACGACGACGCAAGAGAAAAGCCAATCCACTTAAAACGTGAAATCGCAGCCCATTTAGATGAGGCGGCTGGCTCCCGGTGCAACATGTTTCCCCTTATAACTAAACACAAATCAAAACAAGCCCACATCTTTTTTTTTTCCCCCCCCCCCTTACTCAGCCACGCTCTTATTACACCTATTATTTACAGCCTACACACTGGAAAACATGATAAATTGCAATATACAAATACGTTGCACCCTGAAATAAATGCAGTTTAACCTACACATTTTTTCCCCGACCACAGCAATATCACAAACAATTAATGTGGTGATGTGGGTTTTGGCTGACTGTACACTGGGACCAATATTGTTTCCTCACATAATTATGAAAGTATTGAGAGAATTTCCCCAGCTCGTCTTACACCTTCAAGAAACTAATGGGGAGCACTGCAGCTTGGCAAAAGCACGGTGTGTGTGTGTGTTACGTGCAAATATACATTTTTTTTTTGTAAAGCGTGTGTGATATTTCCGTCTCAGGACTCACCGAGGGAAATAATAATTATTTCTCTGTCCCTCTGCCGTTTGGAGGGCAGAATATAAAGAATTCTTTTGATTTCATTTGCACACCTAAATGCCAATCCTCCCAACAAAACCTTCCTTGACATTCTCCAAATCCCTCGCCACGAGTGCCATTGTCCAGTGATTGCTTAGCAACTGCAAGCAGCTTTGTCAGATCTGTTGAGCTTTGCATTTTTATAATTTTTTTTCCTTTTCCCCCCTCCCACTTGCTTCACACTTGGACTTCAGGAAGTAGCGTTCATCATAAAGATTAAAGACAAATACATTTGAAAAAAGGATTTGGAACGCATTTTGTTTACATGATTGATTTGAATGAGGAATAATACTCAGAGAAATTATTTTTGTTTTGTTTTTTTCACTCAAAAATACAACATTTCATTCCTATTTAATGCTCTGCATAGTAATGTATGGACTTATTTACAAGAATCTACAGGATTCCTCAGAAAATGTTTCTTTATTCATGCACATTAAGTAGAATATTAAATTCAGGATCCAGCATTTGTAGCCACTCCCACACATTCTTGAAGTTGCCGCAAAATGAAGTACGCAAAAACTGCTGCTGTCACATCAACTAAGATATTTCCATTGTTCGTCTGAATGTTTGTCAGATTATAGGGACAGAAAATGCTCGCATTGCCACGATTCCATGACAACACGAGCATAAAACTTGATCAACTAATTAAAGATGCTTTTAGTTTTATTTCCTGTAGCAATGAAAAACAAATGCCTAACTTCAGGAACACCACAATCTGATTAAAGAAAAACATAAAAGATGTTTTCGGGAAGCAGGAGATTTTGTTAAATGACGAGAAATGCTTTAAGCTGCTTGTAAACAACCTTATTGGAATGCTTAGTTTTTGTTGCCTAAAACTTTGAGGGAAAAGTCACAAAACTATCGGCTTGTCCGGTAAAGAAAGAGCACGGTCACTTTCACAGGAATGCCCAACGCTGCCTTCGCACGGTGTTACAGTTCCGTTTCCTTCAGATGCTGTACAGTGTGACGAGGTTTAAAACAGCAGCGACTTCAGCTAAAACAGGAACGGCCTAATTTACTCTGGCATCACCTGCTATCATCGCCTGTGAGTTTATTATGAAGCCAATTAGGCCACTTAAATTGGTCTTCACAGAGGTGTATGCAGGGAAATGTGTCTTTGGAAGATGTTTTCCTCTTTATCCTCCCTGTTCACTTCTCTTAATGAGGGGAACTGGGGATGCAGGGTAAATAGCTCTGCTCTCCTTTCTTCCTCTCTTTCTGCCTGGCTGGTGTCATTTCTTTCTCCTTTTTTTTTTGTGTGTTTTTTTTTTTTTTTCCCCCTGTATTCTCTACATCTTCCTTTCTCATTTTGCCTCCCATCTGGTAGAGAGCAGTGCCACACACAGGACAATAGCTCCGGATATAAAATAACGAATTGCCAGATGGGTTTTCCAAATCCCTGACAGGTTGATCTTCATTAGAGTGTTCCTGTCTCCACAGTGACAAGCTCACAGCTCAAGTGCGATTTAGTTTAAAAAAAAAAAAAAAAAAAAAAAAAAAAAAAAAAAAAGATTATTAACACTTTTCAGAAGAAAAAAAAAAAGTCCATGCATTTGATGATCATTTCCTTCTATAGATTTTCACACACTGCTACTACAGTTTTGAGGATGTACAACATAGCAGAAGTAAACCGTCCTCGAACGTCGCTGGAGCTAATTTCGTGCAGTCGAGCTTTATTGCATTGCCCAAACGGTTCTGCGCTGCACAGAAATGCACCTGATAATTTCTGCGCCTCCTGTTTCGCTCCCCAGCAGTCGTTCGCTGTCCATATCTGCAAAATTGCCGTTTGTTTAATGGGCTGAGCTTTGTGCCGTTGAGTAGACAATAAGTGTTCCAACACGCATGCCTCAGGGTCCTATGAGTTTAAGGGAGAACATTTCCGACACCGCCTGCGATTCATAACCTGGAACCCCGAGCCGCACTTGCCGTAACCTTCTCCCCCTTTTAAATTCAGCTCGATTACAGATTCCAACACGCCGAGCTTTGCATAAGCTTTTGCATAATGGCTCGCCAACAAAGAAGGCAACGCAAATCGTTCGTGCTTCAAAAATATGGGATGCAAAATCGCTGCTGGATGGCGTTACACTGGTTTTTCATCCTGCAGCAATTAAAACAAACACACTCATCACACATGCGTGCAAAAGCGTAACCTATTAAAAAGAGCTTCTAGGCAATCGATGACAATTATTGACCAATTAAAAAGAAACTGCAGAGAATAGACATAAAAACTAAAGTCCTCTGAGAACAAGCGATATAAGAGCTCTCGGACAAAACTCAAAATAACATTTAAAGTTGATGGAAGTTGCATTTTTGATTGTTTGTTGTAGGATTGTACATTAAAAGAGAAATGTGTCCTATTTCTTGATCAGAAACAAACACTATTTAAGTAAATCAGCTATGAACTCATTTTCATTTGACATCTAAATCCTTTTCTTTTTTTTCCCATCAACCTGACTCTAATCACAACTGTCTGATCTGATCGCCTTATCCAATCTTTGTCATTGAAGACCTTATTCATTCATAAAGCATGTTTTTAGCTCAGGATTTTGTTTCACAAACTTAGCCACAGCAGTGTACTGAGTTTAGGGAACATCCAAAAAAGACTGATGATTTACAATGACTCAGTAGAGAGCAGCTGCAACTGAAAATCTAAATGTGCTGCTCATTTCTGGGAAATAACACCAGCGGTCTGAACATATTCTCACTGTCTGTGCATTCATTGTGATGGGGCCTTAACAGATGACTAGTAAAGATGTATTCGCACTTCCCACGTTCTGTACACTTGTATTAGTGCAGTCTATTTGTGGAAGTGTCACCGCTGGCGCACACCAAATTTAAAAAAAAAGTGTAGCACTCGGTTTATATTCAAATGTATTCTGTTGCAGTGCGAATCGAATAAAGAGTTCTAAAAAGGCCAGACACAGGATGTGACTCATGTTACAGGAGCCATCTTATCACTTTTTACGACAAGTGATGTGTGCAATTGAAGGATTCCTGCTGCGTCTGGACTCATTCATATATTTTTACAGACTGTGAATTCGAAGATGCACAAAAGTTCAAACAGTATTGTTGTGGAAGTTATGTTTTCTACTGAAAGGGAGAAAAGCTGGTCAGAGTGTGTTTTGTTAACATGAAGTCTATGAATGCTCCTTTCTGTCCAAGCAGGAGGAATCTCAAAGCAATTCAATACGACCAGTTGCTCTCCCAAATGAAACGGCTTGAACCTGTGAAGTAAAGCGACCGAGACAAGAGGTGACATGTCCTTCAAGTCTTTCAGACTTAATTCAATCGCTTTGCCGTACCAGAAGTTTCTTTCCTTTCTGTTTCCACATATTTCAGACCAGTCTTATGACCCTATTATATGCAGAGCTTCACCCTTCCAGACGAGGTGTGGATGCCTGAATCATAGAACTGGGGTTCAGGACTGTCTTTACTGAGTAAAGTATTGACAATCTATCCAAAATGTGTTACTGCTGTCTCTATATTTTTACCTTTTGGCTGATGAGGTTGACCCAAGGGGAGGTGCAGTTGCTGAAGTCGGGTCCCTGGGAGTCCCAGTATCCCTCTGGGCCCATGCACATGTAAGAAGCCACACCTGGAAACAGGAAAAGAAAACAAGCTTACTGAGTGTCATCCCACCTGATTTGTTTCTAAACCAGACACACCACTAAAGGAAAACAGCCTATTTAACATGTTTCATGTCAAAATTCACATTTTTTTTTACATCTTTGGTCATGAATATGTGCAGGTTACTTCTACATTATCTCAATATACTTGTTTGGAAAACTTTCCCAGAGAAATCCCTCCCAAGAAACACAGTTCTTAAGTGATTAAATAGCAAGAAAAAAACTGTAATTGGATGTTATTATCTTTCCGGTGGCCGAAATGAAGTTGCTTCACTTGATGCCAGTTGGACTCGCCCAGACAGCGTCTGTATTAAATCATTAAAAGTCAGACGGTGTCGGCGTGGGTGTGTGTGTGTGTGTGACAGTTCAGCACCAGCACGAGAAAGGAAAATGCACCAAAATAGGTGCCAATTAAGTCTGCCACAGCAGAATTCATCACGAAAGGTCAATTAAGCTGAGTACGACAAAACTGTCTGCGCTCCACAATACTCCATCTGGGCTCTTTTTTGTACAAGTGCACACAGACATGTTGGGAAATATTAAACAGTGTGGCAGTTGTCTGGTAAGCCTGTCTGAGCCTGCCATGCCGACTATTACACCTTTAATTTCCTAATGGGCATTTCAAGTTTCAGTTTTCGCAACACACAAAATACACAAACCAATCAATTTTTAATTACCTCCCTCCACTCCCACCCGCATGCACAATCAAGAACCTTAATTATCGATTTAAATGACTGACGCTGACATGAAGAAGTGGTTTGCATGTCATGTCTGCCTATCATGAGATTATCTTATTTATTTATTTATTTTTGTATTCCAAGCCTCATAATTAAAGTTTGCATGTTCCCCCTGTGCACTGTGCATTTCTTTTGAAGAAGAGAGTGTGAAAGACAATATGCACTTTTTGTAAAATCCGGAAAATTCATGGGATGGAAACAGAAGTGGAAAGCTACAGTGAAGAGGAAGCCCTGTTCAAGGTTACAAGGTCTGATAAATAACTTCAATTACACATTCTGAGCATTCTCATTTTCCCATACTTTACCCACATACCAGAGTTGCATAATTCTAGCTTGCTCGTTATTATTGTGGCACTGATTGTCAATACTGGTTACACAGTTTATCTCTTCATGTGGCCTGGAGTCAGTTTGGAGTAATCTATAATTACCAATCAACACATCGGTCTTCATTCATAGAAATTGTGACTGAAATACAAAAATCTGTCTCAATATAGATCAACATCCTCCCGAAAAAACAAACAAAACAAAAAAAAAAGCAATGCCAGCATCCAATTAGTTGTAAAGTAAATAAAGGTATATAAATTGGGTATTTTGTAAGGGGCTGTATCATGCAAAATTCACTTTTTGTATGTTTTAACCGTGTTATATAGTTATGTATTCATTAAAAACACCCCCAAAACGCTGTCAGTCAAAGTCCACGGAGAGGCGGGATTTTCAGTGAAACAGAGCGTTTTCTCTTCCGGGCTTCAGAATTAGCTCCAGAAAATCTTTAATTTCACACAAAACGACTTTTCCTTAGCGCCAAAAATAAACTATTACCATGTTAATGCCAATAATAGGGTTTGGACGAGCTAAAAAAAGCATGATACAGCCCCTTTAATATTTGTAGAGTTTCACAACTTGCTTCTGTGTTCTCGCAGCATGCATTCACGCTGACATTAAACTGCCCTTGCTTCAACTTAAAGGTGGTGTGTGTGTGTGTGTGTGTGTGTATGTGTGTGTGTGTGTGAGGGTGAGATGGCCAACATTAGCAGATATATATTTTGATTGACATATAATTTCCTTTCCCCTCGTCCACCTAGAACAGCCGTGCGTTTGATGGGTTTATCAGATAAGGGACTCTGCATTTCTTTCTATAGAGAGGCTGGAGGGGGGGGAGAGGAGCATGAAAGCGAGAGGGAGAGAGAGAGGGGGGGGGGTGTCAGTGGGGCGAGATGGAATGACAGTGAGCGAAGTGAGGGAGATGGAAAGGGAGCTCGAGGAACTTTCAAAGAGTGGCAGAGGAAGCTCACACAGCCGTGTTCTGCTCGGCAGTGTCGTCTGAAGTGCTGCGGCTTTGAAGCGAGCAGTGTGAGGAGGTGGAGTGTGTGTTCCTCTTATCTTGCCATGTGACGCCTGTTAGTGAGGTCTCGACGGGTGCTGGTGCTGCCCGTTAATGAAGACTGTGAGTGTGTGTGTGTGAGAGTGAGAGTGAGAGAGAGAGAGAGAGAGAGAGAGAGCGAGAGAGTCTGTGTGTTGATTGATGAACTGATTTTTTTGTGGCACTCAAGCTGGATTTGGGGGAATGATGTCACTCCACGGTCTATAAAATAATCATGATAGGGAATTTTCAGAAACATCCTCAAAAAAAAAAAATAAATAAATAAATAAAAAGGATTTTACAATCTTTGCAATTTAGCGTGTAATTTGCATTAGTCTTTAATAATATATTGCCACTACTGAGCCTTTATTTATGGAAGGAGAGATCACAGCAGGAGCTCACAATGTCAAGGTTAGCCGTTTGCTTTATGGCGGTGTTTATGCTCTGCTTTCCCCCATTATATTAGATACCCAGATTTAAAGATCCCCTCCAGTCATGTTTAAAAATGTATACTGAATACTGTACTTTGAATAATAATTTGCAGCTGATCCAGGAAAAAAATAATTATTTTGGAAAAATCCTTTACTACTCATTAATATTCAGACAGTTAGCTAATATGTAGATATAAATACTTTGTATGTGCTTCCAAAGTCCTTCCTCAGTGTATGTGTGGTGAAGTTTGCATGTTCCTTTTTCATTTCCAGACTGGAGCTCAACTCGTATGAAGCGATGTTCAGAATAATCCATTATGAACCAACATAACAGCGTTAGGACCAATACAATGTTCAAATTTCCTCCCTTCATCTTCCCGTCAGCATCATGAAAGTTCCTCCACCGTTCATAACATGAGCATCAGCCCTCATCCACATGCATCCTCAACACTCGATAAATGTCAGCGGGCAGCTGTTTCGTTGCTGCATTTCCTCATAATTGTCTTTTTCCAACTAACTCCACCACCTTGAGGTGAGCCTAATGATCGAGTCTGCCAATATATGGACTCATATTGTGAGGAGGGTGTTGCAGAAGCCCTCTCTGAACCTGAAGCTTTCTACCGCCGGCAGGATACAGCCGAGGAAGGCCTTTAACCTCCAACTGCTGCAAGAGCTACGCTGCTGCACTGTAGGTTACCATTAACTATGGATGACGGGATGCAGGAACTTGTCTTAAACCTGCACGGCGAACGTCGACCCCCGCAAATGTGCGAAACCAGAAGAAAAGGCGCGTTGGAGTGGAAGCGGACTCAAACAAGACGTCATGATGTTAAGCGGAATGTATTATCAGAGAGTTCACTTAAAAATATGTCCAGCACAAGGTCTCATCAATATGAAATGCTCCCTGAGATCAGCACTAAGATATTCCAACTTTCCGAGGTAACGCTTTTGGATCTAACGCAGCCAACATTGATTTTATCTTAATGCGCACTTGACTTCATTGTCTTAGTATCGATACCGAGGCAGAGCTGGAAACAAAAATACACTGAAACAAAAGTCTGATGAGCCTGATAAACAAAGCACAATAGCTCTCTCAAAGAGCCAAACGCAAATGCATTTAGCCCCTAATTAATTACATGAATCGCATCCTGAGAGACAGGAAATAAATGTGTGTGTTGTGCTACTTACTAGTTTTTATACAGATGCGATACTAAGCTATCTTTAGCTTTGCATCAGTGAGTCAGGAATAAAGAGTGAGCGGGGAGGAAACGGGAGAACGAGTGCTGCAGGGGGAGTGTAAACATAAACAAAACACACAACAGCGACCGACATCAAGGCGGAAAGACTCGCAGCAGACCCGCGCCTCATACAGAGACTATTGACAACCTCACAGAGAGGAAGAATAAATCAACAACATATATATTTCATAGTTTGTTTGTTTGTTTGTTTTTCAGTTTCCAACCAAAGAGTCTTTACAGTTTTGGATGATTAATCATCCGAAACTATTTGGAATGGAGTGCGGATCTCTGTAATAGCTATCAAAAACTAATGAGACAGAAACAATACAGCCGCAAGCAAATGGTAGATCAGAGTATTTGTTTGTTTGTAATCAGAACATGATGTCCAGAGTCTTATTAAACAGGCTATATATGTATATGTACTCACAATATGTGGAAAGCGGTGGAATCTGTGCTTTAAAAAGGAGCTTTGTGGTTTGAGTTTTGGGTAGTAGGCTAGTAGATGGTTCTAATAGTCGACTGTTGTGAACCTCACAGTTCTGTGGGTGAGCGAGCGAGTGAAACGTTGGCCTCAAGAAAGATATTCCAGCAGATAGTCTCAAAGCAGAGCAGAGAACAATCTATTCCATCTGGCCTGAAAACGTCTGAACGACCCCTGGAGCAAGAAAGAAGACGCGGTTTGGGACAAGAATGTCCGAATTACCTCCCCGTAGCCTGCTGGCTTCACCACAGCATGGATTCGCATAATTTCCCAAAAAATTGATTGATGAAATCTCCATTACCTATGGTTCCGGGTGGACACGGCATCTTGGCGACGGCGCCCTGCTTCGTCTTGGGCCAGGTGATGTCCATCATCACCAGCGGGTTGCAGTACTCCACCCTGACGTTGGGGAGCTTGGGAGAGGGCGGCGCTCTGTCGTCGTCCGGCTCGAAACCTTCCACCAGCGTGTGGACGGAGGCCGCCGCCGTCGTGGTCGCCCGGGGCCACTGAGCCGCCGCCGTCGTCGTGGAGGGCATCTTGGTGCTGGTCGTCCTGGCGGTCGTCGTCGTCATCGTGGAGGTGGTCAGCCGGGTGGTGGTCCTTGCTGCCGTGGTTGTAGTGTCCATGTATAAAGACGAGGAGGTTTCTAGATAAGAAGAACAAAATAAGACAGAGGTCAATCAATACATTCTTGAGGAATACTGCGCTGAAGAAACAAAACAGAAAGAAAGTCTTTACACTTTCGATCAAATCGTATTGACGTCTGAGAGGGGAATTTATTTTGGTGGCTCGGAAAAAAAAAGAAAAGCAGAGTGTACACATGGGGGTTGTATTCTTCTCTCCTTCCCATGTGTCACTTTAAGAGAAGATAGTTCAAAGAGGATCAATTGGAACTGGCAGGTGTGACTTACACAGGCATGGATGGCGTCTAGTTTGGGACCCCCGCCGGCTGGGCTCACACACACACACACACACACACACACACACACACACACACACACACACTGTAGAACGCACAAACTTCCAGCTGTGCAGTCTAAATGTAGCTGTTGACGAGGGCATATCTCCGAGAGTCAATAGCTTGCTTTTGTAGCTCCGCGCTATTTCTGGGTCAACCGGGACGAACCGGAATACCTGCTTCCTGGATGTCAGTCCTCCCCGCGGTTCCACTCCGGGAGGTGTTTGCTAATGGCGCTGTTTACCCGGGCTGCGGGGGGACGGGAGGGGGGAGGGGGGGGGGGGGGGGGGGGGGGGGGGGGGGGGCTATCATAACATCAGCACACACACACACACACACACACCAGAAACGTGCACATGCGCTGGCTCAGTAATTCTCCCGCTCAAGCGCACGTGCAGCTCCTCGGCTCTCCGTCATCAATCTTGCTATCTGCTCATCTATTCCATCCCCTTTATGCTCCGTCCCCTGTGCCTCTGATTGGAAAATAGAGCTTCCAAATTAATTTACCTAGAGGCCTTTTGTGAACGCACAGGCGCAGCTGGGTCAAAGGACACACACGGAGGGCTCATACTGAATTAAAACGAAAAAAAAAGAAAGAGTCTTTTTTTCAGGAATAATGTGTTCTAGTGGATTTATTCATTATGCATATGCAGGGTTACGATTCTTCAAATGCTATCTTGACATTTCTCCATGTCATGAACTTTTCACCGCTTTGGGTCTGGAAGGAGGAGACGGCTCAATGCGAGCCACTTCCAACAAATGAGAGGGGCACTTCTCAGACAGTCATGGTTTGGCTCCACGCAAAAAAAAAAAAAAAAAAAAAAAATGCAATTTGGGAGAGTTGTCATTTCCAGCTAATGCAGAGATACAATCGAAATGACAGAAGTGACAAATGGCCCTAATCTTTGTATGAAAGGAGAGCAAAACAAAATTTAATGAGGGTCGATATTAGGTTGGCAGGTGTAATGGACGTCACGCACGCAGAGAGCTCAGATAACAGACACCGCGGCTCAAATCCACTTCTTGCATGATTCAATTTGCAATTTCTGCGAATGCCGTATTTGAGAGAGGTAAAATAAGATAGCATAAATGAGCGACGCTGTTTGGGATGCCGAGGCCCCCGGAGGCTGTAATGACACCCGACGACGATCAGCAGTCAATGCATTCAACACTTAACAGCCTTCAACTGACAGCCAAGGTTGATTAAATAGTTTGCCACCGCGCAGGAGTTCAAGACTGATTGAGTATTTGTTTTCCCTCGCTAACAAAAGAGTTTGTTGTGTTTTGAGGATCCGCAGGTATCTCGGATACCCCCGTAGAGGTGCTCCATCAGTGAAGTGGGAGCTTTAACAAGAATCTTATTGAACTGCAATGTGAACTAAACTCCTGCCAACCCTGCTTTCCTTCCCGGCAACCTGACGATGTGGGCTGTATGTCCTCGGCGTTTCCACCGCAAACAGGAAAAACACATCAGCAAAGCAGGAAGAGGTGAAAAGAACACTTCATAATTTGAAAGGTTGCTGTGCAAATGCACAGGCGGTGCAAACGCTTCCGGAAGTCTGAAAGCAGCGACTCACGTCGGCATTAACTGACACGACCGCCCATCAACAAGGCTTAAAAAAAAAAAAAAAAAAAAAAAACAACAACACATGAATGCCCAAATAGCTGTTTAGCATTTCCCCCAGCCACCAAGGCATCACCATTTACATTCTATAACTACCATTAAACATCATCATCAATCCGCTCCGCCGCAGCCTTCAGCAGAAAACAGAAGGGAGAAATGTCTTCAAGGACAGCAGCCGATTCATTTGATTATTTATGAAAAAATACTCATCTGATGCATCTTTATTTGAGGAGAGCTGGCGATTGCCTCAAATACGTCATATCAAACATCAAATCTCACTGAAATAGCATCAATTTCAGCCGAATTGAAACCGGCCGGTGGTGCTTAAGCAGCACAAAGTAAAAAGGACGGCGACAAAAAGTTTGGAATGGGAATCCGATGGTAGATATTCAGCGCTCATCCCGGGGGTCGGCCAAAGTCACAGTGCAGCCGCCCAGATAAGCAAGTGTCTAACAGGTGTGTAGAGGAGGCTGTCGGCTGTTATTGTAGCGGTCAGGGTGGCTGATTGAGGGCAAACGCCACTGTCACAGGCTTTCTGCTGATATAGTTCGCTGCCAAGCTGCTCAACAGTTGCAGCATAAAGTATGTGAGAATCCCCAGTGGTCTGTTTTTTTTTTTTAATGATTTGCCATAAAAGATCAGATAAAACTGTGACTTTGGCAAATGAATTCGAAAAAGTGCAGCATCCATCAGAAACCAGCATCGATGCAAAGAACAAACGACAGCATCCACATGAAAACCGCACTGCATTGCCATTGTTTCCGTGTAAATGGATGTTTTTCAAAATGTTGCCGCGTAAACGGGGATTTTTGGGTTGCAGGAAGCCAGTCTCAGCCGACAGGTTACACCCAGTGTAGTTCAGCCCTCAGGGGCAATTTAGAATCACAATTTAACCTCAAATAAATGTTTCTGGAAATGTACAACTGCCAGATGATTACCAGAAGACTGAGGCATGCTGTTTGCACCAAGTGGGTGTCAACAGGAGGGACTATCGATGGCTGTGATCACATGTTTCTGTTTTGTTCTCCTCTACAATATCAGATTTTTTTTGTTTTTTTTTTTTTGTCTGACATGGATGACCTTCAAATATAGACATTTGGAGGATGGAATCGCTTGTAAATATGGATTAAGGAAGTGGCCAATGGACGAGGTCACCTCAAAAAATGCAATACCATAAAAAAAGTTATGACTTTTTTTTTAAGATATTTTGCACTGACATGATAAATTTCAAATATTTAATACATTTCATGATGACATTTAGTTGAAATGGTTTCATGAGAATGAAGTCACTGTAACTTAAAATATTTAAGCAAAAAACATAAAAGACAATTATGAACAGTCAATTTTTTTCCCAAATGCAAACAACACAAAGATTATTTAAGTGTATTTATACACTGTATTTCTTTTCAGTGTATTTATATTGCTTATTTATATTGCATGACCACTGAGAGAAATATGACTGAAGGAAATTGCCATCACAACATGAGGTTAGCTCAAAGTCACCAGGATCCATGACTCTAATGTAATTACCGACTTCCAGTGGATCCTGTTGAGTAAATGTTTATTTTCTTGGCATCCTGGCCACGTACACACGCTGCATACATGTAAAGAGCTCCTACAAACACACACAAGCAAGACACATGCAAACAGGGGAGAAGAAGCAGACGTCCTTGAACAAACTTACATATCTTTTCACTGAGAGGAGCACAAAGAGAGAAAAAAAAAAAAAAAATTAGAAAAAGGGGGGGGGGAGTCGACGGCAGCAGACAGCAGCGACCACAGACTGCAGGCACTATCGCCTCAGAGACAACACAAGGACATTTTGTTTTGCTCTGCCAGCTTTCCAATTCCATCCGAAGGGACGGAGCCAGAAAGCGCGAGACAAATCTGCACACCAGTGAGGTGAGCAGGTCCTCGGCCCACCCTGTGGAGCTCCTCTGTGACCTTACAGTGCAATCCGAATGTCTGACACATTTAGGGATGAGAGTTTTATGATGGGCTGGAGCGAAAAAACACAACACTTTCGCGCTCATGGAGGAGAACGAAATGTGACTATTGATAGGCCGGCTCTTTTTTTTTTCTCACTCACATTTTATTGTAATTGTATCCTTGGACAGCGGATCTCCAACTTCGAACAATAACGTATCCTCTCCAAAGCATTTTGTTTCTCAAGTACTCTCTGACGAGCACAAAATATTCTGTGGTAGGAAAAAAAAAAAAAAAAAAAAAAAAAGAAATCTGAAAAAAAAAGAGGCACAATGGTGCATTGTGCAGTGAGGTCAGCTTTATTAAACAAGCTGGATATAAAAAAAAATAAAATAAAAAAATTTTGCTTAAATTCAAGGCAACCGTCTTTTTTTTTTCTCTCAACACTTCTAATCCCTAATTCTAAGATGAAAGGTATGGTTATTTAGACCCGAGCCCTGAACACAAGTTTAGCAGGGGTGTCAAACATGTGGCCCGCAGTCTAAATTAGGCCCGCCAGAAAGTTGAAGGATGAGCTTGATAACGTCAAAACTCATGATTCGCCTCAATCAAACTATATTCTGTTCCTGAATTGCATTGATATGGTTTAACAAAGTTTTTTTTTTGCTTCCTTTATTGATCTATTCAACATAAAATTCTCAGTTTTTATCATTTCTAATGTAGTCATTAAATTGGTTTTTCCATCCCAGGATGTATGAAGAAACGATTAAATACAAAGAATGGAGATGCCAATAAAATGACCCCACATTTAAATTATTTACTGACTTTGGATTTAAGATCCAGCACTTTCTCAAAGGCACGGCAAAGTTAAATAAAATGAATAACAGCCAGCGATCACACACACTAAATCAGGGCTACTCAACCCTGGTCCTGGTGGGCCGCAATCCAGCATGTTTTAGATGTTTCCCTCTTCCAACACAGCTGATTCAAATGATCAGGCTGATAACGATCCTGATCATTTGAATCAGCTGTGTTGGAAGAGGAAAACATCTAAAACATGCTGGATTGCGGCCCACGAGGACCAGGGTTGAGTAGCCCTGCACTAAATGTTGCTGACCTACCAGGGCTTCAGAAATGTCCTACAGCGCAACCAGCAACCCCCTTCATTCATAAAAAAAACAGCAGTAAACTTGCATCTCAGCCTTCTCCTTTTATTGATACACCAGCTATCCTCATCTCTCAGCAAACACACACACACACACACACACACACACACACACACACACACACACACACACACACACACACACACACACACACACACACACACACACACACACACACACACACACACACACACACACACACACACACACACACACACACACAGAGGGAATGTGCGAAGTATGTTTCCACCACACACTGAGCTTTGTGCTTCATTTCAAAGCATTCATTTCTAACTAATTAGCCTCTCTCTCTGTATCTCGGGGCTCATGGCTTCCACAATTAGATAAGCTCACCGTATTTTGCTTCAGGAAAAAAAAAAAAAAAAAAAAAAAAAAATTCCTATGCCTCTATGAAACGGGCCCGGTTTACGTGACTAGCCATTTCCCCACCAAGGCTGGCGAGTCGGCTCAGGGAAAATTCTGCAGACTCCCGATCAAAATAGCTGGCGAAGGTCTGTTGGGGTAAAAAATGAGCATCAGACGGTAAAGTGACTCTTCTAGCCTCATCCTGAACCCAATTACTGCCTAATTTTGGTATTTGAACCTTTATGCACGGTTCCATTTTCAGGGGGGAAGTTCCAGAGACGAGAGAGTTTCGGCCAGTCTGTGTGCGATGTCACCCATTAACTTTCTACCAGCCTGTTTAAAGCCTGAAAAATTGGATTTGTGTGTGCTGGGACACATATTTTTAGACAGGACTACTTGAAGCCGAAATCCATGATCACGGTTGTTAGTGGACTGGAACTGGATAACTTCTTTCATTTGACTGTTTGATCTGAGTGTGCTGCTTCCATTTTCGAAGTCTGTACATATAAATATATATATATATATATTTTTTTTTTTCCAACTTGCGCCGAATATCAGAAAACCATTTCAGCTACAAGTAGTAGAAAAAAAAACCATAGCACATATTTACATCACATATTCAGCTCGTTAGATTGAAGTGTTTCCGTACGTTATATTCAAGGTTATTCTGTATTTAAGACCGAAACGTTCGTGTAATCAAAAACGATAAAATATGTCTTTTGAAGTGCCAACAGTCACTTGGCTGATTTTAATACTGTACCTTGACAAGAAAATAAAAGAGATTTTGGGAAAAAAATATCGAAAAAAATTAAAGACTTTGAGTTGTGTAACAGTAAACATGAAATGTAACACAGATGTGCACATTGGCTGAAAAAAACCAAGCAAGTCTAAGAATGCAAAGATCAGACAATGCAGTTTCACCAAGGAGATCAATAGATGAATTGTTCGAAGAAAAAAAAAAAAAAAAAACAAGTTATGACAATAAAGGAAGCAGCCGGCTGCCATTGTCTCTGTCATGTCGTCAGTGATCTATAGCTCTTGTTCAGTGAGTGAATGGAAAGCAATGTGTTTGGATGTTTTATCGTAACGATTTGCACCAATTTTGATTGATTTGTATGATGGTCCATACACTGTGGTCACAGGACGCCACCTATATAAGACACTATATGTAGCAATCACATTATTTCATGAACTCTGTTGTTTTTGTGACGGTGCAACATGGTTGGAAAAAGTATTAGCACACACCACAGCAAAAATCCCTCGGCCGAATCGTCTCTCCGGGTTTCAAAAAGTGCGGAAAGAAAATGTCCCCAGTTGTTAACTGTTGAACTTCGGAATTGTGTATCTAACCTTTCGAGAACCGAGGCAGAGCAAATTGAGACTTATTAACCACGGCGAAAGTGATTTGTCAATTCTCAGCCCGAAGCCGGTTATTTATTTACGTCCTTCGATAGACGGAAGTGAATTCAAGTGTCTTATTTTACATAATGAGTACCTGCTTGGTAATGGGGGTGATTCGCTCTGCGCCGCAGCTCATCACAACTCGAATGTTTGTCACACAATCCCACATAAATTTGCATGCTTTCGTGTGTTGAGAAGAATGGCTGGAAAAATAAAAACGACGATCAAATTCCCGCCATTCAATGGACCCTTTTGTGGCGGAGCCCACAAATCCATTAGGGAGTGCAACCGGGGTGTGGATGGGTGCTGCTGGTGGTACTCGGGAGGAGGTGCGGTAAATTATGGAGCCAGACATCTGGTAATGCTTCGATATCATCTGACATGATGAGAGCTGTAATGGATGGGAGCGATGCATTGTTTGGCAATTAATTTCTCATTCCCAAGCTCTCTTCCCGGGACTTGGGAGGGCATCGATGGAGGTCACGCGGAGCGAATGCGCCGGGCTCATATATATGCACACGCGGACGCCGGGGCCCGGAGAGACGTTCGCAGTGTTTGAGTTAAATGACAGCAGAGACATGAGCTAAGCCTGCTGCCATATTGCACTGCGCTGAGGACTGAGGGGGGGGGGAAATTTGCCACACAGATGTGCGGTAAACCCATGCGACGGGACAAAAACAATACCGCTGTTATTGCTTAATGTGCGTAACACGGCTTTCTGTGCAAAAAAAAAAAAAAAAAAAACAATGTTATGTTCATTTATTTTCAAAAAACCAAATCAGTTTCTGCACCTGCATAACCACAGTTTTAATACAACGTGTACAAGATGTGCTTTGAAGCCTCTTTGTCCACATTTAGCCGCATCTTCCCGATGCTGAAAGAACTGCTGGATTTGGATTTTATTCTCAGAGCCAAATCTTGAGTCTCTGAGGCCAGTGACAAGGCCAGACATTGTTGAACATACCAGGGGAAGCAAAAAGGAGGAAATAAGACTGTGAGCACAGGAGCAAAGGGGATTTCAGAATCACTAAGAGGAAAGGCGCACTCTTCCAAGGTCTCACCATTTGCCAAAACAACCTTGAGTAAGGCTTTTCAAAAGACTTTCAACCAACAGTGGAATGGGCCAAATGGATAGGGCAAAGCTGTGCAGGGAAACTCTGACACCGGCGATAAAGAGAGTTAAAGATGCTTTAGAGGCCTCCGATCAGATTTACTCGCCTGATTGGTCAAAATAAATCACTTTGAGCTGGTGTGCCACCAAGCCTGTTAAATTTAATGCGGCAATTTTTGGGACTCGGGAGAAATGGCTTGCGCACGCACGCGCGCGCACGCACGCACACACGCACACGCACACGCACACGCACACGCACACACGCACACACACACACACACACACACACACACACACACACACACACACACACACACACACAATCAGGAGTAACCAAAAGAAAAAAAGGGAGAGAAAAAAAGTACCTTTTTCATATTCATGTGCTAAAGTAACGGCTTCGGCGTAAACTTCAAGGAAGCAGAAATCTTTCGGCTTCACACACAAACAAGTCCAGTGGCGGCAGCGAGTGCACCTGTGCTCAACGATCGCCATTCATCACACGAGGTAAAAGTCTTTGATTTTTACTCTAAGCATGTTTTTCTCCATTTCTGTACATGTCAGGAGAGATGGATAGGGTGTTTGCCCTAATTGAGGGATTGCCTGCCACGTCTCTCACCACACAGGTGATCTGTGTATGATTTCTGGATCAAGGTAGAGCCGCTCAGGCCGGTGATGGATGGCGAGTCAGAGGGAGGGATAGCGGACGAAAATATGGTGTATAATGAAGTATCAGACAAAGCCAATGGACATGCCACATTCTGACCCAGTTGAAGCATACGAATGCCGGCTTGGATCTAGAAAAGCTTCACTCAAATCCTGTGTCAGGAAGAAAAGAACGTATGCATGGATGAGGAAAAGAAAAACAAATGAACGGGTCACAATAACGACGTTTTTACAATACATTACAATTTACTCTTACATGGGGGAATATGGCTCTGAAACATTCGGAAAGCCTGCGGACGCCAACAAAGAGCTCCCTGTTTCCACTCCTGAAAAAAAATCTAAAGCTGCATTCCTAACAGAGGCCTATTATGTTGCGGCATTAAAGGGGTTGCAAGAAGCCTTTGTGTGTGAGCGCGCGCTTGTGCGTGCGTGCGTGCGTGTGTGTGTGTGTATGCATGCATGCGTGTAAGCGCATAAGTGTTAGAAAAATCATCCTCAAATATAATCCCAAACCTTGCACTTGTGCTTGGAGAAAATTGCCCTCTGTAAAGAGGTGCACCAGGCATGTGATAAGTGCGTCGCCTGCAAATAAGCATGTAGCCTACATTCCTAAGCCCCAACATCAAAAAGGGTTTCATGGGGCATGCAAAAGTCTGTTTTTGTGGAATAGTGGCGTTTAGTTTGGAACACTGCACTGTAGTTTTTAAAGCTTTGTAATCGAGGAAAAGTGCCTAGAATGACGTATGACAACTGCAGGGCATTGCTTGTATCTTTCCAAAAGCTTGTCAATAAAAGTAATGGCGGTTACTTTGGGGGGCTAGCGTGAAGGCGATGGAACCAAAAGACAACAGTTTGTGCGTTTGAGGGCAAGCTGACTTCCACTGAGATTAGCTACAGTGACTGTGTCAGTCTGCATTTACTGCTTAGACAGTCTTAATCAATTCAGCATGTGTCAGGCTCTTCCGAACGGAGCCAAGAAGGGCCTGAGCGCTCAAAACATTGGCTGTTTCGGCATGAAGGTTGGGGCGCCGCGTCTGCCGTCTCCCTGCAGCCCAGCGGAGCTGGCGCCGTGCCCCGACCAGATGGCAACATGTGGCAAAATTACCGCAATACCAGACAATGAGTGTGTCCATGACACCAACTGTGCTGGATTATTATGCTCCAATCATGACTCAACAAAATAACCTTTGCGGCGGCGGCAGCGGCGGCACATGCATGTGTGAAATGAACATGAGACAAAGTATTAACAATGATCACATTAGGACCAGAGTATGATAATAAGAGCACGCCATTAACACCAAACGCATTCAGAAACAAGATGAATAATAATGAGAGATAACAATTTCAAAAAGGCATATAATTCAACACGCATGCATGAAAGAACCGGCAGCTTTAATCTTATCTTACGAAAGAACATTCATTCCACAAGCGGCAGCCGTGGGTGAAAGAAACAAAGCGGGATTTCTCAGGTGGACGTCTTTGTCTTTACTCTCCTGCAGACTGACTGCAGCTCGCGCCTCATGCTCGCTGTGGCACGCAGGAAAAAAGGTCAGCCCGGGGAAGCTCTGGCCTGGAATAAGCTACAAGGTTGGTAGTTTAATGTAGTGCAATATATTTGAAACTAAATATGCAGCAGTAGCAGATAAAAGACAATATCCACATTATAAAGTGGGTCTAGTGTCATATTATGCATTGAAACTAGTAAAAAAAAAAATGTTTTGGTGATTTATTGCATGTGTAGTGGAGATAATATCAGCATTTCATGAGAAAAAAAATAATGCTGAAACCAAACATTTTCATTTGGAGATGGTGTCTGATAAAAGTACTGTTAATAATGCATTTCAGATCAGAACAAATTATTGGCGCGAGGACTCAATCAGTTAAATAACATCAGCCTGCCATCCCATATACGAGAAATTACACTGTTATCATCGATCATAGGACTGTTTCAGAGGACTTATAGGTGGCTTATCTTTGATTTTCATTATGATGGAATGACACTGAACAGAATAAGTGGTTATGGTGATGGATGACATTATTTACCATCTGCAACACACCTTCTGCAAGAAATTCTTCACGTGCTGCTTTTGATGGAATGAAGCGATCATCTGGTCTCAATCTTACCAGTCCCAGTTTCGACACTAATTTCATGCAACTCTTCAACTTTGGTGACCTGCGAGCTTCTACCACAATCAAATGGAGTATGACATTTAAGTATGAACTCCACCGCAACATGATAGATGAAAAGCACTCCACAGATAGTTCTGGAGAACTGGGGCACTGATAGTACAAAGCCAATAAATTCTCACAATTGTCAAAAGCATCGGCACCCTCTGCAGAAATCTCTGCTGCCTTTGGAGTTGTTTGCATCGAGTGACATGACAAAATGGCATTTCAAACCCATGCTTTATGCTTCTGAACCACTTCACATCTATATATTGTATGTCGTGTGTGTGCAGTGCCAGGTTGCTATCTTCATGCATCATCGTTCTTTATGCATTTAAAGGATAACCAAAGAGCAGTTCATTCCAGTTGTCCTTGTGTACTCTGTACTGAATGTGCTCATGAAAAGTGGGAAGAGAGCTTTTATATCTGGCTGCTAATAGCTGCCTGTGAGCACTTCTTTTTTTTTTTTCTTTTTTTTTGTTTTGTCACCAACCGAGTGATTTTAATTATCAATGTGGAGTTGTCATGGAAGCACTCCTGGGTGTAGATCATATGTCCTTGAAAAACAGCCTGTTTGGATAAAAATATTGAAGAGAGCCAAAGGAACGTTTAGAGCAAGATTATAGTTGAGAGCCGTGTTCACGGAATGGGCAACAGGAAAAGCACAAGATTAAGTTTTGGGGGGGGGTGCAAGAAAAGTAGCATGATGTACTCTTTATATATATGGAGGAGACTGAAATGCATAATGATCCTTACCAGTCTGATTCTCTATGATATGACCGTCGCGTTCCGACATGCTGCGCTCTGACTGGAGACCGTGGGCGCACGGCATCAGGCCCCAGCTGCGAGTCTGACTCCGTCTCTGCTGCTTTATTACCCTTACGCCACGCTACAGTGGTGCGGCGGGTCAGCCATGCTTGTGGAGGTGGCACGAGCAGAAATGACCTCGTGTCGATGCGATCAGAGACTGACACCTTCCTGGGAGTGTTAACAGATGCTGGGATTGAGACGCTCCATCAAATTCCACAAGCTCAAACATGACTGCATTTTATTGACTATGTTTTGAATTATTTTGATGAGTTGAAAAATATACGCATTTTACCTTTTTAAATGTAAACTGCACTTTTTTTCCTCTCTCTGTGCAGCTTCTTTTTCGCACTACTCTGGCTTTTGCTTTTGTTGCTCTAACTTTCTGAGACAGACTCTTCCTCTTTGCACCGACCACATTTAGCTCTTTGGTCTTCACGCATCCTCGACGGAGCGGCGAGCAAATGGAGAAAAACAATGTGATGCAACTGCAAATGCAGACTAATTTGTGTGCAGCGGAGTGACGCGCCGATGCCGATTCGAGCAATTTGGTTGCAACTATCCTGGCATCTCAAAATTAGGCTACTCATGAGACAATCGCATGGAAAGTGTGCACCGTTAACAACAGCAGCTTTAATCAGGGCAAGTCTGTATCTTTGTGTTTATGTTTTTTGTTTTGTTTTTTTCAGTCTGGGAGTTGATCAAACTAAATGCTTTATTGCTCTGGAATCCATTCAATCACTCTTTCAATCCCCATCAATCTGTTTATCTGACATTTATATCTGCTCACTGACTCCATCTATTCACTTAATGCAACATTTTACTATCTTTACCCATGCAGCGGAGTCTCTGAAGAGCAGCCTATTCTGCGACAGCAGCCAAACACACAGTCAAACACTTCTCAACAGGAAGTCGACTATTCAGACTCCGCTTGCAAGCGCGTGCCGATGCAGATGAAAGCAAGCGCGATCATTGAGTAAAACTGTTTACCGGTGAAGGATGATCATTCAGTATCAGGAAGCACATAACAGCACTTTGACTCCCCTTAACCACAACAAATCGCATTATGGGAAGCTGTGCATTGTCAAAAACCAAACAATATAAAGCACGGTTACCAAATGAATGACTGCATTAGGGGGAGTGCTGAAGCAGGACTCAAAGTAAGGGTGGGGGGGGGAAAAGAGTTGGGGAGAAATGTAACAGCCAGCGAAGGAAAGTAAATTAAACTGGCAAGCGGCAGGTAGAAAAGCTCCAGAGGAGAAAGCAGGAGTGGGGATTTCACAGTCAAATAACTTGTGACATTTTTGACTAGAGCTGTTGATGAGATAGCGCAAAGTATTACCTCGGTGTGTCAAAACAGGTTTTTTTTTTTTTTTTTTTTTTCCCCCTCACGTTTTCATTCTAGGGGAGGGTTCCCAACAAGCACCAATATAGAAAAGGAACAATGGAGCGAAGAAATTAGACTTTTCAAAAAGAGTTTCAGGGAAGGTAATGTCGGCAGTCATTTGTTCCTTTCTCAAACGTCTTATCTCGAGTGAGAAAAACACTTCACTCTGTGGCCAAACACAAAAGGCCAGAAGTCACACAGCTTCCTCCACTGAGTTGATCAAGCACCGGAAACAGAAACACCAGGATGGATTGATATCAATGTGGTCCGACAAAGAAGAGGACCAACTGCAGTCTTCACCAACAAAAACCCACTCTGACGAAAAAAAGAGAAACTTTTCTGAAGAATTTATTCAACTATGAGCCCAAAATGAGCCACCGAGAGCTCATAGAGGGTTTTTCACAAAAATGTAAAATGTTAAAAGGCAAAATGTCAGCGATTTGTGTAATTACTGCATTATTCTGGCCACAGGACCTTTTCTTCAAAGGAGGCAAGTATGCAAGACGTATTTGGTAACATCATTTTTTTTTTTTTTTTTTTACTGTTCTCCAACATGACGACAGAAAGGATGAGGATCTGTCAGCAGATGATATTGTGAAATTTTCAGCAGACAGGTGAGCTGTCACATAGCAAAAAAAGAAACCAAGTAAAACTGTTCCTGAAAAGTAATTTCTACTTGGGGTAAGATACAGCTGGAGTTCATGATAATTTTGTGGCCAGGAATTTTCATATTTCACTTATTTATAGTTTGAATTTTACAGTTTTTGCACTGTGGAGAACATTAGGAAGTTATGACCAACAAGAAGATCACAATAGATGGAACACTAGTTAATTTACACGACCGTACAATAAATTTCATTATCAGAAGAAACGATGAGACAACAATCTGAATGTGAAAAATCTATCTACACTCTCTCGTCTATGGACTTAACTTTGTTTCACTTCTCTTTGCTGTAATTTGAAATAAAAAAAATCAACACATTGAACATTCCCGACAGCCAATTGTCACAAGCCCACACACTCTCGGCTTGTTATATCACATATAGGTATATTCATGAGCCTGTTTCATCAAGATATGAAAAAAACGAGGCCGAAAGTGTAAACATTTTACAATGCCAAATCCAGTCTTTACATCCCACACCACAAAAGTGTTGGGCAGAGCAAAGAAATGTGAGAATGATGTTATTCTCAAAGCATTAAAAGTGGCTGTTTGTAGATCGAACGGATGATAGTATTGAGTATTGATGCGAATATCACTAAACAACAATCATTTAGAGTAGAAAATGTGTTAGATGTGATCGAGGGTCTGTCCGTCAATGAACGACAGTCAAATGTCAAATTTTAAAGGGAACTAAACCGGCTCTCTGGCTGGCGGTGTGGTCGTGCAGTGGCGAGCACTCTGGTTAGCACTTGCCCTTCAACATCATTAGCTGGAACCAGTTCCAACCCCCCATGACTCCGAGCTGGACGCAGCCGTACACCAGTAGGACGGATGGACAACTCAACATGTAGTTTTTGCAGGCCTACAACCTGAGTGCAAGAGTGAACTGCACTTTTAATCCATAAAAAAAAGAAAAAGAAAAAAAAAGCTGTCAAATGTGAGCTCTATTTTGGGCAAGAATCAATTGCATGCAATTATAGATTCCTTTCCTTTCTTATTCCCCTGGTTTTCACATTTTCTTGCACGTCAAAGTCGTTCAACTTGCCAATTTCATTTGCATGTAATTCTACATATACTGTAGCACATCACTCCCACTCTGAAACACTGAATAATACGCCAACAAATACTGAAAATTATAATACCTCAATAATAGAAGAGTGTGAGCGCTTCACAGAAAGTATAAATAAATTGTGTCTTACCGAGTCTGTTATCCAGGGCTCCAAAATCCAGGGAGTACTTGACAACGTGGTAATTGTTCCAAACGTACAGCAGATTGTCCCTGGGATTATAATCCACGGCAGCGATGTACTGATACGAGTTGGGGAATGGGATATCCAGAAATCCGTCTTTACTGAGTTCTGTGTTGTAGATGTAGTCAATTTTGTTTCCTGTTGCTTCGTTGTCATCGTCCTCATACACGGACTTGACTACATAGAGGATTCCACAAATCATGAAGGCGTTTGACGCCGAGCGCTTGTCGTAGGCCGTGTCCCAGGTCCCTTCGACTCGGAGCGTGTAGGGATTGAGCTGACTGATGACAATCCGCCCGTTGTTTTGCTCGGTGGCGTAGATGACCCAGAGGCCGTTTTCGTCGACGGCCAGGTCGATATCTGACTTGCCCCCCCAGCGGTAAGGAGACGTGTCGTGGTAGTTGGCGTTGGCGATGATAGCCTCGCCGCTCTTGATGCGAGTTCTCAGGTCAAACTTGACGATGTTGCGCGTTCGCTCCTTGTTGAAGAAGAGCGCCCCGTCGTAGACCACGAAGCCGGTTCCGTCGACGCGATGCGGCAGCTTGTAGGTGGTCGTCGGCCTGCCAGCGACAAAGTCTTCTTTGGAGGAGTACTCGGTCAGGGTGTCTGTCCGGTAAGGTGTCCAAGGCATGTAGTAGATCTTATCCGAGGCCTGCAGGGGATCCTTGCACCAGGCTCCCGACTGGTGGTCCGACTCGAAGAGGTGCTCGCTCTGGTACACCCTGCGTAGAAGCCCTGGGCACAGGAATACTGAGGAGCCAAAAATGGGGAAAGACAAATGCAGAGTTACATTGGCAGGTAAAAAGTAGATCATTACAGACTGGCAAAACTGTCCATGAACAATGAAACTCTCTTCATTAGTGTTGGGACGATCAGATTCAGATCAAAAGAAATTGAGAATATAATTAGAAGCACAGTCCTTTCAATTGCTAAAAATTTGGGACCACATCTTTTATACGAAGCATGGACATTAAATTTAATAAGGGCACTACCAAGACAGAGATGCCTTTTCTTATTATTTCAAGCTGCATCGCAAATTTATTAAGTGCACTTTTGGATCCAAATACTTACCACAGTTGATCTTATTAGGATACGATACTTCTTAAGTTGTTTGTCTCTGGCTCTCAAGGCAATTAGCCACAATGTCACTGGACAAACCAATGTGGCGTTTGTCGTGAGGGGGGGGAATACATTTTGTGAGGGTTGTGTCTCCCCATTTCACTTTTTAGTCAGAACAATTCAGGAGATGCTATTAAAACTTACCACACGCTGTGCTAATGCATCCACATTCACCTAAACACACACATTAGAATGTTCAGGGTGGCTGTTCTTCACATACAAATGAAGAGGAAAGCAAAAAAAAAAAAAGTGTTTCACTTTTTTTCCCTCTCTATTGAAACACTCAGTGGCTGTTTCCAATAAGTAGCAGTAAACACCCAGACCCCGAAACCGTGATAAATGGCTACGCTGTGAATATTGACTACAGCATTAGAGAGAAAACAACCCAAAATAAAAAAAAAACCAAAACCCTGAAATGACGTCACCTGTTTAATGACTGCCTTTCCATTATTTCATCTGCATGACATTTTTCAGTCTGCAGCATGATTTACAGCCCCACACACAGTAAACTAATTACATGTGACCTGGTTTGCACTCAAATCTGATAAAGCTGGGCCGAGGTAATGCAGCTGGGACAGGTCAATAGTGGGCGCAATTTGCAAAAAGCTAATTTGAGTTGATTACGGATCACAGTGGAACGAAGCAGTTATAATTTTCATTCTTCCTAAGGAGATGAAATCTAATTTCTGAAAAGAAAAGAAAAACAATACAACAATAGGTAAAATCAGGATTGGTTAAATATTCAAATTCTGATTTGTGCTTTTTCATATAGCAATACAGGATTGCAAATTCATATTAAATAAAAGATTTAGGTCATCACCGATTTCTTGTTGTGGGCCTTACCTCCAGGTGGAGCAGCAAGTGCAAGATGATTAAGTTGGTGTCAAATTACTATTGGCAATGCATGCAGGCGTCGCTTTTATGATTTATAAGAGAACTAATTTAGTCAAGGCAATATGAAAAAAACATTAACACAGTCTCATTTAAACAAAAGGCAATGATAACACAAGAAAAACACACACATTGGGGAGAAATGAACAAGAAAGATTTTCGATGGTGCAAGGCTTCTGTTTTCCCCACGTCGGGAAAAATGTGTGTGAAAGAGGCTCTCTTCGCCGTAATAGGCGAGGAGCCTGACAAAGGGCTGACAGGTTCTAGCTGCAGATCCGCTGAGAGCTAAAAGCTGCGTGCCCCGAGAAAGAAGAGAAAGAGACAAGAAAAACAGAGGCTCCTTTCCCTTGTAATCTCCTCAGATTAAACATGTTGTCTACCTGTGGGGTGAAAATGCGGCGATGTGTGTTCCGCGGACGTCGGGTCTCGGCACACATCTCCGGATTGCCGCTCTGCTAAATGCTAAGAGGGGCCCGTTTCTACTGTCCAATAACACGCCGCGTGCAAAGGCACAAGGTCACAACAGGCAAGCTTTGTACTGACAACACACCGGACAATGTGGAAGTTGTAAGCGCAGAGATGAAGGAATGGAAGATATTAGCAAAAGGAAAACAAAGGCAATCATGGCTTTCATGGGGAATTTCACAACTGTTAGCGCAGCGGCGCTGTCATCTCCATAAAATGTTTTACCTCTTCCCTTCACCTTCATTGCTCATTCTCTTTGCCACAGATTTCAGCGATATGTCATTAATTAATGACTACTATGAAACCGAAAATTTATCGCGCAGCCATTAAAGCAGAACTCTTGACTCTGGCTTAATGATTACATTTCCATCTTCAATCCAACTTCGTATTTAACGTCTGACAAAGGACATATTTCCAGCTGATGTAAAAAGGTAACACAGCACGGCTATTAAAGCAGAACTCTTGACTCTTTCTTTTTTTAATGATTGCTTTTCCATCCTTGACATCAGTCCAACTTCACAGTGACCACTTGACAAAGACTTTTTTTTTTTTTCTCCCCAGTCCAGCGAAGGGAAAAAGGAAACACTGCTAATAGAAAGCTCCCGGGGCTCAAGTCGAGCTTTAGCATAAAGTATGTTTTGCAGAATCATACAGTGCTGATAAGGTAAGAATGCAACTGCTATGATCTATCCCCGGTATTGACTCGTGAGTCCCTGAAGGTTATAGCCATCATCGTGTTAGAGCCATAATGAAAAATGCTGACAGCTTATTGGACAAGCTATTGATCAACCTGTATAGCCCTCCACTTTAATATTATGCAGCTGATAAAGCAGAGCTGGAATAATTTTCCGTTATTACATGGAATAAAAACATCCCGAGGTTATCGGATTTCAGTGGGAAGCCGACTTGTAATGGCTCCGATCCGAAAGCATGACTGTGGCTGTAGCAGTGTCAAACTCACATCTGCTGCTGATGAGAAAGAAATCAATGCCCAATGAACTATTAAGGTTTGGCATGGCTGTTGCTGCTTCTGCTGCGTGAATAAATAATAAAAAAAAAAAGAATATATACACAAATATATCCCCATGAAATGCATGCTTAACCACATCAATAGACACAGACTTATAAAATATTTGCTGTACCAACCCACCACCAAAAAAACAAAACAAAAAAAAAAAAAGCAAGCATATGACTGAATGAAGATGCGGGTGAATAAAGGAGAAGTTGTTGGCATTTAGTTACCTTTTTGCTCCACTTCTATTTTTAGGCATGAAGGGGAGAGAAGGAAAGAAAAAAATAAAGAACAGATTAATGATGTGATAACTGTCTTTATTTTACAGTCACACAAAAGGACAAGAGGAGCACGGAGTTAGTGGAATAGACACATAAAACATTTAATCCGAAGCTTTTGGAAAGGGGAGAGAGATAAAGAGAGTGGGCGCCGCGTCACACATGAGCCTGCTGGAAAAAGACAAATTAATCAGGTCTTCATCATCAACTCGATGGCAGTGGGATGGGGATGTATGAGAGAGTAGGCAACTTCATGTACATCCATAAATTCAAACATTTGACGGCTTTCATGTGGGCTTTTTAACTTCAAGGTACAAGTGTATAAAAATGTATTACAGGACAGACTGATACCATTGGGTTTTGGGTGCAGTTGTGTTTCAAACAATAAGTGTAACAAGTAGTTATTGTTGCCCCATTTTTTCCCATTTAACTTATCGCGTGTCATTTTTACACGGTGACTGCACTGTTTTGTGATGTTTGTTAAGATTAGCTGACTCAGCAGATGCCCAACAAACGTATCGTTCGATCAGTGCAGGTATTATTTTATTATGATAACCATTGAAATCACCATACAGGTGTGAGTTAGTTCCTTTTCAGACGAAATGATTGCAACACTTCCAAATGCAACTTCAGCTTTTTAGTCATATCACAAACCATCTGAAGAGCCTCAGGCTACATTCAATGCTGTTGCCCTTCTCCAAAGAAGTCACATGTGCATTTCAGCAACATTAAATAATTAAAAAAAATGTGCAAACAAATGCTCCACTAAACACTTTCATTATGCATATCATGTCAAAGAGCTTCCACAACAATAGCTGGTGCCCTGCTAAACGTGCTCCTGGGATTCCAGCAGCAGTACCTTTCTCAGCCAACAGCTCACTGGTAACATGCATTAAAAAAAAAAAATAGGTGAAATAGTGGCAGGAATTCCTCCACTGCACACATCAGTGAAGATCGGCTGCAAGGAAACACTTTGTTTGGACACGTTCAGTCTGTGCTGCACTCAGCCTTCAATCAATCTGCACCAGAGTTTGTTTGGAAACAGATCAAGACCTGCTCCTCAAGGGCTCCGAGTCCACTCATTCGTTGTGTACCAGGATTCGAATGGCTACACTCAGTCCTCCACAGATGAATCACACTAGCGGAGCATCGGCGGCGCTCGTCTTGTGTAATACCTGTTTCTTCTGGCTTTGTTCTCCTAAAAGCAAATCTCTGGATTTCTAGCAAAGACATGCCGTAGCAATGCCTAATCATTTGTTCTGTAAAAAAAAACAAAAAAAACACAAAAACAGGAGCTAAAAGCAAAAAGTACCCAATGGAACTTAGAAGGAAGATCACACTGAGTACCTAAATTATGCCGAGCGATCACTGCTACAAGACTAACCGGACTGTGAGAGGATTTCTAACATGCTACCTTCAGAAGAATTCTCTGCTACATTCTGATGATTATTTTCAGGATGGTTTCGACAAATATTTCTTACTTTACCTTTTAATATACTGTTGAAGATGCAATATAAATATACTGCTGGAGAAAAAAAGTTGAGGCTTTTAAAAAAATATGACAGATAAGTCAATTATAGATCAGTGCTGATCCTTATAGGTAAAAGCAGGTTTTACTTCAAATATGAAACATCGATTTGAGGATGATGCTTTTTACCTGACTGACATGATTTCTGTGAAGTAAATATATGTGAATAACTGCACTTCAACATTGAAGACGTGCTGAAAACCACCAAAGTTATTCTCTTTCTCTGTCATTCCTCTGTGAACAAGCCTGTTATATTGCTCCTGGTATTTTGTCCGTCTCTTCCACTTGCTGTTGGGGTTAGCATCCACCCGGCCAGCCTCCTCCGGTCTCTTCCCCTCCAGTAATCCTGGTTCTAATAAGAGAGGATTAACCTCTGTTACTAGGGCTTACAAGAGTCCTCTCCTCCAAATGGATAGCGCAACAGAGTGAGGTATGGAGGTCAGTGGGTAGGGGCAGGCGGGGTAAATTTTGAAAGATGGGGAAGTTATTAGAGGAGAACGATATTAATGCAAGGCGGAGAGTCAATGAAAAAAAAGAGAGAGAGGTGTACTGGCAGAGGGATAGAGCAAAGAGAGAGAGAGAGAGAGAAATAGCAGGGAGGGGACAAGGCTTTAAACGAGTCATCTGTGTTGGTCAGATCATAAACTTGTACGCCGGTGCAGCACGGCACCTCATTAACAGCAAACACTCGAGCTGTCACTGCGACACAATAAGTCCAGGCATGAGCAACAGTTGCTCTGGGCTACGCGGGAATCGGCAGAGCGGGCAAAAGAGAAATTTGCCAATAGCTGTGAGCTGCACGCGGACCCCGCGGATCAAATCAAAGTAAACAGCCGAATGTCTCAGATCGAAGCCTCCTCACCTCCCATGAGCAACGTACACACAACAGGGACCACAGGGGAGGCCGGGCATTTCTGATTGAGCGATTGCTAACAGTGGCGACGGGGAGAGAGGGGTAATGATCTATAGCAAAAGGCATTAGTGGCGGGGATGTGAGAAGTGGTATGCGACGCAATCACCGGGGGAGATGGTGTGAGAAGCGAGGAAAGGATGTGGATGAAATCCCTGATAAGGAAATACGCCACACCCGAGGGCTACGGTCCGGCGTGCGGCCCCTTTTGCTTGACCGGAAGACGCCACCCAGGTGCAACAAGGTCACCCGTCAGACCGCTCAAAACCGATTTGTTCACGCCACGTCTACTCACGTCACACTCCGCAGACTGAAAGATACCTGTGATATGTGCCGCGGATATCCACATTTATTCTGCCACAGATACAAGAGGAGCCGCAGAGAAAAGCCGAGGCAGAGAATTGATTCATGTGAAAAGCTTCTTTACTCCACCCCACCAACCCCATTGTGACCTTAATACGATTTTGGTCATGGCTGTCACTGAGTCACTAAAAAGCACTTAGTTCTCTCTTATCTCTTCCTTTTCTATTCTTCCTTCTAGTCATCTGTTCCTCTGTCCTCACTCTCTCTGATGTCTCAGAAATCTGCAGACAAATACACATCAGAAAATAAAACCCTCTCAAAGCAGCCTTTGCCTCTCTTGAAAGGGTTACATCCTCATCCATGGCACAAAATAGACACTTGAATACCCCATTCAGGTTCTTCATAACAAGATGATCTGTACACTCGCTCCAAAGCACTTGGTCCACTCATGGAAATGTCAGACTCTTTCAAACATCATATATTAGTATACATACAAGAGCCTATCCACTTATTTGTGTAGCGATAGCATTAATGCTAATCACAGGATGACGGTATTTAAACTACAGATGGAACAGCCGCTGCTAAACAAAGGCCCTGCAGATTCCACTCAGGTGTTTTTGGCCCTTGTAGCTCCTGACCCTTCAAGCAACTCAAGGGCCAAATTTAGCTTCAGCTGCCACTTCAAGATTTCTTTGGCAATTACTTGTTAGACGACCTTGCCCTCGTGTTGCCTCTGCCGCGGCCCGTGCCATTCAGAGAAGTCCTCCGGTTCTGGCACTTCTTCCAAGTGGGAAGCAATGACCAGTAGTAATGACTCTCGCTTGGGTGCCAAAGCAAACCAGAACAAAGAAAACCATCACCGGTGGCAATAGGAAACAAGTAGAAAATTGGAAAATGTCTCCTGGACCTGCCAAACCTCTGACTGGGATCTGCCAGTGACAAATACTCTTTTCTTCAACCAACACCTTCCTGTACACAGGGAAATCTGGACGTGGCCCAAAGTCAGCAGTCTTATCTTTTGGCCAGTTTTAAGCAGCCTTGTTTCAACACACCTGTGTGCAACTCAAACTTTAATTAGAAACAATAATACCATGACTCTGTGTTGGAATGGTGAAACATTTTAACCTCGTGCCGGTGTACGGCTGTTATGGAAAGAGTGTAATAGGTTACAATGTTTTCTGGAAATGTGCAAAAAAAAACATTCTGGATTCTATTACAGTTTGGCTTTGCACACAGCCAGACACACAAACTCTGCTAAAGCAACATGGCTGAATTCTCCAGCTCGTCTAATTGGCCAGGCCGTCGTGGCTGATTTAATAAGTTGAACAGGCAACCCACATGTATGATACTGAAATAATCTATTTTTTACGGTTACGGAAGAAGGCAGCAGCTGCTCATTATGATCAAAACCTTCAATGCGAATAAGGGGCTTTTGCTCGTGTGCTCACATTTCAGCTCCTGACAGTTTGGAGTACATAACCAGACCATGCTGAATCACTCCGCTGCTGTCAGATAGCATATCCTATAAGCAGCAAGGTTCAATTCTGCTTCATTCTTGTGGTATTACATATTTTCTCCCTGTATTTACTCAGATAATTCATAATTTCAAATACATTTTCACCTGGCAGTCTGCTCTGCATACTTATTGTGGTCCGCTCTCTGGTGGAGACACATGCCGAGCAGCTAACAATGGGGACCTTTAGCTAATGCGAGAGCCGACCCCGTCATGTGAGCGGCAGCTGTATGGATTTTCATTTGAATAATTAATGCTTCCCAATTTCACACTAATGGTTGAGAGGTATCAGAATGGTATCATTAGCCACTAATAGAGATTCATGGCAGAAATGGCAGCAATATTTTTTGAAACCCACCCCCGATCTCTCTCTTAGCCTCCCCCCCCACTTCCTTTCTCTGTGTGTCTACCAAGGAGTTGCAGAGTACAAACCCCTTAACTTCATCCCATCAGCTTTTTAATTAATGACACAAATTACAGGGCTTTGAATAGCATGTGCCTAAGGATGGGGGAGGACACACAGGCCACCATCTCTCTTTCTGTGAATTCTCTCTTCATCTCTCCCATTTTTTTTTTCCCCCCCCTTATCATTTCCCTAGCTTGGCGCTCATGATTCTCCCATGCCATCATTACAGGTTCTATTTCTCAACACCCACCCCCCCTTCCTCGCCTTTTTTTTTTTACTCTCAACCACTTGTCTGCTCTCTTTGTGTTCCCCTCTGGTACTTATTCAATCGCCTCCCCAGCGTCTCCTTTCCCTCACCAGTGCCGTCTCTCCCCCTCCTACTGGGAAGGCGCTACGCTATCTTATAACCTTGACAATGCAGGATGCTGTGTGCGTGTACATGCTTCGTCTCCTGTCTGCAGGCAAGCTTGTGTGCGTCCGTGTGTGTGTGTGTGTGTGTTTGTGCGTTTGTGTCTCTCTTTGAGGGACAGGTGCAAGGACTTGGCGCTCATCCAGCCCGCTAACCCACGTGGGACCGACAAGCGGAGGGAGGAGAGACAAGCGCAGCCTCGGCAAAAACAAAATTAAATACATTTTTGTGGAACACAGCAGCAACTGGAGCAGAAATAACCTAATTGCACCTCCAAAAATATGTCTTGATTTTCAAGGACCTTGAAATTACGGAGGAGAGGAGGGAAAAAGGTTGCTTGGTAGAGGAACAAGTGTTTACGCTGGCCTGAGGCTGGACTTGGTGGAGCACAAATGAACAAAGAAGAAAATCAGGAAGTAGAAGAAAAAAAAAAAGGGGGGGGGGTTCTGATTAGTAGCATGATCATTAAAAAAGGGAGCGACTCCCTGAAGTGTCCAATCTCTAATTAGTGCTATATCCTCAACACTTGTCACCGACCCCTACAGGTCTGGAAGACGCGCATGCGCTCATGTACGTGTGTGTGTGTGTGTGTGTGTGTGTGTGTGTTTGTGTGTGTGTGTGTGTGTGTGTGTGCGCACGCAGCTGACAGAGGAAACCTGTACAAGAACAAGATAGAAGCCCTGCTGGTGTTACATAAAGGAGAAAAAGTGTTTGCAAACACTCTAATTGCTAATTCAGCAACTCTGCATGTTTTTATGTAACTATCAGAAGGAAAAAAAACAACAACAACAAAAAAAAAGAAGTGACGGTGATCATGTATGTAACTGAGGAAGAAAGCAGCTGCTACAGAACAGGAACCTGATAGATTGCAGCTGCTTATTCAGCTATTAGTGGGGCAAAACAGTTTCCTCATGTCCACATTCACCTCTTTTACACAGCAATTTATCCACTTTTGGTGATCACTGCTCCCATGTGCAATTCTATTTCTTCTATAACGGGAACGGAACAGTTTTGTTCGGTATTGTTCGTCCCATTACTGGCACTGGCGTTTCTTGATTACCTTTTTTCTACTGTGCTTTAAAACTCTCAGCCACAATAGACAGATGGCCCGTTAATTATTCATTATTACAGGGAACATAAAGTGAAGTACTTCATCTTGTATTTCACATACAATAAATGTACACCTGAGAACAGCACTGCACTTTTATTGCTTTTTTTTTTTTTTAAACAGGATTCAGTTTTTGGTTATATTTCAGGATGATTTTAACAAACAAGTAAAACATGTTTTCTGAAATGATAACTTAACCTTATTGATCAGTGCAGTCAACGAACGCCTCCACTTTCTGAATTTGTCAGAATTACAAAAATGGACTAAAATATAAAACTTGAATGTGGTTAAATTCTTATTGGAATTACAGCAAATATTGTTTGGGGGTAAAAAATACTAAAAAAAAAAAAAAAGAAAAGTTCAACTGAACTGAATAACTTGTAAGTGATTGTCTGATTGAGTTAATGCCAAAAATACTAGACCATCACTGTTCATAATTGTACATCCAACGCTCATTTTCAATAGCCGAAATTTTTTTTATTTGGTCCTGTAAATTTTCCTCAAGCCAAGACTGTGTTACACCAGCGAGACCTCGAGGTGGCCACTCTGACTGACAGTAAAACTATTTAAACTGGACAAACTAGATGCAGAAGTGCCAAAAACAAGAACAAACTCTCCCTGAATTGTATTTCTTTTGGCAGTCTTCAACAAATTCAGACCGCGGCAGTCAGAGTGAATCTGACGTGAGGCGTGTTGACAGAAAGTCACGGCCATCAAAGCATTGCTGCGTGGGCCGGGGAGTGGTCAGCTGTCACTGAGCGATGGGATGGCATTACAGAGCCCCCTTCACACATGGGAGGAAGCGGAGCTGGTCGTTCAGGTGGGAAGTGTGTGTGTGTGTGTGTGGGGTGTCTGAACACGCAGGTTAATGCTCACTGGCATTTTAACGCAGCGTTGTGGAGGGTGTGGTCCATGTGATGCATTTGCTGTCACGATGTCGACACCCACCCCGAGATCTCATGAGCATGGATTGGAGAGCTCAAGGGCAAATAAAGGCACCGAGCTTTCATGGAATCTCCTTAGTGGAACTACTGATAACATCCACTGGGACGAAGCGTAAAAAGCCGAAAACTGAGCCCGGAGTCGCCGAATCACAGCAAATGCTGCTGCGATGACGGTCTCCTCGGGGCCACACGGTTGCCGTTTACATCGGGTGCGACCGCTGCATGGCAGACCCAGTAATCACGCCACGTTATGCGCCCAGCTTCATTGTAAATGATGGCCATGTGCATCGCATCAATTCCATGGTTTAACCTGCCAACACAGAAGGATCGAAATTGGTAGCAGGTGTGGAGCAAAACTTGCCAAAACAATCAACTCCATTATTCAATTAGAGCCCCCCCCACCCCGAACCTGTTAGGTATGTTATTATTAGCAAAATAAATTAAAAACCAATTATGTCAGTTGAACGAGGGGGGGAAAAAGAGAAAGTTGTCGAATTAAACGGTAACTTTCTTTGATGCATCGGCTCCGGATTACACCACTTCATTTGGAAAATTGATTGCGTGATTACATGTCCTGGCTGAGCTCCCGAAGTGTGTGATGTATCTGACAGGGCTGAGCTGGACCCCACTGCGCCAGACAGGATTTTACATTGTCCTTATTAGCTGCAAACAGTGGGGGGAACTAGTGGCTTATGTATAGCAATAGACTGCCAGCAGGTTCTCTCCCTTTGTTCTCCCACTGCCTTCCTCTTTCTCGCTTTTTCCCTGCGCCTCATCTTCCCATACATATCTGAAGTGTCAGTAAAGAAAAGTTAACCGAACAAAGTGTTTCCTCCAAAGGACACATTTTGCCTGGACCAACTCAATCAATTTATCATGGAAATGATGCTCAAATAAACCTCTAATTACCCTTAGGAGGTGAGTGGTAAAGGCGAGAAATACAACCAAGCAAAGCGAATAGATGTCAGAGAACTACCACCCCGGTCTGGCTGTATCTCCTCGTGCGACAAGTCGGGAGTTTTTTTTGAGGGGCCACTGAGGGGATCTCACAGCTTCATTACAGCCCGGGAAAGACGGCGGCTTGTGCAGGGAGGGAGGCGCAGTTGTGTTGACCTCTCATGAGCTCAACCTTTGGGAGGAGCTGTTAAAGTGAAAGTTACTCAGGGAGGGGGAAAAAAAAAAAAAAAAAGAAAAAAGACGGAGCGAGTGTGAGAGAGAAAGGCTTTAATAAGGCACTAAGAGAATAGATGAGCATCTCCCTGCTGAGCCGTGGAAAGTCAAGGTGAGGAGGCGTGGCGGCGACGCATGTCAGCAACCGGAGCACAGTCATGTTTATGAGTCATCATAAAGGGTCAGCATGTCACTTCTGCCCGGAGGTAGCCTCACTAATCTGGAGAGTGCATGGGGGAGCATGCACAAGCTGCACCGGTTCAAATAAAGACCGTATCCTCCGGGAGATACAAGAAAAGCGTGTTCACAGAAGACTGACAGGGATAAATACATTCACTCTCTATCAGCGGTTCTGTATTAAGTGCTCACTTTTTTTTTTTTCCTTTTTTAAACAAATGCAATATGTCTGAGTGTCATTTTGATTGTTTCACCTCACTATCGGCGCCGTTCTGCCTCCGTCGTCGTTCAGTGCGATGCGATTTCCTCGACGCTCCAAACTCGCAGCTCATATCAAATAATTATTCAGACGGGAGCTCAAATGAAAACATGATGGATCGTCTTGTGCTGTGACACCGACACACAGCACAGGCAAACACTGGCACTCATGGCGGTAATTGCTGTAACATTTTTTTTTTTTCTTCGTCCCCACACACACATTACAACTGATGGAGCGGATCAAATCGCAAATTAATAAAATCAATATTGTATCTGCGGTATGTGTCCATCGATTTAGCACACTCCTCTGCCATTATTAACGGCGGATCTGACTGCACAATCTCGCTGGCTTATGAAGATATGGAGAGAAGAGCGGTAATTCATCCTTTAAGAAAAAAAAAAGAAGAAGAAGACGCTCCCCAAGCAGAATACAGATAAAAGCTGTCAGTGAAGGTGGTCGAGAGTGGAGGGGGTGCCTGAGACTTTGGAGTGAGGGAACAGAGGTCGCAAATAAAGGGATACGTTTGGGTGTGGGGGGGGGTTGGGGGTTGCAGGGCTTTGGGGCAGTGAGAGCACTTAAAGGACAAAATGTAAGTGAAAGTGAGGGAGGGTAGAAGAAGAAAAGAGGGGAGTATTAGGACCGAGAGGGAAAGCTTGTCAGTGGAATACAGAGCCGAGAGTCCGCCGCTAAAGGAGAGTTGGAGTCATGGGCGGCTGATTCCCTTATTAAACACTCAAATCCTTCAGCCGGTCTCAGGAACTTGGTAAAGGAGACTTGTGTTAAAAAGCCCGTCCACAATTGAGCTGCCATGTTTCCGTCCATACCTCAGTGCCAATTAACACACAAAGAAAATATGCATACTTCTCGTCAACTTTCGCGACAGAGGGAGATTTCGGCTCGAAGCATACGTCCGTCACTTTGAGCTGAGCAGCCGTAATCAGCACATGTAAGCACGCAAACAGAAAAGCGCCTTTAAACGTGGATCGTTCCAGCCAAAAATCACCTGATTGCTTCATTCTGGGAGCATGACGGTCGCTTCGTGGGCTGTCACACATGAATTCATTCATATCCGGCGATAAAATGTGTCTGAGAAGCCGTCTCCAGTGACCGCTTGAGATTACACTTTGCTTACCTACTCAATATACAAATAAACGCCTACATGACTTCTGCTATGTTTATGAGTTGCCAACAGTTTTTTTTTTTTTTTTTCCATCCTTAGGTGATATCTGTGCACAATCTATAGTTATGCTACATAAGATCCCTCCATATTCTTCCCTGGTGGACCACTAATAGGAGGCCTGGATGTTCGCGCAATTAAACCGCCAGACGCGGCTTTCCAAATTTATTGGACTGTTGTTGTTTTGTGACATGCTTTTTTTTTTTTTTTTTTTAAGAAATGCATTGCTTTAAAGAAGGCACCAAAAGTGCTGTGGCTCTCATGATTATTGGAGACTTTCCATTGGTCAAAAAGGCAATTACTTTACATTGTGTTAGGACAGGAAAGCAAGTCCCTGCATTGGGTGGTCGCTTCTTTTTTATAGGGAGTCATTATGCCTGTGACTGTGTGCCTCAGTATGATTTTTTTTTTTTTTTTAAAGGTGACACTGGTGAAAATAAAGTGAATGTAATGAAAAACAGGATGGGATGGGACTGGAAACTTTACTAGCGATCCAACCGTGAGCAGTCGGCCTGGAATAATTAAGGGCTCTGGGTTCAGCTGGGTCCAGTCGGACTGGAGGTCAGTCGCAGTGCCGCTTCGATAACGACTGGCTGGAAACCAAACCTCTAAGCTGAACGAGCAATATGTTTGATATGCGGCCACGCCGTTCGAGTATGTCCAGAATATAGCGTATATACATAAATTTAAAAGAATTACAGCGGGATCCTGCAGTGAAAGTAATGGCTTCTGGATGAGATGGGACTTGCGGTGACATAAGCCAAGCAACTAATGGAATTGTGAAACCAGAATTACTGTCTCCAAGTTGCACAGCTGAACCAATGAGTGACGTTGCGTCTGACATTGATTGTTTGCTTGGGCCAGGGGACTGCAAACCTTCACTCTTATTTTTTCTTTACTTTCATTTTAATTTCTCACTGGAAACTTTCACAGCAGACGATATTTCAAAGGGGCCTTTATCTTGCAGTTCAAGATAACAAATACAAAAAAAAAAAAAAAAAAATCTATGTCACATCCTTCTATTTCATCTGACTCCACTGCTCACGACAGCTGATTAATACTGAGAATCTGACCCCAGACGTCAGCTGGAATAAAATTCAATGTGGACAGACTCATTTGTTGTGATAAATCTGTTCTCTGGAGATGAAATATATTCATCTGCTGCAGATACATTTAATTTGGTGCGCCTTTTTGATGATCAAAGATGAAGAACTGTAGACGAGACTCGGGGAAAATATATGAAGGGAAAGCTGTTGTGGAATATAATAAAAAGTAGTCAGCTTAGGCATTTTAAAAAAGGGGACTCGCAGAAGTTCAACTATCAAGTTGACATGAGGTCAAGAAAAAGTATCAAATAACCCTTTAACAGGAGATTGTGAGCGTAACCAAGTGAACATAACCACTCACCAATAACGGATAAAAAAGACGAATCTCACAGGATGACAGGTAGATCTGTGCTCCTCATGCAACAAAGTGGATTATTTTCTCTTGACTGGAGAGAACCGCTCATGCAGGACTGCTGCTTCAGAAACTTTCTGGACTGTGGACCTGCCACTGGGACCATCTGCTCCCTCGGGGTCTCGCTCCTCGCCACACACAAAGCCGACAGACATGTGTGCACACACACACACACACACGTGCCACACTTTATAGACTTTTGCGACTCTGAGACGCAGCAGAGGGGAATGCTTTGTCACCTGCTTTTTTTTTCTGATTTCTATGTGTTTTCTTACAGGCCTTTCTTTCGGGTTTTTTTTTTTCTCCTCTTAAATCGATTTTCCAGGAGTGTTTTCAAGCCTTTTTTATAGTTTATACATGAATGAACTTGCGGTCTTGCTTCTATGTTTACATCAGCGGACTATGAAAACGCCAAATAAATTATTCTGATGGAATCAAGATTTGACGTCTGATTAAAACTGCATTACTGTCCACTGCAGCTTCAGCTATGTGACCCAGGTAAGATACACTAAGTAGCTGAAAAAGCAAAATCTGCACATTTCAAGGAGTCAGCCCCCTAAAAAAAAAACAGATATTTTCCAACTTTGGATCACAGGTAGGAAAAAAAAGCATAAAAGTTACTGTCAGAGCACTGAGGAAGAGCCACATAAGGACATGAAAAGTTTGAAAGATAGTTTTGATTTGAATGCGAATTGCTCGAACCTGCTTCAAATCAGCAGCTGCACTCTGCAGAGACTCCCCTGAACCCATGTTCAAATAATTCCAGTTTTTATGCCACTTCTGAGAAATCTACAGACCATCGGGATTTTTATGGGACGTAATTATCGTAACTTTGGCGTTCCACTCCAGAGGTCACTATAAAACAATACGGGAGGCCAAATGGCGCCGTCCGTGCCACTTCCTCTGCCCTCACCTGGATTTCCCCTCTCTGCGGCCATCCTGTCACTCCATGCTGATCCTTTCCTTTCCCCACCCAAATCTTTCCATTTGGGTTCCGAGCAGACAGTCAGCGTGTTTTAACCTGCTGCCCTTATTAAAACATTTTTATTTACCCTCCCTCAGAGATGCCGCGGCAGTCTGAACGTTACTTTGATGTCTACTGAGCTGAACTGAACCGGACACTATGGGTACGCTTGGTTCTGATGAAAGGCAAACGGCCGTCCCTGCTGTGAAGCAAACAAAGACTCAACATGATCACACAGGTTTCTTCAAAGACCAAGAGCCGCGGACTGGTGGAGTTAATGGGAGGATTGTGACAACTACCAACTGTGAAATAACAACTGTGTGATGAAATACAGCAATATATAGGTGTTTCATTCTTCTATTTAATGTTACTGACAATATAATCTAATCGCTGCATGATTTCAGTACTTAATTACACAGAATGCGCTTCATCAATACGTTACACAACCAAGACCCTAATGTAGATGTTCAGTAAAATTAAACCTAAGCCCGTTGATACGATTGATGCAGGATGCAGAAAACGAGGAACGCATTCATCTCCTGTCCGTTAAACGGGAGACGCTAACAAACTGATAAACAACGGCGCTGAATCGGTTGGTGGGACTGAACGTCGACAAACCGCATCATTTTTTTTCCCCCCACTGTACACAACACTGTCAATATCACATCCTGTTCTCAGACGGGGTGTCATGTTTTTCATGTTACAGGACCCATCATGTGTTATCACACCCACCGCTGGGCCTTAATCTGTTGTACTAGACGGGATGACACATTGGAGATATTTCAGAGCGTTTGGAACATTACCAGTGTGCAGGTTTATTGGGTTGCTCATGAGTCACTGTTGTTAAGAGGAGGAAATGAGAATGGGTTGGAGTATTATGCAGCGGTTAGGACTGTGGGGTACGTACTGTAGGGAACGCATTCGTATTGGACCTCCAGGTACTTGTAGGTTCCCGGGCACGGGTCAGGAAACACGTCTGGTCCGGCCACTACAGCACACTGGGTCCTGTTGTTACACCTGGAACGAGAAAGAAAAGGATTTGGTCAAAAACTGGCTACAATATACAGCAGCACATTAATCACGGCTTTAATTTGTGGGAAGTGACGGCGAAAGCAATGAGTTCTTGTTGTTTGGAATAATTCAGACTGAAAAACATCCCTGAAAAAGAAAATGAATTGTACAGTCTAATGTAAAATTAATATCTTACATCAGTGTATATTTAAATTAGTGCTCCACTTTTTTGGATTCAAATTAATCAATCAGAGGAGAGAAAACTAAGGCTGTGGAATAATGGTGAACTTGCTGAAGGTAACAGTTCTCAAATGTAATAGTTGGAAGTCTGCTGAGGTTTTGTAAATAAACAAGCCGCTGATGATTGGCTGAGTCAACCAGTGGTTGTTTTTCCACCAGTCTGCCACCTTGAGGATGATACCTGCTAAATAATTAAGCTGCTAGGCAAAGAAGCAAGAGTGTGTGTGTGTGTGTATGTGTGTGTCTGTAAAATACAAAAGTCTGGCAGCTGCACCATTCGCAGCACTGCTGCAACATTTCAGCATGGAGCCATTTCTGTTTTGGTGTCCTTTTTTTTAACAATGACTGCACTAAATAAGCAATGAAATGAAAACATTGTGCATTATTGAGTGCAAACATGCACAGGCGTTTCCTCAATCTGCAACGAACAATCTTAAATGGTCTTATGGGAGAGGAAAGAGTCTGTTTTTAAACAGCGGTGCAGTAAGGTGAGGGCACTAATGTGATTTGTTACTCTTTTACTGCATCAGAGCTGCGACAGCGCCCCATCGTTCTACCATCCAAGTTGAGAAAAGTGCGACCAGAAAAGGTTACGGGGCTGAATCAGGGTGCAATTGAGAACTTTACTGTGTCTTTACTGTGGCGTAGCATGAACGGGGTACATTGTTATTAAGGCATGATGGATGGTGGCGTCGGAGGTGGAGAGGACACGGCCCACTCGGCGCAAAATCGGCTGCTACGTGAGACGTAGGTCTTCATTAAAGAAAACAATTACGGTGGCGGTGGCCTTCTCCTGTGCCATTTTGTTTCTGGCAGTCATCAATCAAACCCCCACTTCATATGCAAAGAGAGCCCCTCGCCACACACAGCACTTACCTAACTGCATTCATTCCTAAATATTTTGACAGGTATTGATCCGCTGGAGCTCTGTATCTGATTGCAAACTGAAAATAATCAGATGTGAAAGCAGACCAGATCTCTCTGACATCCTTCGTAGTATATGTGATCTTAATGAGGCAGCGAGAACGCCGTATATCCGGAATGGCAGTCCGTCACATCCGTGGTCATTTACGGCCCGCCATTATCTCACAATATATAAAAGGTATTTATTTCTCACCGTGGCAAATCGCAGTCTGAGTCCTGTGAAGGTCAAGGCGGGGTCTGACACAATGATTCATATGCCACAATTAAAGGATTCTCTACACCTTAATTAACATTGATTGGCTGCCGACTAATCAATCGAACCAGTGAGGGACAAGCAAAAAGAAAAAAGAAAAAAAGGAGCCCATCTCATTTTGAGCCTACTCAGTAATGAGATATGGTCTGCCGACTCCTTCCCATGTGAGCTTAACGGGATCGTGAACCACCCCCCCCCCCCCAACACACACACACACACACACACACACACACACACACACACACACCCTCTGTAATTCACTCAGTCACCGGCCTCAGTCAGCTGTCGGCAGCTTGTCTCGACCCATGAAGAGTTAATTTGCAGGCAGTAAATGCCAGTCAAATAAATACGGGGGGTCAAAGCCTATGAAACGGAGAAACAATTAAAAAGACAGCGTTCCCGTCTCCGCAGCGTCTCCCCCTGCCGTCTCCGCGGCTCTGTTCTGTTTGGAGCTGGTGGCCGAGGGAGCTTGTAATCAGCAGGTGAGAACACTGCTTAAGATTAGGTGTCACACAGGATTAGATGAGAGATGGATAAAAGAGATATAACCAGCCGGAGTGCGCCAAAGAACGGACGTATAAATGGCAACACACGCAGTTTCTTTTTTCTTTTTTTTTTTTTTCCATTACAAACCAGATAGAAAGCATTCGCTGACTTGCTTCACAGAGGAGCGTAAGTACCTGTTTGATCTGCGGAAACCATTAAAAAACAGGACAGCGGGAATGTATTTTTGGATTTAAAGATGCTCCCCCAAAAGTTAAGCTACGATCAAATCTGAAATTTTAATCATACGGCGGTTTATAACTTTCTCTTGAGGGATTAAACGTCGTAATGTGTATTTAACATGGATTGGAAACTTAATCTCTGCCTTAACATCTATCTTGACCCATATTACAAATCCTTTTTTACCACTGATGTGCATTTATTTATTACTTTTTTTTTTTTAATCATTACACACATGCACACACACCATTACAGAGCCATAAATACCCCCTGATCAGTTTTCCTATAGCATCCTGGAGGCACCTGGACATTGCAGGGGAATAAAATAAGGTGGAGAAATAATTACAATTAAATGTATTAAGTACAAATCAATAATGGAGTGGGAGAAGGGATCGATGGGGAGAGAAGCTGCCCGCACCACGTGCCGCAACGGCTTCACAATACCAATTAGGAGGGTAATCAGGATTTCATCAGACACTCGGCTCTGACGGAGCCCTTTGAACCGCCGGCTGGGGAGGATTCCCAGTGACTGATGCATTCATAAACATATAGGACGAGGCGCAATGCAGGGAGAGCAAAACAGCAGGTGGTTCCCAGCTTTCTGGGATACACGCAGGAGGTAAATGAATGGATGTAGAAGAGAAGCACGTGCTATTATACTTATTCATTGCTGCAAAATGTGCTACACCTTTTTGTATGATACACTCAAAAGTATAATGTGTAATAATACATTTTTTTTTTTTTAATATTTTATCTTAGTTACTATAATATCAGAGGGAACTATCAAACATTGTCATTTAAATCATCTCCTCCTCCATATGAGCCGGGACAGGCCCCAGTTTAAAAGCCTGGGATCACTGCTACCCTGACAGCAGCGTTACAAAGTGCTCTCCACTGCTCGCATAATGACAGCGACTGATAAAGGATTACATGTTCATCTGGAAGCAATCATTGATCAGACCAGGTTTCAAAACAGAAAAAAAAAAAACAAAACAAAACACAATTTCGCAGTTTGGCCATAAACTACCCCTTTTTATCCACATTCTTGATTTTCCGTCCACGGAGCGCTTTTTTAGCCCTACTGTTCCCTCGTCTGCTGTTTGTTATAACAGGCAGATTAGAAGTCAGACTGCCAGCTGACGAGGGGAGATGTGGCACAAAGCGCCGGAGCCCTATGTAAGCACAAACTGTAATCACTATAATCACCGGCTGATCCCGCGGCTGCCTCTGATGACAGTAAGTGGGCTCAGACCCTTCAGTCTGTTGACCATTGACACAAGGCAAATAATAAATAAATTCATTAATGAACGGATGAATGAGTAAATAAATCAATCGGAAAGAAAGCAGGGGAACAACAGGGCGGTGCAAGACGGGGACGGTGCGGCTGCTGTCAAAGTGAGACAGATTCGTCGGTGTTGGAGAGTAATAAAAGAGAATTGGTGTGCACCACTGTTCGCTTTCAGAACTCAAGTGATTTATATCAGCAGAGAAATACCAGCCGAGTGAAGGGAGGGGAAGGTTCGCCAGATTTTAAAAGTTCAGGAGTGAAGGAGGGGAAAAAAAAAAAAAAAAATGTTGCTGAAGCTGCTTCCAGCACGCCAAATTGCTCTGAGCAATTTTCCATAGAATCCATATCAAAGAATTTTGCCTGAAGTGAGTCAAATAAGAGACGGTTCAGCTGCCGTTCTGCATTTGAAGGGACATTTTTTTTGAGTTTCTTCACAGTTCATATATATTCGATGAAACAGTTCCTGTGAGGGGCCACAAAGTTTCCATTTGCTTCCAGAAGAACTGGATCCAATGGAACGCACACGCTGATGTTGGTTTCTACGATTAAAAAAAAAAAAAAAAAAAAAAGCAGTTTGGGAAGTGTGTCTGCCTGCCAAGACAATGTGCGGGTTGGCATTGTTTGTTCCGTCTCTATTTGCTGTGCACACACACCAGTGAGAGTTTGTATTTGTAAGGAATAAGGAGGGAGAGGAGAAGAGTTGGGGGGGGAGTGATGGACGGGTCAATATTCCCGTTCCTCTGTTGGGACCCATTACGCTTTAGTGATGATCTTCGCCACCCACGGTGGACTTCATTCATTATCTTTCTCTTCTGCACACCACCACATCCATCTTTTCTCATTCAGCCCGTCTCCTGGCGCAACACACACACACACACACACACACACACACACACACGGAAAGGCAACCTCTAAAACTCCCATGTAAACCTAAGAAAAACATCATGAGACGGAGGGAAGCGGCAGCACTGTGCGTTTGAATCTCCAGTTAAACCCAGGAGCATCAAAGACTCATCGCTTGGTGTCAAATAGTGCAGCTTTTTTTTTTTTTTTAACAAAAAAGAAGAATTATCTACTGAAGTCCAAGTGGAAGCCCATTGTTCACAGTGAGAGGCCTGTTAAGAACCATATGCATAATGTTTCCTGTTGTGAGCCTGCTATAGAAAAATATTATTCTTTTTTTTTCAATTATTTAGAGTTGCTTCAGAGATACCTCACACTGGGGATTATCAAACAAACTTGAACAACCATGCATATAAATTTAATTCAAAGAAAATAAACCGATTTTATTAACTTCTCCAGCAAGCTTAGTGGAGTCGGGCCTAAACAGCAAACAGTATGAATATTAATAGAGAGGAAAGACAATAAATTCAATAAAAACAAACTCATAGCGGAGGAAGAAAAAAAGTTATTAGCTTCTATATTTCTTGAACTTGCAGACACAATTTTAAATGGCAGTTTTCCTGGAAACCTATCTCCTATAGTCAGACCCAACCAATCTGTGCTTGTACTGGCAGCCATACACATTACATAGTGTAATTGGCTGCACCGCAGCAGAGTGTGTGTGTGTGTGTGTGTGTGTGTGAGTGTGAGGGGGGGGCCCCATAAAGGCAAACGTCTCTCACCAAGTTAGTAAGTGAGCGATGATGTTACATCTGTCGTCCAGTGTTTCAGAGACAGTCCAGTTATTTACTCGGTTTCTGCCCAGACGGAGAAGAAGCTTGTCTGCAGACCACATGACCGGGAAGGAACGTGGATGTGTGGACATGAGGCTCTCTGGAAAACTTGCCAGAGTTGAAAAATGAGTGGAAAAACAACGGTGCGATAAAACCCCGGGACTTTGTGTTCACTAATGATTTAAATTCATACCAATGTTTTCATTCAAACGTCAAGCTCAGGCCCCATTTACAAGACAAACTTTCAAATGAAAAAGCATCCTATCACTGTTTTTGTTTCAGTAAAGTTTTGCGTTTACATGACAACATTGTAAAAACTATGTCTGTTAACATAGAACACATGCACACTGAGAACAATACGTTACAAATACCAACAACGGCGAGTACGCAGACATCACATGGACCAAAAAAAGTTCGATTACGACTGGATTAAGGGTGATTTTAAAATGAAGCCAAGACACAACAAACGTTTTCTGTTTGAATGTGAAGACACTGTTGTGGAAAAAGGAATTCAGTAATACAATATCTGTTTCTTCTCTTTTGAGTTAAAATATTAGCTTCAAGAGTCACTACCTGGCCCTGCACTAAAGTTTGACACAGCTGTCTTGAGCCCTACATACATGTATTTAATGCATGCCACTTTTTTTTTCTCACCATTTTTCTGGAGGATTGACATGGTTGTTTTGATTTCCAAGAAGTGCCATACTGTCTCAAATCATGCTGCAGCAATAACTAAAGGTAGCCCTAAGGAGAAAAAAACATTTTAAGAAATGTAAACACATTTATATGTAATCTTAAAAAGGCACACATTGGCTGAGATTGACAAAGAGTTTGCATTGTCTTAAAGTATTCTGCGTTGTCGTTCTGTGACTTCGATAAAGGTTTCTTAACAGTGATCAACCTGATTCATTTTAGAGGGGACTGAAAATCCAGTAATTAATTCCACATCTTGCACAAAGTAATACATAAACCTGGAAGTGGGCGTTATTTGAAGGAGGTGTGTCTGGAAGTGCTGGTGTCTGCAGATGGATGTTATTGCTGAGTCATGCTAATATGACTAATCACAGCTGGGACACTCTTATCAGAGCGCTCAAAACCCGAGGTTAACTAGTCTCCAAGGTTTTTCTTTAACTCGCTGCACAAAAAAAACAAGCGAGTTTACTGGTGTCAGAGCGAAAACAACAAAGCTTTGGGAACAAACAGGTTTAACTGAAAAGTGATCCACATTCAAACAGCCTACGCAGAGATACACCTCACTTGCATGCAGACACTTAACCTTGTCTATGCCCAGCTAACTGACCAATTATCTCTAATGGCGCCGCCGAATCGGGCCGACAAATTGTCTCTTTATTCTAAAGCGGCACACTTTGTTTCCAAAACATGGAGGGAGCCGCTCGGCGCAGATTGAAAAGCCGAAGAGAGGCAGATTGGGAATGAATGTGTTCGGCATAAACACAATGGTCGGGAGTGGGCGTGGGGGGGATTTAAAGTGCATCGCCGAGGGAGCTCAGCGTTCTCGAGTGCACCGGCGCACAGAGCAAAGCGCAGACGCGAGAGAAGACGCTCAAGTGGAGGCACCTTCGGATCCAACAGATGATTGATCAACGGGAAGTGTCACAGTTGATAAAGACGACGGCATTTAAAGATTAGCGCGCCGCACCGCTGCCTGCCTACTGGGTGGCATTAGCAACATGCTACCAAACTTAAGAAAATCATCCGTCAGTGTTTGCGTGCAAGACTACGGGTGACAAAACATCAGCCATATTCCTTTTTTATAGGATTAACTATGTGGAACTAAGCAGAAATGAATAAAGCGGGGAAGATAGAGTGTTTATGTGCGTGAGCTATATGAATGACCTTTATCAGGGTCTATTAAGTATGGAATAAGAGTTTCATTAGGGATGGTGAAACAAAGGTCAGGATTGATCATCTCTCATGAACTCCTTTCACTGCTTACATAAATTCAATGCTAGAGCTCAAAAAAATGAGCATCTCAAGCCCATTTTTTTTTCCTTCTGACAACCATAATCCCTCTCAGCCATTCACGCAGATTAGTGGCTTTCATAAGATTTTACATCACACAGTTTTCCTCTCTCTCTAATATTGTATTTGGAAGATAAGCCGCAGTTCATCCCGATGCACAACAAGCACAGAAAAACACAGCGGCGCTGAAGCAAAGTGAGTTGATGTGTCGGAGAGATGATGAGTCTGAACAAGGAGAACTCGGGAGTTTTTTAAGTTCCCCGCTCCGGAGTTTGTGGTTGGGGGCGACATATGGATTCAGCTGGGAGGCCTTCTGCTTGGCAAATAGCCCAAAAGTGCACGTATATGAGCTCAGCTGGGTAAACACACACTTTACTTGTTTGGCCGCAGGAGCCTGCACTTCAGCTGTGCTGATGACTAAAATAATATTTGTAACACAGAAGATAGAACATTCTTCTTAAACGTCATGTTGATGAATGGGACTGACGTAAGCAATGGTCAACCAATAGCTCCTCCTTTGAATTACGCCAGCGACTAAAACTAAAACCAGTAAATAGGCTTTAAAAGAGGGGAAGTTCAGTTACTGGCTCCTGAATTCACCTGGGATCGGCTACAGCGTCCTGCAACCCTCAGTGGGACAAAGTCGTCCAGGAGATGGACGGGTGGATTAAATATTCACCGTTTTCAGAAAGTCAGTCGTTATCCCTTTGACTCCATTCTCTTTAATAGGTTCTGTAATATCCCCATTTTTTTTATTCTTCGCCTGTTTTAAAAAAAAAAAAAAAAGCCTCAATAAAGCTTTAACTTGTGTATCTTTAGCCCCTTTCATCTTCGGTTCAAAGTAAAACACAAGGGGGTGCACAGGGCACGGGGAATGGAGGGGTCAGGCCAGATAAAGGTTAGAATCTCAGGAGACTCGCTCCTTCCGGGACGATCCCGTTGATACTTCTGAGAAGAAATACATTCACCCACTGTTTGAGGGCAAAAGAAGGTTTCATGAGAGCAGAGAAATGTGAGCGGACGTCACAAAGCCCCGCTGTGCACTTCGGGTAAACAAACCAGACGTATGGAAGCAACACGAACTGTACAGAAGACAGACCGAAGCTGCAGCAGCCCAAATCATCTGAACATTAACAATTAAAGCCTCCCCGCTTCAAAGAGCTCCAGAGCAGTGTTTATATCACCTTCAGTTCACACCAACAGTCTCATGTAAAGGTCTGAACCAAGAAATCCCAAACCAGTTTCATGAATTCTGAATAAAATTCAGCTTCTTGGTTCTACTCTGAAGGAGTTAAAATCCAGCCGCAGTCACAGCGAGCCTCTTTGAAAATAATCCATCTATTTACAAGTCACAACAGGTATCAGATGATGCAATTCCCGCCTCCACCTGAAGGTCAAGCCATGACTCCGCACATGTTTTAGACATCCATCTGGCTGTGCACGGGAACGTTCCGTGTGAATATAAATTTGGCTCGTGTTGCAGAGTGCAGTTGGAGTGGGACGCTTCCAAATTCAACATTTGGGAGAGAAAAAAAAAAAAAAAAATGAGCGCAGTTCAGAATGCATACTGCTGGGGTATTGTTTAATTACACAGTAAAACCTTCGCCCTGCATGACAATTTATTTAAATTAGTGTAAAGAGTTCCTAGCAAAGCAGTCCAATTGTATTCCTTCGCACACTCTTTTTTTTTCCCATTCTTCTAAAAACAATGGCGGCGGTGTAATGAATCCTCTCGGTCATGAGTGCCTTTTGTCTTCATATGTGCGTTCGCATGTTCAGCTTATCTCCGCTTTCAAGGCGGCGCCGCGGCGAGTGGTCTTCTGGACGCGAGTGACTATCTCGAAAGGGCAAAGATAAACTCGCCGGAATAATCCTCAGCCTTTTTCCTTGGATGTTTCCAGATACACATCTCGAAAATTGCGCGGCTCAATAGAGAGCAAAGAACAATGTTTTCTTTAAACGTGATAGTGATTCCAAGTCTGGCCAATATTAGTTTAAATATCTCTCTCACCGAAACACATATTGAACCGCAGCCGTGCAGGCAGAGCGGAATTTCCAATAAATAATGCATTACGAGCACTCTGTTTTCTTTGTTTCATCCTATGAATGAACTCGATCCGCCGCTAATGTTTATCGAAGCAACATTCTTTCAGGCGCACAATCACTGCGAGCGAAAGGGTTGGAGAGCAGAGTTCTATGTAAATTATATCAGAAAAACCTACAGCCGCATGCAGGATGCTCGGAACAAAGCAACAACTGTGACAGTGACTAATTAAAATCCTTTTTTTGTGGGCTCGACCGTCAATACATCCCGGCCGGATTGAAACCAGGAGAGACTGACGCCTCGACATACAACTGGTGACAGGCGATGAGACGTTATATAGTGTTTCATCGGATCATTTCCCTGGAGGTAACAGCCTCACTCGGTTTGGATCACAAGATAACGTGTCAGCGGCCTTACGGCAGTGTTTCACTACCTTTTTTTTTGGTTCATGTTCCGCTTGTCATATTGCAGGTAGATAAGAAAGTTTAAATATACGTGGATGAAATGAAACAAAAGTCGAAATGGTGGTTTATTTATTGGTTGCATTTTAAAAAAGGTGTTCTATATGACTGAATTAAGGATAAATCAATGCAGTCATTTAAAAAAATGTGTTTCGAATCAGAAATTAAACCCGAAATCTTTCAGTTTCCCCACTCAGAAATTCTGCCTTTTGACACTCGAGAAGAAGCATCAGGTGCTATTTTCTAACAGATCTCCATGAAGTGAAAGAAAAAAAAAAAGTTAGAGCAATGGATTTTTATTCAAGACATGATGTGAAATCCACTGGAATAAGAAGAATAGGCATTGATTGTGAAAGTGCTTTCACTCCTCCTCCTCCTTCGCTTACCGCGGCCCACAGCAGAAAAATCTCCTGCCGACATCAATGCTCACATTTAATCCATCTCCACCATTAAAAGTAAACAAATAAACAGAGCGAGATGTATGATTTAAGTATATATGTGACTGTCAGGAAGCGGCGGCGGCGGCGGTGGCTAATCCCCGGGTGCGGGTGCTGTATGTAAATCACAACGCCCACCGTGTCTCTCCAGGTGCCCGAGAGGAGGCAGGAGGGAGGACTGGAACGTGCACTAACTTCTCGAATCGATTTGTTCGGTGGGTGAGGCTTATTCACCGGGGCCTGCCCGTCTAATGATTTACGATTTCCAGGATGAATTTTTCTTTTCTTTCTTTTTTTTTTTTTTTTTTTTTTATTCTCGCCAACAAACTGAAGCTGCTCCATATCCTCCCAGTGATGCTTGATTTATCTCCCGCCGTAGACCCCTGGGACTTTGAGCCTGCGGAGCCATTTTAGGCTAAGCCTCATTCCAGGGGGAATGTGTAAAAGTGAGGATTGGGTCATATTTCTTTCTGCAACTCGCGTCACATGGATACTGATGTGTCACACATCGAAGAGGAACGATAATTTGATGCGCGAGGTGTGAAGTGAGACTTCTGATGGGTGTGTGCCTGTGCACACACACGGGGGCATAAATTAAATTATGCCACTCGGAACGCGAGCGTCAAGGCAGGGAGAGAGCAAACATGTGCATAAACGTGCAGATGCATTCAATGTACAGCTTCTGCGGCACAGAGGGAAAATATTCCAGTGACAGGCCCCATCATGGCCGACCGGGGCCGGCCTTTTGAACTTCTCCCCACAGAGACTCTAAGCTCATCTCAAGAGGATCTACGGGTGTCAGATTCTTCAGCCAGATACCCAGCGGTGCCACCGCTGCGCCGGCCTTCAGAGGGACGGACGCATTATGAAGACAGAGAGGCAGAAATGCCACCAGTTTGACTTTTCAAGGCATCAAGTCTTGTTTGTCACGCACAAAGAGTGACGTCTGCTGCCGGTTCGAGTCAAAGGAGTTCTTTGGGGAGCTTATGTGGCTGCGTGCGCCGCGCAGCAACAACAAAAGGAGATTCTAATCCTTTTCCTTGGACCGCTCTCCAATCTCTGTTCTGGAAAATTTGTGAAGAAATTCTGAGGTTTGCCGGAACAAAGCACACAAAAAGTGCACCAACACTCAGATGGAAAAGCGCTCCATTCACTGTATTTATAATCTACACTCAAATCAATAGGCGCACTGTATCACTGAACCCGCTCTCCTACTATCTCTCTCACTCACTTTCAAAACAGGCGCACACACACACACACACACACCAAGGCCTGCCTTTAAGCAGAGATTTTTCATTTCCAGTCGCTGTCACCATGGTAACTTCCAATGTCCGACTTGGGCCAGTATGTGCTTCTAGCGCTTTCCTTCTTCAAAGGCTTTTTTTTTTTTTTTTTTCCCCAAAGCCCAAAACCACATTGCTTCACTAACGGTCACCCACAGTGCTTAGCTTCTTTTGGGGGGGGGGGGTGTTAGCAGCTAATTACCTCACATGACAAAGGGATAAATAGATGCCTCTAATAACAAACCGCTCTATCCATACAAGCCACAAGGTTAAGTAATAAACGAATCTCCCTGCACTACCGTCCGTCTTGTAATCCTTCCAGTGAAGAAATGGCATCAAAGAGCCCCGGCATGACCCTGCAGGTTCTTAACCAGTCGCTCAAAAAAACCACACGTGAACTGGAGCGCTCTTACTTCAAGTTTTTTTTATTTTTTTTTTTTCCCCTCACATTCAAAATGGCTACCTTTGTTGCGCTGGAGAAGAGTGCCTTGGCAGAGCCGCCTGAGTGACAATCAAATATTCCTGTGTTGACCGATCGATGCGAGCCACCCCCCCCCCGACCTTCCTCATTCACATCTCAATAATGAAAGACAAGCAGGGGTTATGAGTGACCTCGATACAGGAGGGGTCAGGCGTCGATATCTCGGCATCGGTCCAGGACTGCATTGGCATGCTGGGAAATCACCGTGGGCCTTAAGGATTTCGCCTGAAGGATGCATGGCCGGGATTAAAAGCTCAGGCCCGTCTGAACTCTCCTGTCTTCTTTGTGTCAATATGCTCAGGGTGCTGTCAGTCACCAAGTCTGACTTTAGTCTGAGTGGAAAGTAATACACTGACCTGTGAGGGCATGAACCATCTCATTTAGCTCTGGAAGCACTACATGCACAGAGACAAGCAAGGAGCTCGGTTTAAAGTGTGACACTTCAATATATTGTCAATCTCAGTGACACAGAGGAGTTCTTCCACATATTGCGACTCATCCTTTATCTAATTGAAAAATATATGTAACTTTCCATGCTAACATGAATGTACAGTCATTAATATGAAGCCATTGCTGTCTAATAAAAATGTGAAAGAGTACAGACCCGACGCCTGCATCAACAACCAATATCCATCATAAATATGTAGATGTAATCTGCTACAGCTTTTTTTTAGCTTCAGAAAACACAGATTTAAGACAAACTGTCTAAACTTGAAGCGCCCTGATTAGTATTCTTATACTTGACAGCGTTCGACTGGCAACCACCAATTCAGCTTAATGAGTATAAATACCCATAATTCCCATAATTGATTGATGAGCAAGTGAGGCATTTGTTTTAAAATGTGCATTAAGTAGCTATTTGCTGCCGTCTTGTCTTCATTTGTTGCTTCAATACACGAAGGTTCAGGGATTCACAGCTCGTGGAGCATTTGTTTGAGAGACTGGGAGTTCAAGTAAGGTAAGCGCTCAGGAAGCAAGAGGCACAAAGACTGATATAGTCCTGCGCCTCTTCCCTCCTGGTGGACGTGACAAAGCATTTCTTGTGTTTCGCCCCACGCAGCACCACTGTCCCCCTGAATTTGTCAAGGGAAGCCAAGACATTTAGCTGTCTTTTAACTTCTCTTCCATACCAACAGGTCTCCTGAGATAGAGCCTGGGGGAGGGAGGGGAGTCTCATTCTGCTGGAAAACAAAGTCTAGAGTGTGTCATCCTGTCTGTTTGTTTCTGCTCGGCTTGTTCCCGAACTCCGGTATGCATTTGGTGTCAGCATCTGTTTGCAGCAGGAGATTTATTGCAAAACACTTTGAAAAATGACAGTTTTACTTGGATCACACTTTGTTGTGGCGCTGCGTGGATCCCAAAGTGTGTTATCCTCGCCTAATTCCATCATTTCTGGTCTCTATCATGACCCGAGGCCAGTCCCGCGAAGCGGGATTCGCGATTAGACGAGTTAACTTTGGGCTTAACCTTCTCTGCTTTTCACAAAGACGACTCGAGTTCAAACGGTGCTCTGTTGCCATGGTGCCTAATGCCGCAAGCCCAAACCTCCGAGGTTCCGGGCTTTCTTACAAACGCGTCTGAAAAGGACTAACTTCTTAAAAATCGACGAGGAGGTAGATAAAGCCACTGTTTTCCCACCGCAGAGACAGATGTGGCTGCTGTACGGCACTAAAAAGGAGCTCAGATTGACATATTTACAAGTAGGTGCTCAGAAGATAGATGATCATACATTACTTTAGTCATACTATATGTGCAGTACGACCGGTATTGCGCTCTACCTATAAAAACGGAGCAAGAAGTACTAAGTAGTGACTGCAGAAGCAATATATTTAATGCATTAGTTAATAATAATTGGTTTTACAGCATTCCGAGAAGTGACTGGCACATTTAGAACCTGCCACCGCAGCTAAGATGCACATTGAAAATTAAAGATGAAAGAAAATGACAAGACAGTATTTGACAGCGGGCCTCTCGGTTCCATTACGAGTTGAAATATTTTCCATACATTGTATTGTGTTAATGAGGAAACGGGAGTTATGCTATTACTAATTCATTATCAGCTTAATTATAATTTCGTTTAATTATTGTTTTGTTTTGTTACTGCTCATATTCTCTTTGTGCACGAAGTTTTATCAGTTCTTGTTGCGGCGGCCTAATTAACGGCTTAATCATATCTTTTATTAAACATACTGAGGACAGATGATTGGTTTGCGGCTTTTTCAGGTGAAGTTGCACAGTGAGCAGTGCTTTAAATATATATATATATATATATAAAAAAAAAAAAAAGCACCAGAAAATAATGAGACAGTAGGGGCTGGTCAGAGGTGGGCAGGACAGCAAGTTTCAGGCTGGCATTGTCAAAAAAAAAAAAAAAAAAAAGAAGAAGAAGAAGAAAAAAACCTTCAATATTTGCATTTCAATACATACACAATGACCAACAGCAGTGGCCCAGAAGGCAGCTTTGTAAAACATGAAAACAAGATCCTTGAAAAGGGCCATTTCAAATTCAGAGCCCGTAACAAATCAAACATTGGCCAAGTTGCAAGCAAACAGACTTAAAAGCAACACTATTTGGGAACGTCGAGAAAACTCCATCAACTTTTTCAAGGTGACATGCAAAACCTGATTGCTGAGACAACATCAGTGGAGGAGGAGGAAGGAGGGAACAGAGGTGGTTCTTTTATCTCTTCTTCTTCTTCCTCCCTTGCTGTCATGAGCATGAGAACTGGCCCAGCCCCGCTCCTCAGCGTATCCTCGGTACCGTGTCGGTCCAACAGCAGGAAGGCAAAAAAATACACAACCACGGCGTCGGCACGCTGCAGACGGCGACCTGAAACGGCCTCACATAATTATAGTTTGAATAATTAAATACAGCCAAATCAAAATAGTGAATTAAATTAAACAAGTTCATGGGAATTATCTGATAAATGGAGGTCAAAGATGATCTGATAAGCGGCTAAATTCCCGCCTGGTCAACGATGCTGTTCATAAAGTTGATCATTTCTGATGTGTTTTTTTTTTTTTTCATACATTAGTTTCTTTGAAACGCAACAAAAGACGCTTTCCTTCGCATTCTATTGCTTGAAATTCAATGCCACAGGAGCCTCCCGGGCTCCACCATCGCCCCCGTCTCAATGAGCATGTACACGAGGAAATTAGGTACATGTCAGCACCCACAAAAGTGCCTTTTCTTGCTTTATGCGCGGCTCTTTTCGGAGCGAACAAGGAGTGGGCGGGGCTGCAGGCTACACTCCTCTATGGTATATAGCATCACTCAGCGGCGGCCAGAAGCACTTCCCTTTAAAATCACAACACAGCCGAGGAACGACCACGGTCCAGTGGCCGAGGAGGCCATTGATGGAATTAAGGCTCATGAATAAGAATGCAGCGCGGGCCGAGTGAGAGCTCTCCCACTGTGTAATATTGACATGCTCCCTGGTCAGAAAATAGCCCGGCATAATTAGCTTTCACAAGCGAGTGTGGGGCCAGCAGGAGAGGCCACTCCAGACACAGACAAACCCTCAAAAGGAACGCGTGTGAAGCCACTGAAAATGAGCGAGTGGGAGACCGAGGAGGAGCGGCGGATCTTCACTTTACTGCACAGTTGATCTGCCTGCCTGCAGAATTACATTACTGAGACATTTACAGGACAAAAAAAAAAAAGAAGAAGAACCTATGGAGCTTGAAAAAGTAATTGGTCATATCGAGACAAGATCCAATGAAAAGCTCCATTGAGCTTTTGTTGTGGAATTGTTTCATCAACCGCTGATGAGTTTTTGAAGGTGGTAAATGACCTCTGACCCTGCTGATGAGTTGAGCCTCTCATGGAAATGGAGGCAAAATTAAGTGATATGATGCAGAGCTTGGCTTTCGGAGCCAACATATGGAGTGTGGGCCAAAGCTGGACGGCCAGGAAGCTCATCTGAGCCCGTGGGAAGATACAAAGAAAGCATCCATTGTGTTTTATTTCTGAAAGTAACAGCTGCTTCTGGTAAATTCACTGGGGTTCGCAGTGTTTTACTAAGATTAACAAACATAACAAAACACTGCCTGACCACTGGCAAGGTAGTTCAAGAATCAAACACACTTTGAGCCTGAGTTTGTAAAAATAAACACATTGAGGGCTGCAGAACGCCACCGTTGATAACCTTCTTGCTTTTTTGTGGCAATTTAACATATTTAAAATGACTTTATGATGAGAATGAAGTCCTGTTCAGATTGTCTTGACATGTATAAAACACCCAAAATTGACACAACTAGTATTATTTATAGTTAATATTTTAAGTACTGCTGTACTTACAAATGGTCAAAAACACAAAAATGAAAGCCAAACTTATTCATTGGTCAATAACTGTTACATAATGACATTAAATGAGGACTGAATCTGTGCTAAATAGCAGATTAATCTTTTTTTTTTTTTTCAAAAACTGTATCCACAAGTGATTACGGGAATATTTTAATTCAAGCCATTAGCTCAAGGAATGAATATCATCAACCTAATTGGCGGTGTTGTTGCTGTTATCAGCTACTGCTGTAACTCTGGATGCACTGAAGGGTCTGCAAGGTCCCCAAAGAGTCTACCACCGGGCATTTCTATATGAGAGAGGAGAACAGAGTGCAAATGTTACCAACGCTGTGAATATTCAACAGCTCGGCCTAAATCAAAGAGAATTATGCAGCCGTGGCCATGAAACATTGATCGACTCGGAGCCATCGGTTTTTATCAGCTTTAAGATTGATACGCCGTGTTTTCCGATACCGCGTGAGCCACGCAGGTGAGCCGGCCAGCCGAGATCAAAGGGGAAAATAACGGGACTGTTTTATAGCGATTAAGCGCTAATGGTGGGTGTGATTTGAAGCGGAGTGTGTTTTAACTCACAGCCCGCTGCCAAGACTTCCAAATCCTGTTTGAGATCTTTGACGATAAAAAATGGAAATCTGTTGTCGTTTTTTTATGGTTAGAAAAGAAAAAAAAAAAAGCAATATTTGTAACTTGCATCAGAGACATCTTAAAAGTGGAAGGTGGCAGTAGATGAGAGGGTGGAAAGAGGCCAGGCCAATAAAACCGGCCCATTTCGAGGCTCTAACCATGTGCAGTCATCAGAAAGTTACCAAATAAACAAGGTGAGACCACTCCTTGTCTCACTCCCCTGAATCCGTCTCGCCAAGGTTAGAGGGCGTGCGTCGTGAATGTAGATCCAGCCTTTACTGCCCCGGAGCGCGGGGATTGGTGGGACTCGCTCATGCCCGTCCGAAGCCCATTACCGACAGACGCGGGCAAAAAGACTGAAGAGAAACATTTAAGTGAAATAAGGGAAACTTAAGCATGAGTGCAGAGGAGGTAAAAGAGGACTCGGTGTCAGAGAGTAATTGAGAGGACAGGGAGAGAGACAGAGAGACGGGCAGATAGGGGGATTAAGGTAGCGCCTTGTAATGCTGGGCTGAGCAGCGACTGGAGGCTTTCCCGGCCAAGCAGTTCCAGGCGTCTATCATTTCAGAGGGACTGCGGGACCTCGTCGCAGCCTAAACTCCGGAGGATGACTCATTTTGGAGAAATGCTCGAGAGCGGCTAAGCCGGCAGACAAACATTCACAGAAACTTATGAGCGCACACAGAGCAGACTGTTTAAATACTTGCGATAAAAGCAACAAGAGGAGGAAGGAGTGCTGTACGGCAGTGGGCGCAAAGCTGGAGAGATGTGCCCCCGCTTTACAGGACCAAAGTCAAGTTAATCCCTAAAAGCGCAACAACAATCATCTAAAGGGACAACAACAAAAAAAATGAAAAAATTCAAAGAATACAGCTGTATTTGAGGTTTTTAAATTGAAGTTCACTGCTTGCAAAAGGAAGATCCAACATGAACAACTGACATGGTTTTAAAACTCACACCGGTCAGAGAGTCGGTTGAATGACATTTAAATGTCAGTAATATCCAAAGAACATCAACAGCCAGGATTAACACCTGTTCATCAAATCGCTGTTGAGTTGAGTTGAGGGGAAGAGTCTAAAGTCGGCTCGAAAATGAAAGTTTGAACCTTCAGCTGGAGAAGGCAACAATCTTTGAGAAAGCATCACAGCAGGATCGACGGGACAAGCAGTAGATCACGGTCTGAGACGCCGCCGCTGAAGGCTGTTGTTATTTTCATTAATGCACCAAAGAGCAGGACGAAGCGGAATATAAAAAGCAAGTGTGCCGGTGATTAATCATGATCTTCCTGGCCAGTCACATTACCGGCCTCATACATTTTAAACAGCTGTGTCAAACACACTGTGAAAATAATTTTGTTGTCCTGGAGGTTCAGAGTGGCGGCGCTGGAATACAGAGCGAGGCAGGTAATGGGACTTCGTGTTTATTGAGACACCAAAAGTTTTATTTGGCAACACGATAATTCTCATTGGACTCCGCATTGCAAATAAATGAATTATGTATCACATTATTTTAATGTTTGCCTTTGTTTCACTTAAGTGATTAACAAGGTTGGATTCAATTAGATGTGCTTACTTTTACACGCAACAACAACGCCGCCGCTGCCAAAAGACTCCAGCAGTTTGTTTAAGCTGTTTATATGATTGCATAAACTGACAATTCCCCATAATAATCCTGTTTACACGACCAATCGGGGGGGAGCTGTTGATCTTTTTTCTCAAGAGATAAATCGTCTGCTCACCCCTATCAAATACAATCAAAACAATCCCAATCATAAAAACTGCTGCATGACATTATACTGCAATTTCATTTTTTTTTTTTTTTCTTTTTTGTGGGGATGATTAGAAATGCCACGCTACTTTTGCCAGACGAGCGACTCACGCAGCTGTTGCCCCTCACAACCCAGGGTTTTTTTTTTGTTTTTTTTTAACAAGCACGTGGAGAGGAGGCTAGAGATCGCTGAGTGATGTGGAATAAAGTAACTTTCAAACAAACTTAAGAGTTTACACTTCAACCATAGTACTCTAAATCATTACCCTTACAAGGCAGTCCTCTCAGACCTGATGGTTTCCAAATGCTGCAACCCGCAGAAAAGCAAATGAACAGACTTACATGAAGGTTATGAGGCAACTCTTTATGTGGTGCATGACTAAATCGATCACTGTGCTTGGAAAAACGTTTGCAAATCGACAAAAAAGAAGGAGGAGGGGGAAGAGAATGTTTTTAAAGTGAGAAATAATGCTTCTTTGAGCAATCGGCGTCACGATAAGTTGAAAAAGTTCACTTCATAGACTCTGTGTGGACATCGTGGCTTTGATACTTTCACTCTGATTTGGATTTTTTTTTTTTTTTTTTTACCAACAAAGAACAAAACATGTCTCAGAATATTGACTCATAGCGCTGCAATAAGGCTTTATGATCATGTTTACATTACATTTCCAAAATTGACAACTTTTTTGTTGTTGTTGTTGTTGACATCTTCAAGAAACTGTGAGAATGACCAACCTGAAAACATACTGCATCTGCCTGACTACGAGACATAAAACTATTTCCTGCAAACAAAAAGAAAAAAAAACAAAAAAAAAAAAAACGCTGCAGTATTCAATAAATGCACTGCAGTTTTTACCATTGCCCAGAACTTGAACCCTCTTGCACTTGAATTACAAACTCCGAACCATGAAAAAGTCGATAGATCAAAGAACAGTGAGCTTCTCTCAAGGCTTCTTCCTCCAATCAGAAACTCAATTAAAACATGATCTTCCATGGGTCAAATTGCAGTTGTTTTCCTGGCTAAACGCCATCAGAGGAAACAATTTTTATGGTGAAAGAGGTAAACGCTGTGGATAAAAGAGCCAAAGAAGTTCTGGAACTCATTCCAAAGACAAGCCATGAATCAGCATCAAAGGATGTTGTGTTTTTTTTTTTGTTTTTTTTTTCTTTTTTTATCTAAGGGGAGAGATAATGAATTTCCAGCAAAGTTATTAAAGGTCAGAAAAAGTTGCATGCTGTCTCTATGTTGTGGAAAAAAAAAATAAAATAAAAAAAAAGAAACGATCCAGTGCTTTAGGGCAAAAGGAAGAGACGGAGCAGTGGACTTCAAATGTGTGTTGGCTACTCCCAACTGCCAATTAAGATAGAAGGGAGAAGAAGAAGGAGAAGAAGAACAAGGATGAAAAGACGATGTAGTGCAGAGAACGGGCAAATATCAGATAGATTGAAGGAAGGGGCCCAGTTGTCTCTGTGCTCTCAGACTAACCGCCCGCCCCGACCTGAATTAGCCCTTTCTTTACTGTTTGGATGCGTCCAAATGAAACTCACTCCCCGATTTGACAAATGGTCTGAAGCCTCCCACTTCCATTTTTTTTTTAAGCACATTATAAAAAGCATGCTTTAGTGAGACACCGGCGGGAAAGCTATTAATCTGGTACAAAAATACCTTACACAGGCTACGAGTTTCCTGAGGGTGAAACGAAGGGAGCGAGAATAAAACATTTCTGAAAACTTTCAAACTTCTGGACGCTCCAGCAAAGCGCAGGCTTGTCGAGGCGTAATAAAGTCTATTGGGCATTCAGCTTACAGTCCAAAAACGGACACCGTTACGGCAGATTCAAACCGCTGGCCTTGGCTGCTGTCAATCCGCTCCTCTTTTATCTCCATCTCAGGAGGGGCGCCAATCCCATACGGTTGGGGGGGGGGGGGGGAACCTTCTATATATTCTCCCATTTTCCAACACTGGCTTTCTTTTCTATCTAATCACGACAGAGTCTCGTACGGCCGCGTCTGGGAGACCCGGAGCCGACTCGATAGGCTGCCAGCTTCAAATTCACAGCAGCTAATTGGCCAAAATTGAATGAGGCAGGTTCTTATCAGAGACGATTGGAGTGGGGTGGGAGGCAGGCCGACTGGCCGGCCGGCCGGCGGGGCTGAGAAATGAGACGGGATAATGAATGTCAGGTGATGTCATCCAGCGCAGGGGGGAGGAATGGCGACGTGGAGGAAATAAAGCGCTCTGATTTTGAAAACTCTTTATGAAAGCGGGGTTACGCAAGGGCGGCGAGGCAAACACGCACAGATGGAAAGACGGTTTTAAAAACCGCCGCGGTAATCCAAACAAGTTCTGAGCGCGTTTGCTGCCCTGCGTGTTTTCCTCTATTGCAAAAAAGGGGATCTTTATCTTCACTATCTGTCAGAGCTTTTTATTAATATCGCTGTTGCATATTAGCGCTGGCTGTACAATCCTCCCTCCATTCTCTGTTTGTTCAAGCTGTTACAACAGGCAGTTCCCCCCCCCCCGCTGCGCTCATTGGTCATGTTTTTGTTCTGTAATTGTCAGGTGCTCAACATATAATTGTATCATGGAAAAACAGCCTCCAAGCAAGACTAAGCAAGACAAACCAACGACTCCTGCATGAAAAGAGAAGGTCTGGGGGGAAAAAAAAAAAAAAAAATCTTGATAACTTTGTAGTGTAATTAAGGCTAAATGTGAATTTTGGATAAATTGTTTATTCCATAAATGTATACCTTTTCTCTCGAAGGCAAAGCGAACCATTAACATAAAGCATATTTGCACTTTGAACCCAAAATTCGCTTTTTAATTCCACTGGCATCTCGTTGATGTTTCCAGCAAACCTCGGCTTGAAACAAAGCAGACTGTTAGCGGTGGGGCTTTAAGAGTCATGCATGAGCAATGGCGGTCTCATTCTCACATCTGCTCGGCATTACAGTCACTCCCAATGTCAGCAGCAGCGGCCGATTTGTTATATCGTAGATTCATAAATATTTAACGCCGCTCCATATCATGTGCTTGCTTTTTTGTGATTCCTCCAGTCCATTCTCAGCTTCACACTTCTATTTGAGATAACGGGACTTTCTTCGGTTTGGGTCAAGCTCGGAAAACAGTGGATCTTTCATTTCCCACGATGCAACTTGACAGAATCTTTAATCAGATCTTTCGGCGGGCTTCTTCCTCCCAGCCCCTCTCTGCCAGTTTGTCATGCAGGCTTTCTCTTTAAAAATGTTAGCTCAAGCTGAGATGATAATGATGATATCACCGGGGTTATTTGTTTCAGATTTGGAAGGTTTCCTCCAGAGCGATGAAGCGACTGCTATTTCCAAACGCTGTGCTGTGTGTGTGTGTGTGTGTGTGTGTGTGTGTGTGTGCAAAGCAAACAAAACCAGTAAAAGAGGCAAAATGTAGTCTTTTATCCTCTTAATTCACAGTAAGGTGTGACGCTCCTTCTATAGAGCAGCTATCAGTAAATACTGGTGTGTGTGTTTTCCGTTAAAATCAACTCACAAACTCAATTAAATATCTGTGAAGTCAATGGTTTTCGCGGGAAATCTTGGTGCGCAGTGCTGACGAGACACCGGCTTCAGCTGCGTCCGGAGGAAAGCGCTGTCAGCGGCGTGAAAGCGGCGAGCACAGAGCCGTCCATGCTTGACTACTAGACCAAAAAGCCGGCTCTTAGACGCCGGCTGCGTCGTCCATCCTGACTGCGGACGAACAAAGAGGAGGATTAATTAGGGTTACGGAGGGAGGACTGCTCGGGATGTCATGATGTGTTTGCTTGCTTTTTTGCTGATCGGTGCGGTTTCTTTCTCTCCCAGGCCTTCGGGGACGATACATCCTCACAGGGCCCGAATTTTTATCATGAATCCAGCCCAGTCAAACCTTGGTTTCCAACCATAATTTGTTCTGAAATGAAAAATTTCCCCATAAGAAAAGAATACCGAATGGATTAATCTTTTTCTGACCTATAAAATAACACTTTTTCAGCCGTATACTGCCTACGTATAAGATGCAGTATATCATCATCCTCCACCAACTGAATAAAGAACAAACTCATTATTAAACACCTTTTTTTTTTTTTTTTTTTCCATTCTGAGCTGGGCGGAGGAGTCGTGGTGGTGCAAGCGGAGGGTGAGGAGAAGGGTTGTGATCTTTTGGAGGCCGAACCGCCGAGCCAGATATGAGGCGCGAATGCTATTTTCGCGCTTCCGTATTAGCTTCTCTTCACCTCAATTGTTGTTCTCATTTTCCACAGCGCCATCCTGCTTCCACAAGCTACAGTAAGGTCCCATGGTCGCTTGAGGAAGTAATATTGTTAATATACAGTACAGGCATTCATCGAAGCCGACAGGCCTGATCTACTGTACCTGTTCACTAAACATTTGATAAGTGATTTATTTTTCTATCAAAAAACGAGCTATTAAAAAAAAAAAAAAAGTTTGGCTGTATCCAGTCCTTTGTCCGTCTCCAGTCACGCCATATTAATCTTGTGTTATGTTTGTCTGTTGAGTCTTCTTGGCAGTATGTATTATTACAGTACTTCTCAAGCGCCCTGCAATATTTTGTCTCCTGTTCTTCACACATTGTCGCTGTTGCTACTCTTGCATTTAAAGAAAAACACCAGCTTGAGACATAATCTGATAGCGAATCAATTGCGCTTGAAGTTGCCTTTGCATGAAGGACGTGTCCGTCAACAGGACCTCGTTCTGATTTTGTTTTCTTACTGCTTTTAGCTGTTTATCCGGATTCCGGCTCTGGATTAACCACAATAGCAGGCTGTTTGCTCACAGCTCTGACATTTTACTCCGAGTGCTAATGTGAAGAGAGATCAGAAAGTCATTGTTTTAATCACCCTTGATTATGCATCACTATTAGTTTACTGGATCTCTAATGCTTTGTTCGATAAAAAAAAAAGACAATTCTCTGGCTGAACCTGATTTTAAGTAAAACCAGCTGGCTTGAATTGCTACTTTATAGCCACAATAAAGAAAAAAAACCCTTCGAACTTCCTCTCGGTATCTAGAATTATTGGCAACTGGGGGATATGTGGACGTGAGAGCCTGTGTTTTGTTCTCTTTGGACCTTTGCCCACAACATCTTGCTCAAGATGAGGGGATTTAAACGAAGATGGACGAAAACTCCCCCGAAGAGGATTCGTGAGTTAATCCGACTCTCCCACTCAAACAAATATCCCATCAAATCCTTTAACTCTGAAATAAGGTCAGAAGCCAAGGATAATGAGAACTGCCACGTATGGGGAAGATCATCGTCGGAGGAGAAAGTATCCTCCCATCTGCTTTCCCCTCCTCATCCTTCAATCATCCCCGTCCCTCCGTCAACAGATGCTGCCATCTACCAGGAGGAGTCATTTGTCTCACTCATTCTTACCTAAGTGTGGCGAAGTAAATAATAGCCTGGGAGCATTTTGTTTTCCGCGGAAACATCATTAACAGGAAGGTTGTCAAATGTCAGCCGTCGTGCGGCCAGCAGGTTCAAATCACAGGTTGCGTTCGTTTAGTTTTCATCGTCCCCGCGAGACTCATCAAGCTGTGATATCTATTAACCTTCATCATTAGTGTCACGCACACAAACACACACACGAAAAAAAAAAAAAAAAAAAAAAAGCCAGGTGACAAAAGAAGATGTTGTGTTCTTCTTTGTTCCGTGAGATGATGAGTGCGATGACACAGCGAAGGGAGGAATCCCTCCGAGACGGAAAAAAAAAAAGACAAAAGGATAGGGTGGACGGATAAGGACAAAAACGTGCCTGCGCTGGTGTTTGGGTGTGTACGCAACGGGAGGGAGGGAGCTGCTCCATCCTGACCTGCTTTTCTCCTTCAGGGGTCACGAGCGAGCCTGCCACAATGCTATCAACTGTCCCTTAAGGTGCCTGCTGAGGTCTACTGAGATATAAGGTGATATATAGCTTTGATATAGCCTGTAATTACTGGCCGTGAAGGCCACACCGCCTGAGGGAGAGAAAAAAGGGGAGCACGGGAAAAAAAAAAAAAAAAAAAAAAAGGCAGAAGAGAGGCACTGGGGCTGTGATGAGAAAAGGGTCAGCGTTGTTTGATGGAACAAGTGTCTGGTCTCACGTGGCGAGGAATGGCACGAGATCTGTGTGTGCGTGTGTGTGAGGGTCAGATTCAGCAGGTACCTCCACTTCCTGAAAACAATTCCGCCTATTATGTGAAGGCGGTGTAGAAATGGCGTCTAATTGTGCCAAATCAGTCCCTGGATCGTGAGCCTCCGTCCAGCTTGCAGCACGGCACCACCTACAGGTGACATGTTTACCCAGAGGCCGGAGGCTCTGCACCGCCTTGATGTTGGGAGGCGCAAAGGCAGGGTCGCTAATGAAAGAAAGCCATTCATTTCATCCCGTCGCAGCGTGGCGCGAGACAACCTTCAGTTCAGGATGCATTGCGGCACTCGCGGGCTCAGCGACGTGCGATCACTCAGATATAGGCTGCTATTAGCGCTCACTTAAAAGACTGCGATGGAACCGAACACCTTCCCCAAGTAGACATTCAGAAATGGGGTAAACTGGAACAGGTAGAGATGAATACGAATGGCATACCAATACTACTTTTTTTCTTCTTCTTTTTCTTGGCACTTGTTAGAGTATATATCAGGCAGGAAGTTAACAGTTTGTCCTCGAAGAAGCAGGCATATATAAAATCTTCAACCATATGGATTTCAGTGAAACAAAAGGCCAAACTGTGACACTCAGACAATGGAATCAGAGCATCTCTAATGCCGCAGCTGTTTTGGGGTGTTCCCAACTTACAATGGCCCGAATCCATCAGGACTGAAACAAACAGCAGTCAACCAGCAACAGGGCCAAGGGCAACCAATGATAATCTGACGCACGCCGTCCCGCCCGGGCCCCACCTACCGGGACGTAGAGCATCTGCTGAGGGTTCAGTGAAGTCCACGCCTCAGTGGGATGTTCTGGCAACATATGGGGGGACCGACACAAAACTAGACAGGCGGTCATGACAATACGGCCGATGTGTGTGTAATTTCACGGTCTGGGGCTTTGAGGATGTGGGCACAAAAGTAAAGTTGATAAGTTGAACTTAAACTTGCAGTCATCACTACCTCACCTGCCACACCCTGCAGGCAACACAAGCACCAAGTTGCACCATCAGCCTTAAATAAACAAAATACTGCACAACAAGTCGATCCCAGGCGTTAGTGGAGAGGCAGTACGGTTCAGATGATTTCTCAATCCTGTAAAACCAACACGATGCATATTGGGAAAGTTCAATATTTAAGCCTATATTTGTTTGGTTTAGTTTCATTCATGATTAATTCTGGTGGAACAATTTAAACCTTTGGGGGCTGATTCATTCTCCTTTTACCCTTTTTTTTTCTTTGATGGTTCATTGTCCTCAAACCAAATCGATTGGGCAACTTCTTTAATTTAAATGAGGATCAAAACAACCTGAAGCATTTTTACTAGAATGATTTTCTAATTTGCTAAACTTTTTAAAGATTTTTCATAAGTTTTACTTTTTACTGTACAAGCAATGATTCAAATGTACTTTTTAGAGTTGACTTGCATTAAAAAGAACTTATAATTAACATGTGCTGTGAAATTGGGAGACGGTGTGAGGTTCTCTTTTAGTATGGTGGTCATTTATAGATGGAAAAAAGCAGAAGTCGGCTTGGAGTGAGTCACTTCAGGGGGGTTGGACCTGTCACCGGCCCGCTGTGAGAGTGTTGATGCCCGCTGTTCCCGAGGGCCACGGCTGCGACTCCAGAGAGCGCCGTTTGCATCCGGCCGTCATTTATATTTGGGAGACGCCTTGCTGATTTCATCACTCTGTCTGGCTGAAACTTCAAGAGTGTCTTGTCACCGCTTCAGATGGAAAATGTGGCCTTTGAGTGCCGCGATTTCTGAACCGCCGCCACGACTGCTGCGTTTAGAGAGCCAGATAAAAAAAAAAAAAACTCTGTGTGTAAATATAATGGATGAAGAATAATAAAGGAGACATAAATGAAGAGATGAGAGCTGGTCTCGAAACAATTAATAAGCATAAAAAGAAATATATTAACAGTATATGATAAAGTTTAAGTATTTTTTGTTTCATGGCTTGATATTATCAAATTATTTATAGCGAAATGCTCCAAACACCAGATACATCAGTTTGTCTCATTATGACCTGTTTTTAGCCTATGACTTATCTTAGACCGAAAATACTTTCTTTGTACAAATTGCTTGTTGCTGTTTTGTTCTGGTTTCCTTTTCAACCTTAATGAGCTTAGCCGCAGGTGCCTAGCAACGGCTCTGACAGCTCCACAATGAAATGGTCGGGGGTGGCGTTCATTTGTTGCGCTAACCTTCTGCATGCTAATGCGTAGCTGTGTGTCGCCGCGGCCGCAAATACCGCCGGATCCTCTCACCCGATGCCTCCTTGCCACCCCCCCCCCCCACAATCCGATCTCCATTCAAACCGCCTACACCTTCCATCCACTTAGCAACTTCCTCTGCCCAAGACAGAGTGCCCTGGCTCTGAACCAGGTTGTAGTTACCTTTAAGCATCATCGAAACGCCCCCGGTAGCGGCGAGATGCTAAGGAGACGCACTCCTCCCCGGTACTTTGTTAGTTTTGTGTTCTTGACAGTAGCAGGACCCGTTGATTCATTCCTGCGGGGATTTTTTTCAGTCTGAGTGGGTGGCTGGGAGAACAAGGGAGCTACAGGGTGCATCAATTATCTGACAACATGTTTCTAACTACCGCTTTCCTTTTTTTTTTTTTTTAACCATCAGCTGCTTTTCACACAGCTGATTATCTAAACTCCATGGTACCAAACTAAAAAGCAAAGAGCAATTGTTTGATAAAGCTTCTGAGTCTATTAGTATTCTCAAAAGGGCATGTCCAAAGTGGAACTAAAGCCGGAGAAGAAAGAAAAAAAAAGAAAAAGAGAGAAGTGGACATATGTTCTGCTTTGGAAATAAAGTGAGGCGGACAGAGTCAATGCAGAGCAGCAATTTAGATAAAGTCCATCCGCTCTGAGTGCTCCGGGGTGTTCTGACCTGAAAGGCAAAAGTAACCACGCTTACATGCCGGATAGGGGAGGTTATTTGGCTTTAAGTGCTGCTATAAGTCAACAAATAGCAAAGATGGACAACATGGATATCCACTCCATTCTTGCCTTGAAGCTCTACATTTTCCAAATCCAGGACTACTTGCTTAAAACCCCAAAACGTGTGTGTGTGTATATATATATATATATTACCTTAATGTTAGCAATCAATTACACTGCAAAAACCAAAGCACAGTAAGACTACACTCTGTCTGCGATGACAAATTGGTGTGCGCGTCCCCGGTTCCTGCACAACAGGGTCATAACTCTGAAAACAAGGCGCACATCCAGCGGCAAGGATCATCAAGCATATTTTTATTTTGACAAATGGCTGATAATGTCTTCACGTTACTCCTAATGAACATTGATTTGAGTCGGCGCGATATTTACGAGCGGGATGGATTAGCAGTCAGGTATGGCGAGGGTTACGTCTGAAGTGGTTTTGCCTCTCGCCGGAATTCCTCAAACTATTATTCTCAAACAAAGACGTGTTTCCGCAACAACACAGCAACCCTGAGTCAGGCTTTCTGTGCTCAGATTTTCCTCATGGGCCAGGTGAAGATTCGCCTGATAATAAAGCACGGTGAGCTGCTGCGTGGACCGTATCTTGATAATTAAATACTTCCGTATGCCGTGAAGTGAACAAGATCAACATATCTTGAGAAGACGTGCGAGAAATAATTCATTTCCTCCAAAACTCGGATGTGAATTAAACCACCTCTCATTAAGTGAGGATTTGCTGATTACGTTTTCAAGACTTTATTCCCGTTAAACACACAACCACTTGACTCAATTACTTACTGGCATAAAACTAATTTTACCCAGGAGTACCTGTGTGCGTACATATTCATAACAGGAAACAATTCTATTCGCCTATTCAGAACGAGAGCAGCAAAAGACTAAATCATGTAACTACAATAAGTGATTATTACGAATAAACACCTAAAATGAGTAAATATTACACACTTTTGCTTGTAGTGCATGTTAACAGGGTGGCCAGGGCATCAGAAACATCTCGACGTACTGCAGTGTCGCTCACATTAGATTCTACTGAATAAAGTCAACTGTACTTTCTAATATTTAGGCGGAATGCTTCTCCTGCTTCAGCTCGCCGCCAACCATTTTCAATACAATCCAATTATATTCACGGCGTGAGGCCATTTATCACAATGTGCGCAGGCGTGTCAGAAAATAACTAATGAACGCGGCGTGTCTTTTACCTCTGAGACATGATCTTGTACGCATCTGGAAGGTAACACCGCGTGTTCTCCATCTGCGCCGGGTCGGCGTCGCAGATCTTGTCGTCGGTGCGGCCGTAGTTGGCGCTCTCGATCATGATGACGTCGGTGCCCGGGCAGCGCAGCTCGATGGGGTAGCTCTCGCACGACAGCTCCCTCCTCACCACCGCCATGGGGATGGGCGCTCGACTGAAGGCTGGGGGAAAAAAAAAAAAAAAAAAAACGAAGAAAAACAAGAGGATTCAGTTCTGGTTAGTTCTGATCGAAATCCAAAAAAAGAAAAAAACTATTCCTGAAGGAGAAGAGAGGAGCAGATGGGAGGACCTGCAATGAAAAGGTCTGACACCGAGTCAGATGAGAAAAGGTTGTCCACCCTTGCCTCCTGAGCGTGGGCGGACGGGACGCCGGGTGTTTGGGAGTGGGAGGACGAGCGAAACCGCTGGGGGGGCCTCGCAGAAGGCGTGCGAGACTGACACCGATCAAACATAAGGAAATACACACAGTGTTTGTTTTTGGTTATTTTTTTTTTTTTTAGGGCTGTGAGAAAATAAACATTCATTACATGGGCATTCAGCTGAGAAATTAGAAACAGACAGAAAAAGCAGAGACAAAGAAACCCACAGCACAACTGTGTGTCGAGTAAATTGCTACAATTTCCCCCCGGAGTGGAATCTATAAATCATAAGAGCCGCCGCAGCGCTCTTTGTATTTTGAGGTGATACAAAGCACTCCGGTTAGGCAAGACGCTGAGGGGTCAATAGGTGGTGTTTGCCGCCAGACACGGCCGAGAGCCGGTTTGGCAAAAAAAAAAGAAAAATCCTGTTTCGCAGCGGAGCCAAAATGGCCGAGAGGGCAGAGCGGCGGCCGTCCGGAGGTTTGCCGCTTCCCGTCTCTTTTGACACCGGGGCACGCACGCACGCCCACGGACGTCTGCGGAGGCTCGCGGGCGGGGAGGAGCATGTGCGCAGCAGACTGGAGAGGGTCTGTGTTTACAGCGGGAATAAAAAATGAGCGTGAAGCGTAAACACTGGGCCGGGCGACGGCGGGGAGGACCGCGGCAGCTCCGCGTTTCTATAAACACCGCGTCGAGGCCGCGCACGACGCGGCGTGAAGGAGACATTTATCTGCTGGGAGAGGTGCGGAGAGAGGGAACGCACATGTGGAATGAGAGCTGGAGATATCCCCTGAAATCAATATCATGATTAATTGCTGCACTTCTCCGAGTAGGAACAATAAACTTGCTGTAGGAGTTTTATCAATCCCATGCATGGAACAAAAAGAAAAAAAAAACATTTATTTAATACATTTACCAGGTAAGACATTTCAACGCCATCAATTTGATCTTCAAAACTCAGACCAAATAGTTTTTTAACTTTATAATTATATCACATGATTGTTATTAGCAGATAAAATTGGCAGAGTTGCCATGGAGATAATCAAAATTCTATTTTATTTTTTAATTTGCAAATCTGAACATCTTTGTTTTGAATGCCATCCCATTGAAAGCTCCCAAAAAGCTCCTGAACAGCCACTCAGAGCGCTGCAAGGATAATGTGTTTTTTTTTTTTTGCAGGACACTCCAGAAACATCTTGTTCCCTCCGCCACAAAAAGCTAATGGGATTGTTCCACTGGGTTTTGGATTGCTGTGTACGACACGGCGTGCGATCACCAAAAGTTTGTGACTTACTTATGATTTAGGTGAGTTAAGCAAGGAGTTGAACACCAGTAAGATGGTCTGTGAAGCCGAAACGCGACTGAACGGTTGGTTGAAAATATCATGGATTCAAACCAACAGTAGCAAACCTGTACATATTCGACAAATCAAAGGGAGCGTGTGTGTGCGTGCGTTGACCTATCATTCACCCCCCCAGTCAGCTGGGATCAGATTAAGCCCCCCCATGTAGTCCCTTAAATTGGATGTCGTGAAAACTCTAGATGCACTGCCGGATGGTTAAATCCATTAAACAGATCAAACCAACGGATTGGAGTTGGTTAGAAATTTGCCGACGATTATCATCTGGGGGGGGAAAAACTCATATCTGTTGCAGTGTGTGGCACTGTGTACGGTCTGTGCAGCACTGGAGGTGGATTCGAGCTTTCATTTACAGATCTCTCCAGGTACGCTGGAGTTTATGGGTACAGATGCGGCGTTTCTCTCCACGCAGGCTCTTCCCGGCTCTCCAGCTTTATTTAACTTAAGCTGACAGGTCATGTTTAATTGCACGCTTTAAAACTGCCCCGCGCAATAACGTCAACCTGACTCTTTGTGTAATCCTGGACTGACTCAGGGATGTGGAGATCAAGGCCCGGTGGGGTGCGGCGCGGCGGGGGAGGGGGGGGAGTTACACCATCTGTTACCAGGGCCTTTGTTCTCGTTGCCGGAGATGGTTCTTCGTGACTCTGGCGGTACGTACGAAGGTCAAAGCGGAATCAATGTGGACGTATCGGACGCCTTCGCGACGCGTCACGTCGAAGAGTTTCGCGCCGCGCTCTAACTTTCGACAAGCCGCGGCGGAGTCATTTTCAGGAGGGCATATAATCTCCACTATTTTCTGTGTTTGAAAATCATCCAGGTACCACTTTTCATCTGGCCTTGAAAATAAACAGAGAGAAGGGGGGGGGAAAAAAAGAAAAACACAAAAGGCGAGCACTGAGGTGAAACAGCAAAAAGAAGCCTCTCATTATTGTGTCAATTCATTTTTGTCTCATAAATCACTCAAACCCCAAAACACGAGCGCACTCTTGCCATTGAAACATCACAGATTGGAATAATTATACTCAGTGTGGTGATGAAAGCCATCAATTATCTTTCTCTTAATGGGAGATTTAGTCCGCCTCCTGGAAAGTGCTGCTGTGCGGATCACACCGAACTTGGTTGGAAATGACAATAGCGGTGGAAAAAAAAAAAAAAAGGGGGATAGCGCAGGATGACAGAGGCAGGTACTTTCAGATGAAAGGCAAGAGTGTAATTAGCTTCGATTGAAAAGACCAACTGTGTATTGATCCTAATGATTTCATGTGTATTTTTTTTGTGTGAAACAAACAAAATAAAACAGTAAAAAAAAAGCTCAATTTAATGACTGTGAAAGCTGGTATCATTACCCCTGATCAACTGATTTGTATGTTTCGCTGCGAAACCTCAGAAAAACCTTGTAACGCTATCTCGCCAAAGGGCTCAGTTGATGCCGGCATCCCCAAAAGAAGCATTAAATAAACATCAGAGCGCGGCCGACGCGGCGCCGCCGCCAACACGGGCGACCAGCAATCCTCTAATGCGAGCGAGTAAACGCGTGCCAGTGATGTCTCGGATTACCCGGCCAGTCAACAACCCTGGTGTAATTACATTTGTGCCCAGAGGCGCTGATTGATGGAGCTCATATTCCTCAGGTGGCCCCCGGAAAGCGTCCCCGCCCGCTCTCGAAACGTACAGCCGCCTCTACCTGAGCGCACATCATCGTCGGACCTATTGAAAATCGAAATAGTCTTATTGAAAGTCCATCCTTTTTTCTTTTTTTTTTTTCCAAGTATCCCATGTTCAATTCACTTCATATTGCTTTCTCCCTCTGCAGCTACTTCACAGGCCCATTTATATGCAGTGTGTATCGCTTTTTTTTTTCTTTTTTTTTTTCCCCTTTCCTCCACTGCAGATCCTCCCTGGGTAATTCCTTTGACAAGTGCACTGCTGAATATGAAAAAAATAAATAAAAATAAAATAAAGAAGTAGTTGTTTGGAGGAGAGTGAGCCGTAGTGGTCACGCCGGATCCTTCCGTTAATCACGACGCTCGCAAATGACATAACTCACAAATGAATTTTTTTTTTTTTTTTTCAGAAAACGCAATTACTCACCAAAAAGGGCAGCAGAAAGGTCAGGGAGAAAAATGGTCATTTGGAAAATGTCGCACCCCCGCAGAGCTTTTAAAAATCACTCCGAGGGGGGAAAAAGCTTTGGAGTTCTGCTTGTGGGTGTGACGGCGGTGGAAGTAAGTAGGAAAAACAAAAAAAAAAGATCAGATTCGAAAAGCATATTCTTGGGTCAGTGACACAGAGCCGGGACCCCATTACCTTCCCCGAACCTGCAGGTATTAAAGCAAGGACTTTATAAAAAAAAAGAAAAGAGGAACAATGACATTTAAAAGTCATCACTGCTAACAAAGCGCGGGCCTCTGGGGACTTGTTTTTCATTTCATCTCCCAGGAAAACGCGTCCTGGAGACGCAGTTAAGGTCGGCCACCACACCAAAAATTTTACAGCAAATCCCACTAAGTGAGCCTCCGTCTCTGAGGATAAACAGATGTTTGGGACGGGCCGCGGCTCCAGACGAGAGCGGCGCGCTTTTACGATCGTTTCCAGGCTGCAGCTGAAGTGGGTGAGCTCAGACACAACAGATAATTTCCCAATAATCGTTCTCTCTGCAATTAGGCAGAGTCTGGCAAAGGGCCAAGTATGATCCGGGCTGTTAATATTTGACAATATAATACTTTATACTCAATTTGAAGCTGAATTTGCCTTGCAGTTAGAATGAAGGGAAAACTTAGTGAGGGGAAAGGACGAGTAGTCTTATCTGAATTGTTGCGAGATGGATGGAAAGTGGGAGGATGAGATGGAGAGAGAGCTGATTCGACAGATCAAATGTCTGGTTTTCCATCGAGAATCGCTGGACGGGTCCCGGCCGCCAGAGCAGGTGATTAATTAGAGCATGAATCTGGATCCCGTTATTTGATTAGACCAATGGGAGGCTGTCGCAGCGACTGCTCATTTCGCATTTTGCAACAAATGACGTCTTCTGGTGGACGGCAGGCGGCGGCGGTGGAGGGGTTGAGGGGTGGGTGTAGAAGTCACTTGCAGGATTACTTTGCAACAACACGGAGGAATCTCAGCGAATTGTGACTCGGGGGCAGTAAGAAAGAATAAAAAAAAAAGTAAAGTATAGCGTTTTCAATAATGCATGAGGGATTATTTGTCTTGAAGTGAGAAACAGTTCAGGCAAATTGTTCCCCCAAATACATTCCGTTTACATATGGCCCAAAGGAAGGGAAAAATCTCAAAGGCGTTTTACAACAGAGAGCAAAATTATCCAGGAACTTAACCGTCAATGAGCTTAAACGAGCATTTAAACAGCGTCAAGACGACAACGTGTGTTGGAAGAATGTAAGGCCGAGACATGGGAGCCATTCGTAGGCTAGAACTCAGTGGAACAATAAATAGGAACATGTGGATTTTCATTTTATGTACTAGCAATGTCAGAGAAGACAGGGAGGTCACTGCACATCCAGTTGCAGAAGTGACAAGGCTTTCCCCTTATTTTTTAACAGCTTTTGGGGTGATCGACAAATCCAGCAGTACAAAGCATGAACGCGCTGCCCAGCTGATGTGGTCTGCAAACTCCAGCTTATTGAAACGTTTCAAACCGGACCGGAGGAAACACCTCTGCACTGATGAATTCATTAGCGGAGCGCAGGAGCGATCATGACAAACTCCTCACATCGACTTGATGCCTTTTGACACTTTGACCAATAATGCTGCTAAGCACAATTAGCATTACTCACCGTGACAGGGCCCAGATATCCATTCAACACGTCCAATGAACGAGCCATTTGTTTTGCTCGCGCTTGCATCCGCTGACACACATTTGAAACCATTAATTGGCAACACACCACGTACCGGCGAATTCCAGCAGAGTCGAAAGACTGATGGTGGGCTTTTCTTTTTTTTTTTTTTCAAACGCACGTTTTAAACCGTCCGTCAAACGGCCCGTGATGCCTAGAGGGAAATCAGCTCTTCGGTGTGAACAAATTAGCTGGGAGGTAAATGGACGGAGCGTCGGTAACACAGCACTGCGGCGAGCTGGATCGGCCTCATCGCGTGGCGGACGCCGCTTGTTTTCCAACCAGCTTCCGCTGATGAAATCCATAAGATTGTACTCATTCCCAAGCAGCAGAGCACTGCCTCTTTTTTTATTTATTTTTTCCTTATCACTGTAACGACATATCGACACAGTTAAAGTTAATAACTGTGAAAGTTAATAAACTGGTCTCTGGATGGAGGGAAATCTGCCGAGCACAGCAGCTTCTTTTCCCCCACTGTAAAATACTTCCAGTCGACAGAAACCTCATGTTTGCACACACACACACACACATACACACACACGGAACAAACACAAGTACCCTGCCATCACTTCATAAAGGCTTGATTCACAAACTCACAACACAAGGGTGAAGAGTCTTCCCATCCGGCGAGCACTTTCATTTAATTAATCACTACTTCAATTCATTAAGTGCAAAGGCATGACAAGGAAAAAAAAAAAACAGGAGATGGAAAGCAAGTCTGTTCATCAAGGTCTAATGTTAAAAAACACTTTGGTGTTCAAATTACAACATTAGATCCTGAGGTCGAATTCACTAAAGCTCAAGAGGAAACTGGTTTTATCTAAATTTTGTTAAAAAAAAAAAAAAAAAAACTTTAGAGACTGTTTTAGAATTATTAGATACAAGTTAACCAAACACGGTGTAAAAAGGAAAAGAAAAACATACTGCTTTAGTAGAACTGTCAAATAACGTTCCATCGTTTACATGATTAACAACTGGCTGCACAATAAAGTTAAATAAACAGTTTCAATCACTGAAAACTTATAGATTTGCATCCTTTTTCTTTTAGATATGGATTTAACACGATGCTGCAGCCTACAGTCAGTTTTACTGCTCATAAACTGTAACGTGGCATCACATAAACGTGGTCACGTTGCATCCAGGTCAGTAGGTCATCTCGCTCCGGGTCTTAATAAGCTTAATAAAGACACGGAACTCCAGTAAAGAATTATATTGAGCTTGGAGAAAAAGTCCTCAACGGTTGACACTCGTCAAATAACTGCCCTTTGTCTTGACCTTAACACACCAGCTGTGACGAGGTCATTGTTTTTCTTCAATATGTTGTGTCTGCTACACTTACGAAATTTGTTGGAAAAAAAAAATGAAATTAGAATTTGTTTAATGACTTGGTGGACCGGATTGGAGCCTCTTTCGGCCCTGTGGTGGTCCACAGGCCTCATGTTTAACGCCCCTGACTGCCTTCCATCAGCTAAGTGCAGCCCTGTCAGACGGCCCGGGCTGCCGGTGAGCCTGCCGAGCGGCCGGCTGCCGTGGCGGCGGCTCGCGACAGCGATCCGGGCTTCGTTCGGCTCTCGTCGTGTTTGACATCGTTTTTCCGATTCCTCTCCTTTTCACTGCCTCCTCCCTCCTCTCCCGAACCCACCCACATCACTCAGGGGAACATCTCAGCCAAGACTAATGCACCTTGGCCCCCACCTACTGTACCGTGCCTCCTGGGCTAAAGTGAACACAATCCCTACCTCACACACACACACACACTCTGACACACAGAGCTCTTAGAGCAGGTATGACTCAACATGCCCCGATAGTACCACATGCCCCGGTGGTAATTGAGGTCAAAGAAAAGAAACAACAGGCTGATTTTTGTCTTGTGTAAGGGGGAAAGAGGTCTTTCTCCCGACTCTTCTTTTACAACACATCATCACGTTACCGCCTGGCGGCAGACTGCAGGCGAGAGCTCGGCTAAGTTTAGCGACGGGAACCGAGACGCACTGCAGGGCAACGGTACTAATGTGAAGTTCTCAGAGGAGGGAAAAAAAAAAAAGGTTCATAAGAGAAGATAAATGAGAAACACATGAAAATGGGGCTGCATGATTAAGAAAGAAAATGACTTAAACAGGGTTTTTATGGGTTAATGACTTCAAAATCCACACTAAATGTACAGACATATTTCATGGATCATGATATCCATTTAATAACATTTGAATTAACAAATGATTTAGATTTTTTTTTTCTTTGCTCCTTTACATTTGCTGCAAAAACACATTACGGTATATACAGTGAAAATCATCTGGAAAAAAATCTTGACTTATAGGCTGACTACTTCACTTTTATTTTTCCTTGATTAATTAAACTGTGTCAATCTTATTTGCCCTCTTTGTCAGTTCAAGACTAATGTTTCTATTCTGCAGAGGCATCATTTACTGTCTCCAAAAGGAAAAATAGGAGAAAGTTCAACTCCTGGGTGTTCTGCACAATTTCAAAAACACCATCCGTCAATGGTCGATTCCACTTCATTGAAATCTGCGTTTTGAGGGGTCTGGGGCCGATCGCAGTGAGCTACGGGTGAAGACAGACATGTGTACAATCACAGGGCGAAGACCAGACTAACGGATTTTTAAATATGAAAGAAAAGACAGAGACGGTCCCAAAGCACGGAGAGACTGACATCATGTAATTATGCGCTTGTATTTATCACCAATCACGTCATTACTGCGCCTAAAACTTCCCTCCCAGCGCATGTTGCTCAAGTCTGGAAGGAAACCAGGAGAAAAGCCACACAGACACGAAGAGAACATGCAAACTCCAGGACGTCCTCACCGTGAGGCCAAAGTGCTCGCCGCTGCGCTCACTCTGTCAAAATCCCACCGTATCGAAACAAAATCTAACACAAATCCATCCAAATGAGGTGAAAATGTGCTGAATCTCAGCAGGCCTGTCAGGCGGGCACCTCCCTCTAACTGGTGTTTCATCAAGTCTGGCCGGCAGCACCTCGGGGACGGCTCAGCCGCAGCTCCGGCATCCCATTACTGCCTCCCCTTAATCCCCCGCACTCACCAGCTCGGCCCGATCTGCTTTTCATCAAGTCATCGGCCGGGACGGACGCCTAAAACATCACCAGGCACCGCGCTTTACACAGTAATGACACGGCTGGTACAGCAGAGGTCGATTCCTCGAAGCGACCGCATTCGGCCAAAGAAAAATACAACTTTCACCTCCTGACAGATAAGACATGTGTAAAATATCACTGAAAAGTGGCGAGAATTAAAATGAAAGTTGCTCAAATCCACATTTATGTTTTCTTTGAGTGCGAGTCAAGCGTGTGTGATTTGTGTGTTTTTCTTAATATGAAAAGTGGTGTGTTCGAAGCCAGTTATTGTAAGGAGGGTTGTTGTCGGCATGCGAACCAAGGTCAGAGCGGCTCCCCAGCAGGACCACAATAGCCTTGCCTATGACATCTTTCTTTGGATTAAAACGTATGAATATCAAACAAGTCAAGGCGCTTCTTTGTAGTCGCTCCTCGTCCCAATGAGCTTTCGCAACTTCTTTTTACATAAAAACCAATTAACTTGCGCACAAACTGACGTATATGTACATATGAGTGTATTTCCGCTCATTCAAAGACATTCATTAAATGGGAAAGTATAGCATTGTACAAAGTCTTTTCAAGTGAAATATATATATATGACTGAATACCCAGAAAATGTGTTTTCTTGTACTGAATAAGAAAACCAGGCAATATCGCTGTCGGAATGGATCCCCGGGGCTCGTCTTATTATAGCTTTATTAATAGTGCTGCGCTGAGAGCAAATGGAGCTGAACTCCAACACTAACACAATGGCCGGCAGGTTAGCGCTCCGCCCGCTCCCCGCTACAAAAGTGATAATAACTTTTTTTTTTTTTTTTGCTTTTCGACACAATGGGACTTGTGCGCCTGTTGATCACTGAGTTGATCCCAATCAGTTGGCACAACGGCGAGATGAGCGCGCGCCACAAGAACACATACAATAGTCTGTAATTTGTCACAGCCCGATGTAAAAGAGATAGAAAAAAAATCATTTACATGATGCTGCACATTGGTTGTTGATGAAATCTGAAAATGGAATTTCCTTATATATTTGTCACAGAGGCAGGATGAAAAATTCCGCCCTTATTTGGAGCTTGCAGGATGCGAAAATGAGCTTCGTTTTTTTTTTTTTTTTTTTAACTTTCTTAATTTTATGCCATTTGAAGACAAAAACAGGAAATTGAAGCCCGCTCTCACAGCATCCTTGTGCAAACTCGTTTGCATCCTATTTTATCAAAAGATTCCTCACACGAGGTCCCAGCACTTTGAATTACACTGCAGTGATTTGTTTTCTGTGGTGGAGCGCGCTCAGAAATAAACCTACGCCAATTCTCTTCCTTGTGAGTGTATGATTTTCTTTTCTTTTTTTTTTTTTTCAAACTGCAGTGTAATATCCGAGGGCAAAAAGCATGAATTAATACCAATTAGAGCTTGCTGTTGTAATGTTTACTTACATAATGAAGAACAAAAAACTTATTTAAATGAGAAAATTAAAATGTAATTTCATGCATATGCATCTGTTGTGATTCCAGGTTAACTAAGACATTACCTGACACTGTTCCATTACTGGAGAGAGTGGAGTCCCCCTTTCCTGAAAAACAGGGGGAATCGGGCACGCAGATACACAAAGCAGCTCCAGTTTCTCATTCAACCGTTGGCTCCAAAGAGTCAAGATAATTTCCACACATCCAGCGGACGATAAAGCTGGTTTGAGCCATATATGCATGCACGCATACTAAATCCCTTAAAGGTAGACTTTAAAAAGGCTTTTGAACGAGCGCAGATAAGAGTGCGATGAAGGGCGGAGGCAGTCGGGTGGGGGGGGGAAGGGGGATTGCCCTATATAACGTAAGAACCTGATAGGTGATGAAATTTGATGTACTGGATGGAATCAGCAGATTAAAAAAACGGCTTCTCTCGTGAGTTCTTCGCGAGTGTTTGCGGGTTTGCAGACCCTACATTACCCACTGGGTGTTTCTCTGCTGTCTGGCTCGTACACAAAGTGACACTGTCCAAGGAAGACTTCTTTTAATATTTTTTTTTCTTTTTTTTTTTTTTTTTTTTTTAATTTAGGCCCCCTTGCTGGCTTACTTTCACCTCCTTCCTACTGAGCTACAGCAGCGCCGGCAGGGTGTAGCGCTGACTCCATCGTCCCGCGGGCGCGCCCAGCCCATCCTGTGGAACACTCCCAGACCGCTGTGCACATTCAGGAGAAACGGAGCCGACTGAAACTATCTTAACACAGTCGAATGTGTGGGTGACGCTGTTGCAAAAAGTAGATTTGTGAAGAAAGGAACACAAAAAAAAAAAGAAAAAAAAGTGAGACACAAAAATCTACTGTTTTAAATTTGAAGGGGGAAAAAAAAAAGTGATTTCTCAACCACCCACGGAGTGAGAAACGATCTCATTCCGCATGTATGCAATCAAGACGTCGCTGCCGAAATTAGCCGGGGTGGCTACGCCGCATCCGAGAAACGCGACTATGATGATCTCCTTTGATCGTCTCTTCTCTCGCATTGAAAATGGCAGGTATCAGACGCAGGGTTTCATTGTGCGGCGATAATGAGCGCCGAATATGCATGAAGCAACGTGTACGCATCCAGTCATCTGGCGGCGACTCCTAACATGTGGCATATTGTGATCTGACAACAAGCATAGGATGCATGAAATAGCAAGGAATGTGAGATTTTGAGGCGACGCGTGCCTCGCACGGATTCACGGAAGCAGGTGCAGAGCTGTGAGGTGTGATAGCGTTTCACTTCGACAAAGGCTGGCACCTCAAATAACAAGTAATTTATTTGGTAAACCTGTTACTGGGAAACAGAGGCCAGAGAGATAATTTAGAGGCTGCGCCGCTGCCAACGACCGCAAGTTTCTTCAGCCTCGGAAACTTTGAGCGCTCAGGAAAAAAATCATTTCAAGTTTGTTTCCCATTGATTAACCTGATTGTGGCTTTAAGGTGATCAGCTTGCAACAGAAAACCACGGCACAGTTATCATTTCAAGTTAGACTCAACTCCATGGACCTGTTATACCTGCTGTACTTTGAACTGAAGGTGCAGAACAAACAAAATTTAAACATGGCCCATAACAGAAGAATTTAATTATTACTATTCTCTATCATTGGTTGCTAGACAGTGGTCACCAACCATTTTCCAGTATATGACACAAGAGGAATCTATGAAGAGAGACAAAAACACAAAGCAAGTTGTTTTAGTTTATTTTATTTCTTTTAATAAGTCATATTAAAAGTATATTTTTCATATCAAATGCTGTTTAATTTTTAGTTTTTTTTTTTTTTTTTTTGCTTAAAATGTTGCCTTTATGCAGTTAGTTTGATGTAAATGTTTCACTTTACGCCCAATTTCCTGGGTATTCATTACAATGTTACGTTATCCTTCTGATTTAATTTTTGTCAACATCTCATTGAAGCATCCTGTGACTCCATTTATTCTAATTTGTCTTCATTTGACCTTATTCCAACTTATCTTGTCATCATATGCCAAAGAGTATTTATGGTATTTAAAAAGAAAAAAAAAGTAAACTATTATGCAAAGGAAACCGTATGAAGAGTATATACATGACAAATAGAGAACATATGGCTGTATTGCACAAAAAATGTATGTAAAAAAATAAGTAATTTCTCTCTGGGATTAATAAAGTATATTCATTCTATGATATTTTATTCCACCATATTTTGAGTGTTAGTTGCTGGAATTACAAAACCATTTCATGTAAATCTGGACCACATAAAGAAAAACAACGCTTTGGTGAAAAAGTTAACAATGAGGCGTCTGTCTCTGGGGTGACAAGGTTTCACTTCCTGGTTTCTGCTGTGACCATGGAAACAGCGTCAACAACCTCAGGACATGAAGCACCTCATAAATGTAACCATCATTTGTTGAAGGTTTCTACATTCCCTGGTGGCTCGAGCCTTCAGCACGGACCTCCTCGCTTCCAGCCTGCTTCTTTTGACACTCGTTTCTTCTTTTTTTTTTTTACCATGACCCCACACAAAATGCGCCCCATTGTGCGGCGCGAACGCGCAGCTGAGAAACATCTGCAGTGGGCCTATAAAAAAATGGCATGCTGTATTGTGCGATGCCGCCGCCTGCTGCGGAGTGACATCGCTCACTCTGCCTCTCCAGTTTCAGGCTTTTCCTCGGCCCATCTCGTGGCAGAGAAAGGAGCGTATTATCACGGTGAAAACGGATCTCCTTCCTACCCCTCCTCCGAAGCCCCTCGCTTCCCACCACCAAACGAGGGGCAGTGATCGCGGAGACAGCGTATATATGTGTGTGTGTGTGTGTGTGTGTGCTGACATGCATTAATATGTGTGCAAGCAGTGGGAGGCAGAAAGGGAGTGCACCACTGGGGAATGTGCACCTGCAATTTTTCTCATTTGACACAGTTGGTCTTTTGTAGGGTCCGGAGCACAGGGGTTGGGGGGGGGGGGGGGGGTGTCTGTGGAAGTTATGGCTCCTGCCCTCGACCCCCACCTTTTGAGGAGAAGACATCTTCACTGTGGCGTTTCCCAATCTCTGAGACTGGGTCAACCGAATTCAACAGATGAATTCAGGTTTTATGACTTCAGATTTATAAACAACGCCTGGGAAACAGTAGATCCACAAGGGTCACATTAAAAAGATGTTAAAGCGTTGCTAAATGTGCTTATTAATGTCTTCATTTAGACACCTGGGGATTATTATCAAGCCAAGAATGAAAAAAACAAGAGAGAGATTAGCGGAAATAAGCCAAAGTTTGGATCATCCTCTCAAATTGGGAAGGAATTTTACAGAGCTCTCAACCCTAAATGTATTATAAAGAGGTAAAATCTCAACCTTGCAGCTCTGCAGCGATGTGAGGAGAATTAACGAGGCTTAATGCGGTTTCAGCTTCGTATTCAGGCGAGATATAGATGAAATTATGATGTTGAATTGATTATTATGGATATTTAGGATCGGCTGCTTGGGTTTTTCCTTCATTTCCGGTGCTTTCAAAGTGTCATGTCAGGACAGAGTGTGAAGCGGGACACTTGAATCGATCCATCAGTCAATCAGTCCAGCAGTCGATCCTGGCCGTCTCGGAATTTAAGACCTCTTTAATGCTTGAGTCGCGTTTTGGCTATCATCTCTTCAAGTTTAATATCGACACCGGTGAAAATGATTTCTCTGCTCAGAAAACTAGGAGGAACTTGGGGATCATTCGGACTTTCAACACAATCCAAATCAAATCTAACCATTATGAAAAACAAAAGAAAGTGGCACAACCTTTAATAGATTTTTGTACACTGAAAATGGCAAAATATAATCACGTCTGAGCAGATAATTCCCATCATCTTGTGTTTTTGCCATCATAACTCCTTGTCATGTGTCCAGACATCAACATTTGCTTCTAGTGTTGTTTTAAGTGATAAAACTACAAAAAATATGAGGCAGCTTGTAACGAGGCAGACGGATGCCTCAGGCGGAGGGTCAGGGGTTACTTCAGGGAGTATATTTGGTCAGGATATCAGTGATCCATGGCCTAAACTGACGACTCCTCCCGTGTCTAAACAGCTGTGGTGCGATACTGAGGGCGAACTGCGACCCCCCCATGGGCCTTGATACTGTACATGTGCGGAGGCTGCGGTGGGGGGGGGGGCACTGAGGAAGATTTGTGTCCTCGTGTGTGGGAGGGCTTCAGAGTAAGGAGATAAAGCCCAGTGAGTGTGTATATACACTTGCAGTACATAAAATACATAAACCGCACTGTATTCTCCGTCCAGCGCAACGCACTGGAACTGTAAACTACTTGACCCTGGCGTCCGTCCAAACCGGGAGGGCCACGCCGAAGAGCTACCATTACTCTGAGGCTATCCATTCCCCCGCTCTCCTTCCTTTTATTTTAATGAGAGCACAATTAATAAGGAAATGGACCAGCTTCCCAAAGGAGGCTGGATCCACTACAATGGAAGCCTTCTTTTGTCAATGGCTGTATTGAATTCCTCTACAAGGCCACTGGGCCATATTGAAGGCCATCTCTGGTATCGCCGCACCCCACCCCCACGCTACCGCCTCCATATCGCTTCACCCCCTCCCCCAGCTCTCTGAAACACAAGGTCTCATGGGCTAATCTGTGCCACGCTATCATCTGATCCCCTCTATACGCTTTTTTGCTCCAAATGCAGACGTTACAATACTTCATATTGATTCGCCGAGGCGAGCTCGCCACTTACTGTGCACGCTTGGTTTACTCAATGATAAAGCCAAAAGGAAGAGAGAGCGGGGTCCAGCACCACCTCATCCATAATTGGCCGGCCGCGTCCGCGGTGAACTTTAGTTGGAGGCAGAAGGGCATCTGATCTTTGTTTGTGCATGAATGCATTAAAATTCAGCCCACTCGCTCTGGTGCCATGTAGCAGAAGAAAGAGAGATCAAAGAGAACAGCAGCTAATTAATCCTTTTACCCCTTTTGTTTTTCAATTATTCCCTTAGTTGGTCACATAAAGGTGGTATTGCTTCTCTCCGTCCTCTGGGTCACACTAAGGAAAGCACCTGTATTTTCATTCTAAACCTCCAGATTGCTCCCGACAGGCCAGACAAGAGCAACAAAGACTCCTGGTGCACAATGCACGGCCATAATCGAGATTTACACAAATGAAAGCAGAGAGCCCTATTGTACAGATGCCCCTTATTCTACATATTACCTGTACTGTAATACGGTCTTCACTCGTGAAGCGGCTTTGTTGTGGTGGTGACAGGGGGCTATTATGCTGATTTCTTCATCAACAGAAAGTGCCAGTGTAGCTCAGCTGGGAACAACTCATCACTGTTTGCCGTGGTGTGAAAAACTGAAGCCGGAGTACACATTCACAGCTTCAAAGAGAGCTTCCATTGTAAGAAAAACCCGCGTGTTTTAGTGTGCACCACAACTGTAAAATAGGGCCTTACAAAATATTACATAGAGCAAAATAAAATGGATTTGCCACCAAACAGATCGCACCCAAAATCAATTGGAAGAACGCGCTGTTTGCAGGCTGCAGCAGGTTTCTAAAAGAAAAATCATGAAAAGACTTCAGTTTTGGTGAAAAAAGATGTGGTATTCGTGTTTTAGCATGAATAGACTGACAGTGAGAGACATAATACAAATACAAGTGTGCTAAATGTTCAGAGTAGACAGAATTGAAGTTGAGAACTGTTGGAGCAGGTCCTCTAAATGTCCCTAAACGCTGAAGTTCTTGAAATATATGTTCTGACATGCATTACTGTTTCTTTTTTTTTTCCAACTCCAGAACCATTTAAAATGATATGATTGCGGAAATCTCTGTACACTTCAAAAAGCATGTTGCATCAAAGCAACAGAACAAATCCAACATGACGCCAGTGACCGCTGCAGACACACCAGCCAGGACAGAATCTGTCACAGCCTGCATGATGTGTTGGGGTCATCTATTTCCAGAAGTGATGACATAAAAATGTTTACTTTTATTTACTAAAATGATTACAATAAAGCGACATTAAACAGAATGTGAAATTAGTCTAATGTTCCATTCACAGCCACACAAATGGTACTGAATGGCCTTAAATGTGCCCTGCTGAAAACTGCAGAAACCACGAGTTAGTTGTACAGATTGATTTGAAAAATGTTACTCATTCCTTTTAAAGCCCTAATGGCACTGCCTCCGAGCTACATTCCCTTTGAAGTCTCGGCATGCTTTCAAGGAGGTCGACATGTGCAGCTCTTCTTTCTGTACGTTGCCGAGTGTAGATCTCAGCCGGCGAAGTCGACAACTGCTGCAGTTCAAGGTGTGAGTAGCTACACTGGGTTAGAATGTCAGACTGATTTCAGATTCTATCCATCCATTCACCCATCCTCATCTTCTTCACTATAGATCAGTCCAACACAGCGCAAACGGAGAAGTACACACAGTCACATTCACACCCACAGATCATTTAAGGTCAACAATTAACCGGGAAATCAGAATACTTTGCAAATTCCTCCTGTGCATCTGTTGTCAAATGCACCACAGAATGGCCTCCAACTGGAGTCGCTCTGTTTATGTTCTCACAACGAGGCAAGAGTGGGGTCAGTGTACAGTGTCAGACGTCGGGACTGGTAGACGACTCACTTCATTAAAATACACATTAGTGTTATTATTATTACAGTCTCTGCAGTTTAATATCACAAATCAGCATCAGGATACTTTAATAATCCCAGTGGGGAAATTGCTTGTGACAAAGTTGCTCAATGCAACAAAAAAAAAACGTGTAAGATATGCATGTTCATTTCTTGGAAATTCATGGAGACGATGAGGTGCAGAGACCAGTCAGTCAAAAAGATGAGATCAATAGACATAAACCAGATAATGCAGATAAGCAAATAACACTTCTTCCTATTGGCTCTAAATCCTCCCGATCAGCTATTTTCACTCCGAACAAATAAACTCCGCGCCTCCCGTGCATCAGCGTCTGTGACTCAACCCTCTGTATTTAGGGTGCTGCATCCCCATACATTCTCATTACACACCTGCTTGAGCACACTCCGACTGGGGGGAAATGTTGGGCCGTGATGGCTAAAGTGGTTTAAGGCCTTTACATTAAATCGACCATCTCCGGACTCTGTTTTGCAGAGAGCGACGGTGGAATGCTTTACAATACACAGACAGCAGTGCAGTTAACACAGAGAGGGATAATTATTTCTGAGTTAGTATAAGAAGGTTTAAATGAAGGTATAGGATGTGCAATTCTCGTCTTTTATATTGTCAGATTTAGTGAATGGAATCATATCAAATTGGCCTGGGTTAGAAATAAAGCTATTTGTGACACACATATACTCTCTATGGATGGGTAACCCTTAAGCTCCCACACACACATCCATCCATCGAATCATGTTATCAGCAACACGAGCTTTGAAAGGAGAGATTTTAATGAAAGCAATTAGGAAAATGTATATAGTTTAGCCCTCCGGCGTGCTAAATCATGTGCTGCGGCACCAGCAATTCATTATGTGGGTGGCTGGGAAGGACGGTCACAACATGTTTCACTCACAAAGGCACCCGAACCCATGATGGCGGAGGCTTCATGGTGGAAACACTGCTTTGAAGAGAGGGGCTGCTCCCTGCTCGCTGATAGAATTGTGTATGCGGCGCTTTAGTGTGTAACGCTGCGATGTGTAATCATCTGCTCAGCCTGTCACAGCATTTCCCCGCGTCAACGCGATGCAAATGTGTCGCATGTGCACGGATCCACGCATGTATGTGTTTGTTTATTTTCCAGGCGAAGGACGGGAAGCGTAAGCCTGCTTCTATAGGCCTCAAAGTATTGCTGAGAATAGAGCGGTGGGGGGGTGGGGGGGGGATAATTAATTTCACAAATTGAGTAAAGTGCAGGTCGCTGCGTTGCCCCTCTGCATGGCTTCTGTTTGCCCTTCCTGCTCCTCACATTCCGCCCACACCCCAAATTACTGCCTGACCCCTGCTGCTCCAGTGTGGGAAACCCTGTGGTATTGCACGCCCACCGATTTTTGCACTGTGAGCCGGTCCGTGGGGTTACTTAGCAGTTCTGTCTCTCTCTCTCTCTCTCTCTCTCTCTCTGGCTTTCTCTCTGCAGCCTTCAGGACACTGCAAATGTATGCATGCACGGTACGCACGCGCACATTATGCAGCCTAATGTAAACTAACATCCACTGCCACTTGACCTTGCTGTCAATATCTGTCCTCATTAAACACCATTCAGCCAGCTGCAAGTCCACTTTAAATGGCATCATTCAGCGCTTACCAAATTATGCCTGCGCTGCCGGGCTGAGTGAGGCTGGAGTCTAATTCATTTATTTAGAAGATATACACAGGTCCCGGTCCGGACACCTATAAAACATGCAGAGGTATTTAACCCCACCCTGCCATTCTTAGCGTTACTGTCAGTCATTCCTCTTGGGTTGCAAGTTCTGACAGCAATTTGGCAATGTCAAGCGGCCGCTACGGATGCTCTGGGCAGCAAAGGGCATTTTTTTTATTCCCCCATATCAAGCCAGTATTGATTTTTCACTCATTACAGAAGAGCATAAAAGGAGAGGGGGATGTTTGAGCGCCATGCCAAATGCCGAAGAAAATATACAACGTGGACGGAAGGGCTGAAAGAAGAATTCCAATTTTCAACAGGCGATTTGTTTATTTCCGCAAATTTTCGATTTTAACAATGCCTTAACAATGTGAAACCAGCTACAACTGATGGAAGAAACGGAGAAATTAGAATTCAGGATGGAGCTATGAAATAAGCTGGCATCCAAATGACAGCTGTGGAGGCCACCCTTAGGGTAGGTATGAGAAAGAAGTTGACTTTTTTCTTCTTTTTTTTCCCCCCCCAAACTGCAACGCTATTATCTATTTTCAGGGAGCCTTGTGTGGCTTATGGGAAAAGCATAATCCATTCCGAGGAAATAGAGAACCGAAAAAGAAAAAAAGGAAAAAAAAATCTGTTAAAGAATTAAACCCGGGGCATTTTTAGGAATATCATGAAAACCATTTTTAGAGCTATCAAACTTTTATGGAGAAGTCGAGTAACAAAATTATCCAAACTACACCTTTTTCCGAAAATGAATTTATCTGTGACTTGATTAAAATATGTGGCTTTTAACTCCGGCCATCCACAGTAAAGCAATTACACTTCAAAACGCTTCATATTTAGGCTACATTTCAAAGTAAAGTGCTAAGAAAGTACCAAACAGAGGGCAACTGGTACTTTTGCGGCGTCACGCAGACATTTAATCCGCCGAAATCTACATTCCAAGATCCTCTTTGAGCCCGTTCGTATGTATTTTCAAACCCACACTCATGAACATGCTTCATCCGGTGTGAATGAGGCATGCCCTCCTGCACAACCGACTAACAAAATAAATACACAATGAGGCTGAAAATACAAGTTTTCGTCCAGACTGCTCCCGATGCGGCTCGAGGGACGGGGTACGGTGGCCAATCTGGCACCTTGACCCGCGCTGAAACGCTTTAACAGCCGGAGTCGACTGCGGTGAAATCCTGCAGACTTTCGCCGACCCTCACAGGATGAATAATAAAGACTACCGCCTCCACCCCGAGGCTGACATTTGCGGTTTCCAGTGAAATAACTTGTCTGCGTTCCAGTAGTTATGACTGCGGACGTCGGCGTCGGGTATTCGCGTTCTCGTCAGGAGTCACATGACTGAATTCATTGCGAGGGCTTTGATGATCCCCTGTCTTCGTTCACAATTCGTTATCCGCTTTGGTTTGTGATTCAGTTAAAGAAATCATGTCAAAAACATTAGATCCCCTCAGAGGTGCCAAAGGTACACATGTTCCCTACTTAGGTAAAAGCAGAGAACATATGGAAATCACATAAAGGTTCAGTTTCTTAAAGTAAAACTAACAAAAGCACAGATTTTGACATGTTTTCAATGCAAAAAGTTAAGGGAAAAAAAGGCTACATCAGTGATATATTTATCATTTTCTACTTTTCTCTTAAACCATCCAATCATTTAAATTATATTCAACCTCAAATCTCATTATCTGGCAGTGAGTCCAGTTTGCTGTGCGTTAATAACGGCGCTGAAAACTTAATGTTAACGGAAAATCTTTGATTGGAACGTCAAACTGGCCCCGGGTTCCACCGTAATGACCGGTGTGTTGATCCCAACTCTATTTCTCCGCTTCACGGTCGTTCAGGAAATTTCTAGACGTACAGCATTAAGAATCTAGAAGTCCTGATCCTGAGAGTCGTGCGTCCCACATCCTGCCAGCAGTAAGCACTTTCACTGTTCGTCATATTCAACAATTTAATCTCACACCGAGAACAGATTTACTGGGGTAAACCTTGGAAATAGCAATAAAAAAATAAATAACTATGACAGTAAATGTGTTGCTGCAATGAATCTGCTCCATCCTCCATCCACACACACACACACACACACACACACACACATCCCATTCATAGCACACATTATTACCGTGGCCCAGTCAAGGGAACTTGTCTGTTCCATTTAGGAAAGACTCTGACATGTTTTCATCTTTTTGTAAGTCTTACATGAAATGAAATGAGGGCTACACGAGGCATTTCCTCCTCTCTGGGTTACTGTCCCATCCCTTTAGGTTAAAGCCAGCTTTGATGTTTGGGGAGGCAGAAGATGAATTAATTTCCTCTTTAAGCACAGATATTACTGTTCAAAAGAAACAAAAAAATGTGCAAACGCTCTGCCATAGAAATAAGCACTGAAGTAAGGACGAGCTTTGAAAAATGTAGGTATATGGTTATATTTACTTTGTTAGCACGTTCAGTTTCATTTGAATCATGCCTTATAGTAGCACTTTCTCATCCAAAATGAGGAATAACTCAGGATCTGGCCTTATGAGAGAGCTCCACTCACGCTGTACTCGCTGTTCTTGAAAAGCCTTCCTATTTGATCACTGAAGATGTTTCTGTGAAAATTTACAGCCATTAAACTCGTCTTCTGTTTGCCTTCACCAATGTGGAACAATGCCACTGCAATCATCTCCTTAACTTCACCTGGAAAAACACAGACGCCGCCGAAAAACTCTTTTCTTAACCTAACGTCGCCTTGTTGTGATGCATATATAATTTGCCCCTGCCCAGAAGTGCGGCGTCTGCCCGCCTGCATAATGCCGCCGCAAATGAATGATTGACATTCAGCCACTCCGAGGCCCACTTATTTTCCACTGCTTCGAGAGGCATCTCGCAGTCTCAACAAAATAATACACGCCTCAATGAGACTCCACAAAGAACTTTCCACCGCTTTGAAATATGAGCTCAAATAAATCATTTGTTTAATTAATTAAGCAAATTAGGCAAATCCAGGGATGCCTTGGCGGATGGAGACGGTGCCCCGCCACGAGGAGATTAATTAAGTGGATCGGGTACGGGAGCAGCGAGAGTGACGTTCAAATTTAATGCCCTTGTTTGGTTAGATAAAACTAACCTTAGCGTATTCATGCTGACACCTCAGCATTAGCAAGCCGGGCGTTTCTGGCCAAGAGTCAACTCGGCGTGAGCCCTGCAGGAGGACGAACGGGCGAGATGGACAACACGGGATCATCTTTTCTTTTTTTTTTTTTTTAAACTCTTTTGCTTTGCTGCCACTTACTTGACATTGTTCTTTGAGCAACAAAATCCCACTAATGCACACATAAGCCGAGGCAGATGTGTCAGGCACACATCTGCCTCGCTACCAGCCCCTCCCCTTCCCCCCCAGCCGCCGGCGCCATGGCAGGATGCTATCTGCTACCAGGCATGATGCATGCACTTGTATGTGACCATGAAAAATGTGTGTCAGTCTTCACGCTTTTGTCTCCTGAATTGTTTCTGAGCCATCATCCATTATAGCGGCCTGGGCTCCGATTCCACGGGGTGGTATTAAGTGGAATGAATATAAAAAATCCTTCCCGTAGCATTTTACATGCACAGAGACGCATGATTAATGTGCCGCTCAGGCATGGCCGGAGTGTTGGGGGCATTTCTTTTCCATTGTTTTTCTCCGTCTCGAAACAATGACAAGGATGTGTTTACTTATTTTTCGACCCAGTGACAGCATCCGTGATGGAACTTTTTATTAATCTTGCAAGACTTTGTAGCTACAGAAAAGGATCTCATGAAGACACACACACACACACAAACAAAACTCCTCCTACACACAGCCACACATCCCCGTCGCTCCTTCAGCTGCTTTCAATCCCTGATTTTTTTTTTTTTTTCTATTATGACAATTATTTCACTGTGACGCGTGTCCTGAAACATTCCTCATTTCGTGCAAACTGTAACATGTCACACAGACAGCTGGGGAAGTGCCGACACGCAAATAAAGACAAGGGAGGACAGGATGCTGTTCAGCTTCACAGCTTTGAGGGAATGTGGATCGGCACGCGTTTTTTTCTATAGGTGTGTTTACATGGGAAACTTGGCGTGTGTCAATGGAAACGGTGTTCGCTCCTCTGCGAGACAACGGCGGCGCGTGCGTGTGTGCGCGCGACGGCATACAGGAAAAAGGGGGGACTATAGATATCAAAGTAGGCCAGCATTCCCCTGAGTGCACATTTCCAACGCTCTCAGGGTGAAATGTGCACGATGACATTGTGGTGAATGTTCCCTCTGAAGCTTCCCCAGCTGCAGAACGGCTCACTGGCAACATCTGGCTACGGCTTCTTACGGCATGAAGTGATGGATCGCTGCAACATGGCCTCTCTTGATAAAGACGCCAAATTATTTACTTAATGTCATTCAGTTATTAGAAAAAAAAAAACCCCTTTGTAACTCAATAATTTGTCCGTTTAATGTCAAATACCTCAACAGAATCAATGAGTGATTCGTTCTGGGAGAAGCAGAGTGATTGATCGAGGCGACTATCAAGGTGTTTTTGGTATGTTTCAGCCCATTTGTGGCCGATCGTGCATGGACTGCAGCTGACCATTTAACAAAATGTTTCAAGCAGATCTTGCAAATGATGGATGTTTTATTCCGACCCGTTCGTATCATACTGACACAGACTAATCACGGCAGCAGCCCGGAGAGCAAGAAAATGTAGTTCCTAATCCAAAGAAACCGGGCCCTGCTTGGAAAAAGTGAAACACAATGAAGTGCAGTGGATATGTGGTTGAGCTATAACGTGTGAAAACACACCTCTGCACCCTTCAAATAAACTAAGTGTCAGGATGTCTTCAGCCGACACGCTTTGCTCGTATTCCTTCGATATTAGACTCCTTTAAAACCATTTTTATGGGCTGAAATTGGTTATCTGGCAGTTGCGAGATCTCTGGAGGGTGGAACGTTAATATGTGTCTTTCCGATTGAGGCAGGTAAACAGATTTGTTCTATTGGCGCTGGTGGACAGATCACAGGTGAGAAGTCGTGCATGTTTCTTCAAGAAAATGAAAATGCTTACAGCAGCATCTTAAGAGAAGTCAGGTTCACACACAGGGCGTCGCATTACCTGATTGACGTATCTATTTTAGACAGCACTTTACAGTCACTGCTAATCAAATCAAAGGTCAAGTAGACCAACAACACTGACCACACACTGGATATCTGTTTTGAATATGGCTGCTTATGCATGCATGTGTTCGCTTTTGTGCAGCTCCAGAATATAAACCGTAGTTCTTTCTTTAACTGGCTTCTATGATTTTTAACACTTTCCTCACATCGTCATCAGTTTAAGCCCTGATATCATTAACTCACAGATTCTGAACTCGACGATTCTGAGACGTCATGTGCGAGCACAGTTTTTAAGCCTACTTCATCTAACTACAGCGTTAGTTTTCACCCTGTCAAGATGTTTGCGCGGGCTCATTCAGCATGCACACTTAGCTTAGCCAACACTGAAATTTGGTTCTTGCGCACAGCTAAATGCTTGCGACAAGCTCTTGCGCGGCCAGATTTTCTAGGAACGCAATCAGTGGAATGTTAGAAAGCGACGCTAACCGGGGCCCGCAAGGAAAACCGAGGCTAGTGAGCCTAGCCTGCCAACATTAGCGCCGCTTCCCAGAGGACCTTCCAGCAGCCATTTACAAATCTCTCCAGCAAACTGACAACACTGCGCTCGTCCCACATTTCTCAGAGGAGGAGGGCAAGCCAGTGTTTCTAGTAAGAAATTTCAGCAAAAGAGCCCTTTTTTTTTTATTGGAACGACAAAACGCTATAACCCCTCAAAGTGTGGCTTAGTGCCTGTTTCTGCTGATCAGTGCTACTGCGGCTAATCCCTAACCCTCAGATAAAGTGAGTGATGCATGCTGACCCTTTACCTCTTTCCTTAGCGTTAAGGAAAAACTAATGTGCTTTATTAGATGTTGCGGTAGGCTTCAACAATTCAATTAGCTTTAAATATCCTATTAATGGTTTTAGCCATATCAAATTAACATTTTTATGGGCCATTGCTCCATTCCAAACATGCTCTATAGCTAAACCTGACCCGCACCGACATACACAAACCGCCGCTGACTAATCTGAATTCAAATGACCTGATTTATTTTTCCTGTGAAACAATTCACACAAGGCCAAGAGAGGGGTTTGAGAGAGATAATAGGAATAGAAAGACCTTGTGAATAATGTCACGATCTCAATGCATGAAATATGTCATTTTTACCCTCTTCATGCAGTTTTCAGTCTAAAACATAGGCCATACAGACAAAGCTATAACCGTGACTCCTTGTCAGTCATTTGGTTTCACCAGGAAAGCAAGGTACAAAGCTAAGAAACAGGAGAGATCTAAAAATAGGCAGAAAAAGTGAGAATCGGCTGAAGCAAACAAAGGAAAGTGTAGAAAAAAAACAAGTTCCAGGGAGTTAAAGAAGTAAAAAATCAGATAATTAGCAAGAGGAGCTAGACGGTGAAAATAAGATGAAGTCGGAGGCTTTCATCACAGCTGCCAGACAAGATTCAGTACAGACAAAATCCAGACATGGCTTGAAACCATGAAAGCACGAGCGCCACATGAGCAAAAAAAACACTTGTTACATTGATCTAAACTCACCCAGTGCGGCTGGTGCGAAGAGGCTGGCGAGAACTAGCAGGCGTGCGGTCCACATGGCCTCCTCCTCTTACCGCCCGCTGCCGAGGGTCCCAGATGAGTTCAGTCTTTTGCTGCCAAAGGCCCCGACTGGGTGCTTCCTTTATGGCACAGCTCCCGCCGCTGCGCCACTTCTTCCCACAAGACGGCAAGTTCTGTTTCCTCTGTTTCCAACTGCTTTGCGGTACCTGTCAACGAGGAAGAAGAGAAGCAAGTCAGCTGACGAGAAGACAATGAGCGAGCCGGATTTGGGATCTGTATACGCTGGAGAAGTCACTGATTCTTCGTTTTTTACAGGAACAATGAGAGTGTTGTCTCTCCCAGTGAGAGAAACAACAGACGGACGCACTATGGCTTCATCATCCGTATGCACGCTCCTTATGGCACTGTGTGCTTCAAGTTGTCATCAACTGACACAGTGCAAGTTGCTCAATCTCCAGTCAGGCGAACTCATACCGGGTGTGATCAGCCAAATGCCGAGACGGCGCGAACCGCAAAATGTATTTCTGGATATTCTGTTGTTGTTTGCTCATCGAAGTGTTAACTCCCCCACCTTACCAACAAAATCACACCCACAGAGAGACAAGAAGAACGCGATGAAGCACATGCTGCTCGGGGCTTCAGAGGACGGCTATGTCTTCGTATTGAGCAGTTACATATGCGATTCAGGCCCGACGCGTTTCCTTGCCGTCCCTGATGATAATTGACACAAAAAAGCGCAGTGGTGTTTTTTTTTTCTTTCTTGCAGGCACGAGATGAAGCCTGACAGTTTGAGCTTTTGCACCTGTGGATGTTGAACTGCGGCATGAGAGACAACTACTGTGCAGCCAGGCTTCGCTCTGAAACTTTTGAGTCAACAAAGCAGCGGATGGTGAACTCACCGAGGGGCTTTTTGAGCCAGCGATATCATCAACCTCCTCAAAAGTCAGGAGAATGTGGACTTTGACTCCCAGACCTTCAGTCGTACTGAGCTGCCCAGACAAAGGGATTGATTAGTTGGCTCTGTCAGCGCTCGCCTCTATTCTCCGGTTTGCACCAAATATATTCGACTGGAAAGTCCCTACTTACAATGTAGAAGAAATATAGCATACTTCACTTTCTACATGTGGTTTCTAATGGTTCCCTATGGCAGAATGGTTTGGGATTTCAGTGAAAATCTGTGGGATTTTGTGTCAGAATGTTGTGTTTTTATTGTCTTGTAATAAAATAACTGAAAACTGTTCTGACAGGTTCTGCCTCGCCCAGCAACGTTTGAGTGGGAGAAGTCCTAACACAACCTTTAAATGTCACTGAGGTGAAATATAGAGCCAGCCGTTCGTATTTTCTGGAAATCCGGGAAATTAAAAGACATTTGGAAACTGATACATACAACATCTAACAGTTTGTCAGAAGGGTACCTGTGGTTCAGAACTGGACAAGGAAAAATGAATGTCACAGATTAGAAAAGAAATCAAAAGAAAATTTAAGGTTAAAAAAAAAAGGTCAAACTGCTGTTAGAGCAACATCGAGGATGTATCAATCTGGAAAAAAAAAATAAATAAAGAGAAAGAGGAAAATGTGTCCAGCTCCACATTATACGGCGATGTATGAATGCTGAAATCACTCTTAGGGGGTGAATCAACAATCTATATCTCCGATGAGATTCATAAGATTATCCTCCATAAAACCCCATATCACGATATTAAGGTTAAGTCAGCTTTAATGATTAGGACATCCAAACCCTTCTATTATCCACTATCAGCCATGATCTGCAGCCGCAAAAATAATCTCTGTAAAATGATACAAGCCAAAGAGTGCGCTATCCTCTACACAAGCATTATTGTCCCACATTAGGCAGCTCGGTTTAATACTGCTCCGATTCTATTGTTGGTGCGATGGTCGGAAAATCTGTTGGTAAAAGGTCAGAACCGGAGCGCCGCGTCAAAGGACACGGCACTTGGGAAGATGACTGACATGTTATGCAAACAATGCATTAAAAATAAACCTCTTTACTTTGGTCAGTTTTGCCCCATCCTTCACCGCGCCGCTCTCCTGCTGACAGTGTGATGCCGTGTTCTTTGCGAACGTTGACATTTCCCTATCTCAGCGTCTAGTGCTTAATCCCGAATGAAAAATCCAAGATTAGAGTAATCAGATTTTTTTTTTTTTTTTTGTGGAGCAGATATTAATGGACTTAACAGAAGGACAGAAAGCCTATCGAGAGCCTCTGCCTAAGAAGACCATTTGGGCAATATTAAAAGGTTAGAAGTCAGTGTGCTCATCAGTAAAATCTTGGCAGACGTCCACGAGTGAACAAAACCAGGCCTTGAACAACTCCTCTTAACCACCATCAACCGTGCTGTTGATTTCATTCCTTCCATTTATATAAATGACTGCGGGCCTTTTAAGACATTGAAATAGCACTCTGAAAGAGTGTATTTGATCAAAGCCGTATCCTTATGAGTAAACAGCGCTTTTAATAAAACGCTCTGACAGCCGCAGGAGAGCCAAATTAAATACGACGTCGAATCAGACGCTGTGACTCTCCCTTGACACAAAAAAAAAAAAAAAAAAAATACATTATTCCAGGAATAATCACATTCAAATACACTGTCCATGCGGCAAATTGGACCTGAAGTTTATAGCGTAAGAACAATTTCTCAAGTGGGAGCAGAGCTGCGGAGCAAAAACGGGAGGCACGGGGTTGTCGCTTAAAGAAAATAAACCGATGGCGAGATCCCACAGCACAACTGTTGACACGTGGCTTCTGATTTGAAGAAGAAAGTGCGCACCCAAACTGACACAAAACATACAAATGAAATGGAGAGAGGAGCAATGGAAATGTGCGTTAAGTTGAGGTCATCTGATCAAGCAGAAAATTAAAAAAAATAAATAAAAAAAATAATGTTAATTTGCCTTCAAATAAGTGTGGTTTAAGGTAGGGGGACTGCTATGAACCGCCAAAAGAACACATCATAAAATGCATATTTATGAAGAAGGCTTGGACCGTAGTTAAATGGAAGAAAATAAAAAAAAAAAAAAACAACAAAAAAAACAGGGCGGCAGTCTGGCATTGCCAACTCGTCTTGTATTCCAGAAGGAGCCTTATGATACATTATGGTGCTGACGTTTCAAGGGTACTTGTTCTGAGGGGGATTTAGAATAACTCCCTTAGATAAGCTGGCCAACATTTAGCAGACCAAGCAACAACAACTGCCGTGTCTGTTCCCCGCCACATCAAGGAGACTTCTTCATCAGCGCCTCGCTTTGCCGCCACAGAACAACTTCTCCTAATCAGCGACGTTGTTTATCTCATTTTAGCAACAGTGCGAGTGCCAAGGGGGCCAAGATGAGACCTGACAGCTTTAATTAACTGACTTTTTGATCTGACGGAAGAGGAGGGTGAGATCGACAGTAAGAGCAGCGGCGGGTTTGGGAGGAGAAGTTGTCTCGCAGTCATGTGACAGCCGAACGCGACGAGTGTGGAAAAAAAAAGCGAACCTCAATCCGCAATTTGAAGAAATTACATATTTTCTTTTATTGAATTGAAACGGTGCGCAGTGGCTCACAACGCCACGGAAACACAAATAAAAACAACATTTTTCTGTGTCAACAGCGACAGCAGAAGTAAATCGGCTTCGCCGGCAACCTCATACAATCCTGACATCGATAATGCCGCCATGCTCCCTCCAACTGGGTGAGACTCAAATGTGTTATGCTGTAATTATGCATGCTGCGTTACTGCCTCGTCAACGGCACAACACCTGATGTGAAAAAAGGAGAGAAGACTCACTTCGGTACGGCAAGAGTGGAGAACTCAAATAAATCCCACCGTACTGTAATATACTGATGCCTTGGCATTTGCTGCAGCACCTGTCACCACTACTGTGTAATTTCTCTCATGGAAAATAGTTGGAGGCCATTCCATATATTTTATATAAGCCCGGTCAGGCATCGTGCCATAAATTGTCTCCGTCTTCCCCCCTTTCTGTCCCTCCAGAGTGTGAGACAGATTTGCCTTGAGTCAAATACACCATGCCAGTTGTTTTACATGATTTTTGCATGTACTTTACATATTTGACGACACAACCAGTTGTTTGCATTCAATGGGATTGCTGAAGAGCGTCAATAGCTGCTGCTCAAATTCAAGCGCAGTATGTATTTATCTTTTAAAATGTAACCGAGTATGCAAAAAAACAGAATGCATGAATTTGAATGCACTTAGCTTTCAATCCATAAAAGAATGTATGGGAATTTATTATGTAATGACAGACCTTAGTACTCCAGAGTTAGCACTGCTGCTCCAGAAAATGAGTAAGTAAATAGATTTTTTTGGGGGAATTCAACCAAGAAAATATGTGAAGGAAAATAAATAAAATACAAGGAAACGTCGGACCACTCTTACAACCAAGCAAACAAAGGTTTTCTGCTTTCACTTCCTTTCTTTTGAAACGGAGCCTAAAAGTAAATTAAATGTCTCGGTCAAATAGAACAAGGATTTTTTTAAAGAAAATTCAATTGAATTCACCTCAAATTACAACACATCCATCTCAAAGCACTTTTAATTATAATTATGATACTTATGCATGATAATTACTGCGACTAATAAGTTCCTCCTTTACGGACGATTATTTTCCATTCTAAGTAATGGTTTTGGGAAATACGAAAAAAAGAAAAAAAAACTGTTTCTTAATGGTTAGAAAGTGCACTTCAAATTCAGATTTTATTAAAAACGGAAGAAAAAAAAAGCATTAGACATGACAATTCAAATGAACTGAATACGTTCTGAAAATGTTCTATATGCAAATCAAATCTCTTCAGATGACTCTTGGGATTAACTTTACCCTGGCAGCAACTAAAGAGATTTACTTGAAATATTTTGGATGTTGGTTATGGATTTCTTCCCATGGAGCACTCTCATCGCGGTTACATAAATAGCGAGGTGGCCATCGCGCTGATGCACACCACCACCCGCAGGCATTTCTCCATCTGTCACTTCCTGACCTGAGGAAACCAAAGATGATTTTCATTAATCCTGGAGCGTTCCATACAATGCTGCCGCAACAAAGTGAAACTTGATCCTCGGCGTTATCTGATGGGGGCGTACTAAGTATGATGTTACTAGTCACGCCTGCTTGAAGCCCTCCCATGTAACACTGTGTAATGAAGAGGGATTGTGTTGCCGGGTTAAGTACCACGTCTCAGATTTTCGACTGTTTCATGTCCAGATGCTTATCACGCCAGCAGGGAGGGAGGGTAATTTTTATGAGACAGACAGTATGCTCATGCAAATGAAGTGTCTCATATAAAATGAATATTAATCAAGCGCACTGTCTGCATACTGTATGATTGATGAGCACTCACTCGGAAATCTTAGGAGATGAGCTGAGATGATTAAAACCGAGATCATCTTTTCCTTCTAGAGTTAAAGATGATTTTTTTTTCCACTCGGTTGGGCTTCCGAACCTTTCTGATGGCTTAAAATTGAGCGGTCAATTTTCATTTGACTAAAAACAGCTGAAATGTCATCATCGTATTTTTCTAATTCAAACTAAAAAAGGTGTACGGTAAACGGAGGGTGCTCTTTAAAGGCACGGTGCGCATCCCCAGAGCTCGGCAACGCAAGGCAGCAAAGCGTTGGCTCACACAATTGGTTTTCCACAAGGGACCCCGACGCAGCTAGCCAGTGACAGGCAGATAATAGCGCTAACTTTAGCCCGCACGGTCTCTGAATGGTCCTATATGATAGGCTTGTTGAGTGTGACTGATGGCCTGGGTTAAATAATGGGAGCGTACCTCCGCCCCTCCGTGCACACAAAGGCGGTGTAACTCCTCCTGACACACAAAACACTTCCCAACCGGAAGACAATGGCAACACAATCCATTAGAGGACATTACTTGCACACACGATGAAGGAAATCAAGGTGCAAAGCAGAAAAAAATAAATATACAGCAAATTAGCGTCACAAATATTTAACAGCACGCAGACATACAATAGGGCCGGGTTGCATTCCCCCAAGGGGAAGCAATAAAAGCTCGCACAGGCCACAGCACACATACAGTGGGCTGAATAAATGCAGAAGGATGCATCATTTAAAGGCAGGATAAATCTGCCTTGAGACAGTTCTCTATTATAATGCAAAGCTCAGACACTATCCATTTTCTACGTCTTCCTTCTTTCTATCCTTCCGCTCTTTGCGAGCATATCATGCCTAATGCAGCACAAATGGATCTCGGGGAAGAAAAAAGAAAGAAAAAAAGGAAGGAGGAGAGGCGATAGGCTGGACAGGAATGAGAAAGGGCTGGACGGAAGCAAAAAAGGATGGAGGATAAGAGGATGAGAGGGCCGACAGAGGGAGAGGAAAATTGCAAATAATAGCAAAATAAAACACAGATAATGATGTAAATGAAACCAGAAATTGTGCATTACCCAGCTATAATTACTCCCAGGCCCCGATGTACAGTCTTCACTTCAGCCGCCGTTGCCATACTGGCTCAGGTATACAGTTACCATGACAACCCTACCTGTTGGCCATTAATCACCTACCGGGCACAATTGGCATGCTGTGCCCTCCCCAAAAAAAAAAACCTGCGAGTCATTATGTGGCCAGGATTGATTTTGGACGCGAGCTAAAAGCTCGCACATTATACGACCACGGGGGACTAAACTGGATACCGCTCATGGCAAAAATATAACCTCACAATTTGCTGAATGAAACAGAGGGCGAATCATAACGACCTTAAAGTTAAACCCCCCGTGCATCCTCAGGGAATGTATGGATTTCTTTGTAGACGGCAGCATCAATATATTGCCGTTGTGTTATGCTGACAGGAGCTATTTCCAGAGATACAGATTGATAGCATCGGTGGGGGGTTACGGGTTTAACGCCCATCACGTAAGGAGCGTGAACTCATCTTGCAGTTTTTTGCCGTCTTCATGTGATTTTTTTTTTTTTTCTTTTAAGCCATGTTGGCTATACAGCAACAATATATGAATTTTACATGAGACTAAAGGTGCATTGCCCACAAATGTTCATAGTTTCAAATGCAAGGGAATTTTAAAAATGCATGATTTTAAAAGCTTCATGCCAGATTTGTCGGGTTAACAATTTGTCTGTATTTTTATGCGATACATGCAGAAAAATCCATCCAGCATGGCTAAGAGCAGCAACTCAATAGCACCCCCCCGCAAACAATGGCAAATAATTGGAAAACTGATTATTTCTTTCGTCTCAGACGTGTTTCAGTGTCAATTAGCACGAACAGCTTGTTCCCAGTAGCAGAACACACGGAGAGGCATCCGTCAGCAGTCATCTGCGGTATTTAATGTCAGGTCAACATGTTGGTCATCTGCATTTTAGGAAAGCGTGCAGTCTGGTTGGCAATGATTTGAGTCTTATTTGGAAAATGGCAGAAAATTGACTCACTGCCTAAAAAATAGGCGAAAGAGTGTGGCAAGAGTTTCTGTGACAAATGAAATGAAATCAACACTGACAGCAAGAAGTAAGCCACAACTTCCAAGGCAGAAAAACAATCGGTCCACTCTGGAAATCGTGTCCATGATTTTCTGGATTAAATTTCGAAGATTCAGCTCTCCACTTGTAAAATTTGGCTCATTCAGTTCAACAATAGACAGTATTTCTAGTGAATATGTGTCAATCTTCAATACAAACCAAAATGAATTGTTTTCAATTCGAAAAGATTCCTTGTCCCATACTGTGGACGCTCAACGTTTGCGTTTCCCATTCCCGCATCGCCATTTATCCTCCGAAGAGTTCGACCCGCAGCAACACCTGTTCACGTGTCAAACTGTCCTTGAGCAAAGCACCGATCGTAAAGACGATCCCAGTAGTGTCACCACTGGTGTGTGAATGTGGAATGTGAGGTCCATTTACCATATTGAGACAAGCCCATCAGCATCTGCTTTACCTCTTGACCAATACGACTGAGAAAATGCCCTGCCGATGAACAACAACAGACATGTTTTCAGTAACTAAGCTGCTCTTTGCAAGGGAGAAAAAAAAATAAACTGAATTACCTCTAATCTGTTGTCAAAATGACACTCCAAACCACTTCAGAGTTTTAAGAAAAGCCAACGTATGGCCAAAGGAGCGTTAGACGCCACATGAAGCACTCCGACTATGAGCCATAAGGCTTGCGGAGAAACACAATACGCGCCACACCCTTCTGCAACGCCGAAACATGTCTTGTTTCTAATTACTGGTGTCATATTGCACCGCAGTGTGAACTCAGCCGAGGCCTCGTTTGGAGGGCATCTGCTCCAAAGAAAATCCCAATTTACTTTCTTTTTATTTGTATTTTGACTTTCTCAGATCTCAGTTGCCATTCGGCCTCCCTGTTACCACATTTGCATAATTCTCCAATAGACACTTCATTCTCTGCCAAATTTGCGATGGGGGTGGGAGCAGTGGTGGTGGTAGCGGTGGTATAGGTTGTGTGGTAGTGTGTCCCACAGACACACACACAGAGCAACAGCAATTTCAGCTCAGCCTCTGAATCGGGGGTACAGCAAATTCCAATGTCAATAACACTGATCCCAATGGCGCATGCATTTCAATATCATTACCTAAAGCCGAGCCAAGTGCAGGGAATATAATGAAATCTTAAAACATGAATGGCATAGCATCTCTCGCCCAGACAAATGTGATGCACATTTTCAACAACTCCATTATGTATCACGCAGCGTGCGCTCAATCCAGACTTGATTACAATGTTAATTCTGCCTTCCATCTGGTCCGGAGCGTCTGTGTTAGTGTTGTTGACCACAAATTGCAATGGTGTGCCTCGGTGGCGTAATGACTGAAGCGCGAGTGTTACCGATGGCGAGAATATGTTGTAAATGGTCTGGAAATGAGAGGTATGGCTGTGTCACGAGCAACCACAGCGGTCACGACCGCAGGGAATTCAAATGGGTTCCACCTGGACTCCGCTCACGGCTCAATTAGGGCCAGTGTAAGAGAGTGATGGGAGGCGGACAAAAAAAAAAAAAAAAATAGAGAAAGATCCAGTGGTTTTGAACAGAAGGCATGTGTGTTTAGAAATGCATATGTGTCCGTCAGAAGGGAATAAACGCACAACTCATACATACAAATGAAAGCTTGGTGGGAAGGAGTTTACATTAGAAGGATTATTGACTAATCTGAAGCATGGAGACACAGAAGGGGAAGGCAAACACCAGCAATTTCAATCAATAATGTGTCACTCCGTGCTCACTGTATGCAGATAACACTTGGTTGTGTTGGATGGGACCTTAAATAAGATGGGAATCATAATGCAACCTACAAATTACAAGCTAATGGTTTTTGCGTCTTTACGCAGTTTAGTTTTTGTTGTTGTCGTCATCTTAAATTTAACATACCGGTTCACTCTTTTCATGTAAATTTGGTGCTCAAAAATTCTTGCACTTGGGTTGGCCAAAGAGGAAATCCTGGTTGAGCGAAGGACCGGACCAAACCTGTGATGATGTGAGGGGGAGGCAGCAATGTTTCTTCATTCGGAGGTTGAGTGTTACGAGTGTTTTCTCCTGCATTGTGCACAGAATGTGTAATCAGATTACTCCTTACACACAGAAGCTTGTAGCATGTACCAGATCAATCTCTGAAACAAGAACACTTAAAGGAAAGAGCAGTCGCCTCAACAGAAATCTAATCAAAACACAGGAAGTGGAGAAGCTAGCAGTGGCCTGACCACATGGATGTATTATAAATATCAATACAAACACTTCAAGGTTACGTCATTGTTGTCCTTTGTTGTGTTTTTAGAAATAACAGTGATTTTTTTTTTTTCTTGCCCCTAATTCACACCAGCTGTGACTGAGCCCCCGCCCCCCCCCCCCCCCCCCCTGCTATCACATGTCCGTGTGTAAGTCCCACCAACAGTGTTCCAGAAGCAGAACACTTTATTGACTTTGTCATTTCTGGCAGTTTTTCTTTAATCCCTGTGCTTCTGACTTCTACCATATGTCAAGGAATTACAGTGAGTCACACAGTAAAACTAAAGGAATAATCAAAGGCAGCAAATACATTCAAAATCCAAAACACTCTGGCTGATAAAGACATTTGCTAATGAGGAGGAAACTAATGTGGCGGCTTCAATTCTCATGTGTGTGATGAACTGGCAAAGCACTAAATATAATCTACATGAAGCAATAACTACAACTCGGGTTTTCTTTCAGAAGCTGTAGATTTTGAGGCTGCACAGCTGCTAACATACTGACACCCATCTGATGCAAATAACAGCGCCGCTATGGGAGAGAGAATCTCACGAAAAACACTTCAGCTGCACAATCTAACTATTAAGTGCATTTTCAAAATGACACAGAATTTCTTTTCTGAGATAAGCCTCGATAAAAAAGGCCTTCAGATGTCTTTTCTTCCAGACACCTTTGGTCCATCATTGTGTGGAATGTCCTCATCCTCGCAGTGTGCAGATACCAAAGTGAAAGTGTGAACAAATAATCAATTCAGCAATCTATTGTGGTGTGTCATCTTGCAAGAGGCTATTGATTGAGCGGCACCAATACAGAGAAATATTCTTTTGTAATCCCTATGTGAAGGCCTACACATCTTTGAGTCTGACGGCAATACAGTGAGCAAAGGTTTTGAATGAATCCAAACTATTTATATAAGTATATTATTAAAAAAAAATCACATTTTTATGCACTTTTTCACAAATTCAATTCGAGGCTGAATTTTTTATTTTTTTTTAACCATCTTGAGACGAATGAACTGATCTTATAAAAAGAATACTTCGCCTTCATTTGCAGCTCTTAGATCTTCGGTTCTGGGTCCAGGTGTCGTGTTACGCCCATTTAGTTTGCAAAAACACTGTGACCCTCAGAGGTCAAAGCAGAAATAGCAGTTGTTCATATCTTCTTTAAAACCGTTACTAATTGGGCCATCTTTTTCACAGTGTTGGTCTCATGCTCACTTTATTCCCAGTGCATAATATGTTACTATCACTGAATGCACCATCCATTCTGTGTGAATCTATTTTCATCCTATTCTTAAACATTCTGGAACCACGGCGAGGTTGAATTTGACTTGGCTGGAAGACCTCGCTCAAAAGCAGAACAAGAAAGTAGAAGATTTACCCCCTGAATTGCTCGGAGACAGCATTAAATACATGAAGAATGCAGGGCAAACCAAAGCAAACGCTCCAGTTTCACCAGACGTGGCCGTTGCGGTTCGACCACAGTCCATTCTTTTGTTGAATCAGACCGTCGCATTCACCTGGTGTTTAAAAGGTAAATAATCGTCCAAACATCGTTGACATAAAGGTCATGGGTCAGTGTGGCTGATTGCTTTGTAGGCGCCTTTTGTGTTTTCGTGCAGCTTTCAGAAAACGCTGGCTGGAATGTAAGAGAGCTCCTCCTGTCAGGACCTCTGCGACCTGGCTTTAGAGTGATCGATTAGCGAGCAAGAACAAACTTGCTAATGCATGCTGGGATACTCCAGACCTCACTTTTCAGTTCAAAAGAGGAAAAGATAACAAAAAAATAAATGTTTCCACAAGGTTAGTGAATAAAAAGTTTAAATAGCACAATCTTACAGGGGTTTTTTTTTAATGCAAATTTGACTGTCACCCAAAACAAAAACAAAAAAACAAGACAATGGTCACAGCTGTGAGCACTCTCAAGGATTACTGGAAGTATTCTGAAGCACTATGGTCAAGATTACACACAAAATCCCTCCTACATGCCAGCACTCCTTTCTTCTTCTGTCTTTCCAGAGTCCGAGTTATCACAAAATGCTCAGAGATAATCGTGTATAATTAGGCATTTTGTTTTTCCAAGCTGTGGGGAAGAGTCGCCCTGCCGAGTAAAGTATTGAAGAAGTGCAGAGAGCTGCTGGCTGGCTGTGGGGTTTCTCACTCAGTCTTGTACCGAACGAGGCTTGATGAAAGTCTGATTGGTCTGGGCAAACATCCTCATGGGGTATGTCTCCGGACAAAGAGAGCAATACTTGCCTCTTTTGTCGAAGCAAATGTTCTCAGGTTTGACAAATCACAGCCCTCCCGAGGTGTCCGGGCTTTCAACTTGGCTTATATCAACCTCAATCTAAATATCTACTGAATTTCAAGGAACTGGTTTTCTTCTGCTCACTTTTCCTGATGTGCATTTTATTCTTCTTCTTTGCCTGCACAGGCACCAACCTCTAAGTGTACTCGTTTATATATTTGAGATTAGCCTTTTCATGTTCAAAAGGAAAAAAAGTAAGACATGGTATTTGCAGCAGTACTGCATAAAGCCTTACTAGAATCTAATGGATTTCTTGTGTAATAGACTTCGGTGTGGACTTACATACTGTGCTACTTGCAAAAAAAGGCCATTTAGGATGTACCGGTTTAATTTCACTAGATGCTGACTAATTCTAATTAAGTCATTAAAGGCTGTGGGAGTACAAATCTGCAAACACGGGGGGATTTAATGATGTGAATTGGGGGCCCGCAAAGCGAGAAGCTCACTGGCGCCGCGTTGACGTTATTGATGGCCGCTCCATCTGCATGAGCAACATGGATGGCGGTTGGGGAGTGATGCGAACGCGATGCGTGTCCAATCACAAAAGCAGCAGCGGTATTCAGGAGGGGAGGGACTCTCTCTGACCTGTGTGCACCTCTGTGTTTTCATGCACTCAGACGCACTTCGGGGGTGCAGCACGAAAACAAACGCACACAATCAGATGACCTTGCACTGTGTCTCTTGGCTGAGCGGGAGAATATGTTTGGGTTAGACTCAGCGGGCAACCTTTCAAAATCTAAAAGTGGAGGTCTCCTGGGGTGAGGCAGCCACATGACGGTCGGGGGTAGTTAGCGAGTGCCAGCGTACGGAAAATGACAGTAAAACCGTGGCTTTCACAGAGCCGTGATTGGAACTTACCTACGTGTGCGCAAATACATGTGAACACAGCAAGCTGACAAAGGCCGCTGCACCGGACCGACTTGCAGGAGAGTGCACAATAGCCTTCGAAATGCACAATATGGATTCAAATAAAAGGTTCGCAAAGATGGGCAAGGACGGCATAACAATTGTGGTATGATTGGACTGGAAAGCATAATAATAGGGTTTGCACCCAGATCCTCAGTGGAAAATGTAATTTTGTTTGTTGGCAGCTATAAAAAAAAACAGAGCAAGTGTGTATACACATGGCCTTATTCTATAACAAATGCTTTTACACAGTGTCTCCTGCAAAACTCTCACTTCTTTCTTACTCCATCTCTGTAAAGCATACTTTAATGGACATAGTGCGGAATCATCAGGATTTGCGACCAAGGTTCCACGTCTTAATAGCACTCAGGTGTAACCATCTTCATCTTCTGTCACTGGAGTCCCAGACAACACTCTGCCCGCAAATCAAGATGAGAAAGTCAGCAATTGCTTTTGACCTTCCAGGGTACCGTGACCCCGATAGTCGAACAACACGAAAATCAGACTTATTAAAGAAACTGCGCCTTGTTTATGACAACTGTACAACCAAAGACTCGGTCGGTCTTTTACTGATCAATACTCAATGTGTCTCTGAGGTCGAATTACAATCTGGAGAGAAACTGGTTCATACAAGTAAGAGATGATGAAATTCCAACCAGTTGTCAAAACCCAACAATGATAACACAACATCCACAGTGTAGCTACACAATTACCAAATTATAATTAGTTTCACAAACAATTAGGGTTTTGAAATGAAAAATCAATCACAGTGATGATCCTTCATTTCAGCTCTGACAGTGACATCAGGTCAAGTTTGTAATCTGGTATGTGAACAAGCTTAGCTTCACACCTACATGGTCTGTGACTTACATGTACTCTAGATGTAGGTACGGGTTCTAACACAATCATAATTCTAAGGTGCTAGCACTTTTATGAGACTGAAGCAGCCTTTCTGTGTTAGAGGTCTGGCAGCAATTCCTAGGTCAAGGTCAAAAACGGCAGGAGGGTTCTTAGACTCCGGATAAATCAGACACTCTGTATTTTCTTTTTCCCAAACTGTCTTAGACTAATGTCTTAACTAAAAGCGACCAATGGTTTTTCCACTTCCATCAATTTACGTTTGATGTTAACAAAAACAACAAAGTTATTTGACTAAATGCAGCTTAAAATTTTCTTTTCAAAGTTTCCTAGTCTTGTTTAACTTGAAGAGACAACTTGGTCTTTTGGAGAAGAAAAGGCAATGCCACAATCCTCATCTGCATTCCTACTTTGGAATCCAAGGGTTGTGCGCTGCTGACTCGCACTGTCAATGTCAAATCATTTTGACACCGATGCCAATCTGACAGTGCTTCTTTTTGCATCACTGATGATCCACTTTGATCCAAACCCCTGTCGGACAGAACAATATTGACTCCATTTGTGGGGAGTCCTGTCAGCCAAACTCTGGCTGGGTGTCCCAGGCTGAGGGGGACTTTCCACCCTTCCATCCCTTCTCTTTTCATTATCCTCATTTCATTTTTGTATCAATCCGACACTGGAATGTTATTCAACCTGCACAACGGGCCATCGGGAGGCATGGGGGGCCACCTTTAAAGAAAACTCTGAAACTCTATCCCTCTCACTGCCCCTTCACAATCCTTTCCCTCCTTCCCCCACGCTGATTCTCCACTGAAGCTGGCCAAGGCAAAAGAGATTTTTTTTTTTTGCTTATATATCAGAGGTGCTGGGAAATCTATTTCAATTCCAGACTCTTTCTTTTGACTTGGACATGGAGCACAAAGAGGGGTCTCTGGGACTCTCCACGATTCTGGCATGCAATTCCTGGACCAGTTGGTTTCAGCACAGGAGGGAGTCTGGAGTAGGGGGGGGGAGGGGAGATTTCTGCTCTGACACCCATCCAATACACACAGCTGATGCCTCAGGCTGGCAAGTCTAATAACATCATCTGTGCGAGACATTACTGGTGGATCTCATATTTATTACCCAATATGTCCGTGGGGAGGGGTGGAAATATTGCAACTGCAGCCAACACGACAATACTCATGTTGAGAATTTCAGAATGAATATAGCTCGGCAACTCCAGGCAAAGCAGAGCACAGAAATAGAAAAAAAAGAAAACTTCTGTATGACTCGTACTATCGCGGTCATGTCTGAGCAAGCTCCCAGAACTGGGACGGACGTCCTTCTGAAAATCTGCTACAATCCTGTCTTTCGGAGGCTTCATCAATTTTGATGGATACTACCAAAGCCAGGTCCACAAATGAGTGCTGTATATCAAAAAAAAAAAAAAACAAAACAAAAACCATCCAGGAGCCAAACCAGAATTTCACTGGGTTTATCTACCCTTCGAAGTGTGTGTACAGCTGTTCACTCAACGATAGCAGCAACGTCCTTGCTATGCAGGAGTTTCACCGCCATTTATCAGAATCAAGCACTTTACACTCATGGTCGTCTCACCTACTTATGTCTGACCGAACCTCGTTCAAGCTCATCATTACCAGTGGCGGACCGAGGGTCTGTGTCATGGGAGAATGACCGTGTCAGGACATCTGTAGCTCATTCTGACCCCTCTGTTGCTGAGTTTAGTGGATAAGTAATTGTGCGTTTTTATCCAAACATAAAAAAGACTGTTAGCAGTGTTGAAACCAGCTATAAAATCCAAGTCTACCACATGGCCTCAAATAAACAAAGGAAAGGACATTAGAAAATTATAGGTAAAACAAAAAAATATAGAGAGTTCTGAAAACAATGTCTGGGTTTGATGGCTTTTATTGCTTATTAGCTTAAACTGGACAGAAAAAATATTAGTTAACATGTCGATAAGGCCTTAATGCTTCATATACTCCTGTCTGAGTGACTTCTGCTGAATGCTAGACTTGCATGGCTTCCAAGACACAGGCTATCCATCTTACTACTTGCTGTTCTTTGGATATTTTCTTTGTTCAAATGCCAACATATGGTGAACAAGACGCTAGGCTTTCTTACATGTCTGAAGATTCAGAAAAGCCCAGGTCACACAACTTGAATTTACAGGGCACAATGTTTCAATATAAAAAAAACAAAACAAAAAAAAACAAGATGTGTTTTCCATCAATAAAGAAACAAGCGTCGAACTCCTGCGTGGAAACAATATTGTGGTGAACTGTAACTACCTGACCATATGCGTGTAAACAACTTTGAGAGCAATCATTGCAATAAACAAATAAATATTGTGATTTCCCAACAGCATGCCTGATTTCCCCTAATAACTCGCTTTTATGGATGTAAACACAGTCTGTGAGATGAGTTCCCCTGCTGGTTCTGCTCCGGTGGCGCCTCCCACCCCAACATATCCCAACGCCATCTATGCAGGAGCCTGAAATCTCCCCCCCACCCGTCTCTGAGAAGCGTGGCTTTCATTCTTTTGACATCCCAGTGACTGAATCTCTGAGGAGATTGATGATGGCAACATGTACTGCTGTGTTCTTGTCTTCTGTTGTCTAAACTGTGTGAAGAAAAAGCCCACAAGCGTGAATCGCAATCATTTCTGCTCCAATCGCTGCAGCCTTATCTGCATATGAGCAGCATCTACTTTAACCTTGCACACTGCCCAAAGCTGAAACTGCCATCAGCCTTAAACATATTCCCAGTATGTTGCTATTCCCTCGGTGCACAGGCGCTCCGTTCCGACCGCAATGTGAATAAAACAAAGATTTCTCTGAATCATCATAATGGGGGGAAAAGAGGTTGACAGAGGCTAATGCAATTTTATGACACAAGCAGCTGCACAGTGGGGATACGGAAAATGAGGTGGGATTCGTAATTAAAGGACTTTCAAATAGGAATAACACAATGGAGCAGGTGTAACCTTTCTGGACTGTGTCAGCCAGTTTGTAACACTGTCAGAGCCTGATTCAGATCGTAACACTTCTCGGTGCCCTTTCCCACAGATGTGTTAGAAAACTGAGACACTCGTATTTCTCTTCCGTGTCTCCCTCCCCGGCCGCTTCAACGCTGTCTTTAAATAACCGAAGCATTGCGTCAGTTTGGGCCAGGACGTAAAAAAAAAAACTAAATTAAAAAAAAAATCAGACAGGACAAAGCCGAAACTTTCCCAGCAGACGATCCGTCACGGCGACGGAGAGGCCACGCATTACGCGGAGGGACGCGGAGAAAACGTCCCCCTGCTCAGTCTCACTCCGCAAATCATTATTTAGATTGAAGCACATCTCAGTGAGCTGAACCCCCCTGTCCCCGCACCGGTGCCTGCTGCAGACCGGACCGATAACTCAGCACGTCCGAGGGATTTGCACAGCGAGCGTCGGTCCCGACAGCTTCTTTGACGATCCCTTAAAAATTCTAATGGCTCGTGTGAGAAAGAGCCGTGTGGGACGGAGCTGAGAACACGGCATGCAGAAATCCACACTGTGAGCAGGTATTCAGCTTTAGAAGGCTTCAGGTTTTGATTCTAATATTTTTTCACCAAAAAGTATCATTCCACAGATGAAATCCAAGATTTCATGTTAAACTTCCAACTATGTTTTCTTTACTATCCAAAAACTGAAAACCGTTTTTTTTTTTCTTTTTCTTGCTTTTATTCACAAAAAATCAACAGTGTGTCAAACGGCTGCAGAAAGCAGGTGTTACATGACTATAGAACATTTCTTTACCTGACTACATTAAATGTTAATGTGCACTTAAGTAACCTGATTACAGGGTAAAACCCAGTTACTGCACAAATCAGATAATACGTTACTCCAATTACACGAATCGGGTTTCTTGTTTACCTGAGTGTTTCCACGAAAACAGCAAATGACATGGAGATGCAACCTCTTTTTGCAGCTCACATGTAATGTGCACTGTATGTTTGTATGTGGCTGGCACTTCCTGTGCGCATTGGCAGGTTGTTTATCGTCACTGACAAAAGCACCTCGGAGAGGGTGAAAGCGACTCGGGCTGCAGTGCAGACAAGGCCCAGAGACCTTTATCTTAGTCCATAACCTGCAAACAAAGAGTAATTTATGACTATGAAGGACTGCTCAGCATATCACGGGGGACTGCAGCGTCTGCAGCTTTACTCTGCAATGGCGTCTTCCCTGAGGCCTGTGAAGGAACTCACTGTCTCCTGGGACTGCACCTCCACCCCGGGTCCTGCTTCCCCTACTACAGAGCAATTCTCAATAATAAGCTGTTGCAGGTAAACTGCACTATTTTGACTTTTGTTTGCACTGTGGAGACATTCACAGAATTAATTATAAATGAAGAAGTCAAAGAAAATTGAGGAATAAGATGAAATTGGGGTTAAAACTGGAGCGCAGACATGTCTCTCTACACTTACTTCACATTGGCATGATGATCAATAATATAAAGAGAGTAACTTCCTGGAGCAGCTGTGAAACTTTAACTCTGCCTCGCTCTCTCTGCACTTGTGCTTTGCCACTTCCTAAGCGGCGTGCCGGTTGCTACACATCAGCAGGCGAAGCACACAAGGCGCACGTGGCAAAGTCAAAGTAAGTCTTCATTCACATGGAGCACATGCACATCGCACCACATCAACAGCATGACCTGCACATTAAACACCAGAGCGCCGTTATTAAGCCCGAGCCTGAAACTAGACTCGCATTACATGCTAGATGGAGTGTGAGGAGCATGAACGTACGTCTGCGTTCACATGGAGCCTGTGCAAGAACAGGAAACAAGTGTTAAGTGCATGCCTCGACTGACTGATAATGCCTGTTATTAGCAAGACTTCCGTGTGACACTTCATAGGAAATAAACAACTTGTCAGTCAGGACAGGGAGAAAAAGATTTAAAAAGAAAAAAAAAATTCAATAAAGCCAACATATTTGAAGGATTGAAAATGAAATTATTTAGTGCCTGCAGTTTTTCACAGCGCTCGCTGATTATACATCTGCAAAGCTATTTATCCCTTATTGCTTTCTAATAGGGAAACATTTCCTGGGTCACATTTTCAAACAGCTTGGAAAAAAAAAAAAAAAAAGAAATCATCTTTGTGAATTAGCAGAGACAAGCAATGCAATTTGTGAGTGTTAAATGGTTTAAATATGCATATGATGTCCTGTCTGCCATGTGGAGCTTGCCCTTCCGCTACATGAATTATAAATATAATGGACCTCGCGCTCGTGTGAAAAATGAAACACTTAGATGACTGCAGTTGGAGGGGTTCAGGGTGCGATGTGGCTTCATATCGACTTTCAGCAGTGTTGTGTGTAAACTGACGGACAAAAAGGATAAACTCGCGCCGTCTCCGTGAGACGAAGAAAGAAAATACCCATCAGAAACAAATCCTCCAGTGATTGCTCTCAGCATTGGGAAGTTTCTTCCTCCTAAAGATCTCCACGAAGGTTACCAACACGGGCTCACCCAGCTTTGTGCACCATGAGAGGATCTATAGCTCAAGCTGTGTTGTTTATCTTGAAATGAAATGTGCTATGAGATGCAGCTGAGCGTCCTCTGTAACAAATGGTCAGACTGGAATCTGACAGGCCGAGGAAGGGCTCGGAGTTTGTCGTTATATCAGAAAAATCTTGCTTTGTTAATATGTATTTATTCAAAATCCACAGCTCTGGAGGTCAAGAAGTGAGTTGCATCTGTAAAGCATCCGGAATCATCGGCAAAAAAAATAAAAAATAAAATAAAACCCTGTTTTAGGTGCTGCTTCTCATGGCATGTTAAGTATCTACATCCCGAATGTCCCCGAACCATATAAAGTTCATCCATCGAAACAGAAAATAAAGAAACAAACAAAGAGAGCAACTTTGAAAAACCTCAGGACAATTTCAAAATATTCCTGCCTGACCGTCCATCTCTCTTCGCAGAGCCAATGAATCACTGAACTTCTGAATGTCTGGGGCTAATTTCATTCTCTCCAAACAAATCCCTTTGAAGGTCGAAGGAAAATTTTGCTGTCAGGCGACCTCACGGTCTCTCTCGTGCATCGACTTCCCCCTCAAATCTCCCCCTTTTTTTTTTTTTTTTTTCGTCGTCTCTGCAGTGGTTACCATGCAAATAACACACTCTGCTGGGTTATTGATTGGTTCCACAGATGCAAACAGCAGGTTTAAATAGAAATGCGACGTCTGCATGGAGAGAGATGTAATATGAACTGATGAGCTCGGTTCACAAGGAAACGTAGCCCATTTAAGCCGTCCACGCTGGAATGACTGTGTTTCAACATGCAGCAGCTCGCAAATCTCTGAACAAAAAGGAAATTATTAGTCGACTGATTGATGCAGCGAGAGTCAGCCAACAAAACTGATTAAAAGCCATCAAATGCCAGGAGATTTAATGATCCTTTCAAAGTTTGATTTACCTAAATACGGCGTAAAGACAAATTGTGATTAAAATAGGCTGAAAAATATGAGCGTATAAAGAAAATGCAATAATACCATAACATTTCTATATGATTAAAATGTCTTAGAAATCTTGCACAGCAGGTAAAAAAAACCTATTTTTTTTAATGCTCCATTTTTTTTTTTTTCACAAGAACACCACGGGCTGAACAAACAGGCAGTGAAGCCAAGTGGCTTATTATTCAATCTTGTAATTTACCTCCAGAATTCAGGATAATGGTCCCCGGTCCAATGAACAAAGCCTGTTTTTGGACATTAAAGGACAAATGCCAAATTTCCATCTTTGCAGGACGTTACACAAAAGTGCCAGAAAAAAAGTACATCCGACATCCCCTCATCATGTTCTGGCAAAAGAAGTGGATTACAACGTCCAAGCCATAGATTAGTGAAATCCAAACCAATGGACAAAGCAGCGGAAAAAAACATTTACAGCCAGGATTATGAGTGCGGAGGGGAGGAGATGGAAAGTAGGATGTATGGAGATGAGGAGGGACTCGCTGTAAGCGGAGTAAATAACACTGCCCCCTGCGTGATTAGGAGGAATATAGAGTACTTTCTCTTGGGAAATGGAATAACCAAGTTACGTTTTTTTTTTTTTTTTTTTGCTGTTGTTTTTTTTTTTTTTTTTATGTTCCTCCCCTTCCTCAGAGGGATCGTTTCCTGTGAGCACTATGCTAGAAATAACTCCTCAGTCCTCAGGTGAGAGCCCTCTGGGACGCATCCAGAGGAAGTGCGCCGTTATAACACCCAGCTCATCTCCTAATACTTTGTCTGAGAAGTCGTCTTCTGCAGGAAAAAAGTGCCTTACAGAGTGTTATCTTAAAATTGTTCCTAAAGTGTCGGAGCCCCGTCCCAGTGGGAGACAATGGCGGGCTCTGGAGAGCATGTCCAATGAATTTATTCGAGTTGGACACGGCGCTCCCGACGCGCTCTCAGAAAATCTGCATTGGTTCAAAGTTTAGGTAAAGATATAAATAAAGTCTTCTCTGTTCCTTGTGGTCGTTTTATGTCCAGGCTGACGTGCATCTATTTAGTTAAAAGCACAAGAAAACGCTGGGGCCATTTTTCAAAAATTGATGACGGCCTTGCATAAATTATGCAAACTTTTGTCCTTGTGCCAAGCAGTGCATCTACTGAATAATAATTACGAAAGGGACTTGGGGATGTGAGTATGCAGAATATGAAACACATGCCAATAGCCGCTGTCTCTTATGCCCAAATCTGGAAAAGCGGACGCACAACTAAAAGACACAACTGTGGAGACAGCTGACATAACTTTTGATTGTTTTCTCTTTCTGATGCTCGTGGTAAGTAAAAAAAGCTCTGCGGTTTAACAAGCTGAACTTTTCCGACATTTCAAGCCACGACTGCTAAAACTATGACATTTCTAACATCATCCGTACGATTGGCAGCAATTAAATTTCTGGCCTGGCATGCAAATTAACAGTCAGCTGCTTTACTGTCATATTAAGTGGCTTGGATCACTGTTGGACATTTACAAGAATTCCATATCATTCACTTTTTTTGTGTGCGCGCTCTGGATACTGGGGCTTGATAACTCCATGAATAAGGCTGTTAAATGTTCACAGTGTGAACGCCTGAGCTCAGCTGGATTTTATATGTAGCAATGAATGGAAATCCTGCAAATTGCATTTTTTTTTTCTTTAGACATGAAAGGGCTTCTGAACATGTGGTTTTAAGGAAATAAGCAGTGAAATATGACGGTTTTTAAAAAGAAAAGAATAATATTTATAAACGCATGCCCTTACGATTAAAAGGTTTTACACAGATAATAACAGACTTTGTAGTAAAATCTCCAGTAAGAGGGAGCACGAGATACCGGAGCTAAATCAAACCCCTGGCATGAACAAAGGAACAGAAGGAGAGTTGTTGGTGATTTGATATGCAAATGCAATTACCTTATTTGCTAATCTGGTGTCTCTCCCTTTGGCAAGACCGAGGTGTCCAATTTCAGGTGAATTCTATCCCGTTTTTTGGAACCTGAAAATAGAGAGCAGTGTGCTATAGCTTCATTAGTTAAACAGCTCCCTTTTCTTTGTTTTATGCACTGAACTTGAACAGATTCTGCCCTTCAAAGGCTTTCTCCAGATCTCTGAAGCACATACCCCCCCCCCCATAACATTATAATCCTACTGTCTAATATTGAGATTGTTCCACCGCACACTGCCTACACTATATTTTTTCATCTACATCCACAATTATTATATATTCAGACTCTTTTTACGAAACCCGGGTAAGTAGCCTAGCTTAGCATCGAGGGTGAAAAATTGTTAGCTTGCCTTTGTTTGATGATAATAATGGCTAGCATCACTTTATATCACCGTTAAAAAAAAGAAAAACAGGTTTTACATTATCTAGCTAAATTAGCATGCTAATTAGCGAGCTAGGAGAGCAAGGGTAGCTACTCTAGCATCTGCACTATTCAAGCCAATCACTTCCGAAGGCTTCGTATGCTTTTCATAATAAACATAATAATTTCTAATGTAACTGTCAAAAAGAAAACTGTAACTCTGCGTCATCCGTCTTCAAGAACAAATTAAAAGCTGCTTGGACTGACTGACTGAATTCATTAGGGGCTAGCATATATAGCCTTTCAGAATGGGAGCGACATTTCTTCGATTAGAACATGTCAGAACATGAGATTCTCCCTCGTGAACTCAAGTGAATCATAAGCACTTTCCCTCACTGCGTGGAATACAAAAGAATCATCAAAAAGACATCTCTTGAGGGTGAAGAACACACATGTTGCACCAGGTCTTAAAGGGTTAATAAGCAACGTCCCATGTGGATTTTTTTTTTTTTTTTTTGTGGAGCCTTGTTAATACATGTGATCACTGCACTTTTGGTGTGAATACATTCCCGGCTTGGCCATCTCATTGAATACCAAATTAGCTTACTGGATAAATTAGTATGCATGTTTGGTGAAGAGCATATTGTTGGTTTCCTTTGTTTAATTCCACCGGCGATCTGTCTCATTGTGGAAATGGAGGGGTGAGGGGGGGGTGGTTGATTGATTTATGGAAATTCGCTCTCCGCCGATGACATTTGTCAGGCTGTTATATCAATAGCAATCCTGACAAAAACAATAAGCACTTCAACATCACAGAAAGAGCCCAAAATAATGAAGAACACAAGGCAGCGCCACACATCGGAAGATTTAATTACGGAAAAAAGAGCTTTCACACTGCGCACTGGCATGTCATTTCCTTAGAATTTAACACATAATTTTCTTTCTTAATTCTAAAAAGAAAACGTGATCACAAAGTAAAGAGAGATTGACGCTGCTAAGGACACACACACACACACACACTCAGCCGTACGTGCGCGCACGCACACACACACGGAGTCCTGCACACATCTGCTCGTCAGCGAGCCTGTTGGAAACTGTCACATGCCTGGCAGGTTCTGTAACTTGAGCAGATGGTGCAGCACAATTAGACCCACCAAATCTTTCAATCAATCTCTTGTACGCCATATGAAGGATCTGGAACGGAGCTGGCTGTTTCTGTTAAAGCGGTGGGCCCGACCACTTTGTATTCCCCGCCCTTCGTTTACAAGTCGTTTCTGTTCTCCCCCGTTCTGAAGAAGCTTCTGCGCTTCGGTGTTCTTGAAAAGTGATTCGTCCTCCCTTGTATTCCTTCCTTTATTTTGGACGCAACAACACACGTACCACTTTTTTTTTTTTTTTCCATAGTTATTTCCCTCACGCACTGCTCTGCACATGCAGAGTCTTCTCTTGATCTCTTGTACTACAATTCCTACAACCTAAACCCCTCCAGCCCTCTCTCTTGGCTTGTTTTAAGCACTGGACTGAATGCAAGAGTGTACTGGAGACAATAGGCGAGCGCAAGTGTTTCATTCACACCCAATTACTGTGAAAGGAATTTTTTCTGGCCAGAAATTCACAGAGGAGCACAATGAGTGTGTCGGGGAGAGGAACAAGATATCCCTGGCGTTTCACGTTGGGTCCCATGTTCCTCGCACAAAAGAGGAGAAAAGCGATCTGGTGTATCCGACACCAGCGAGGGGCCATTAGCCGGAGCTGGTTAAATAAGGATAGCTCTAACCGAGGTGCTAACAGAGAAGGGAAACATCTGCTGCTCGAGCCAGGCCCTCAACGGCCCCGAGGAGTGTTCCTTTGATTAGCGACCCTTGAAACCACCTTCCTGCGAGGAGCTCGGACGGAACAGACACTGAAACCAAGCGTGAGCGCATGAGGAGAAACACATCCACGAATACAGAAATGCAAGCTCAAGCACGCAAACAATCGGGGTCACGATCGCAGTGAAATATGCAGAGGAGGAGACGGATGGGAGTTAAGTTGTCGGTTTTCTGCTGTGTCACTGCTGTGCACTTGTTGGGCGGAAAGGGAAGCAAACTTGCTCAACTACTTTCTCTCTATCGCATGAAAAAATATGACATATCGCCATTTCTGGCAGATACAAGCCAAACACCTCACTCAAGGCTGGGCCAGACGCCACCTTTGGACTGCCAATCCCACTGTTGTATTTCCCCCACCTGTGACGGGAAGATGATTCACTAGGCCTGCCAGACTGCATCTAGGGACTGTGTGTACTGGGGCGTAGTCGCTGCCAGCACAGACAGAGAGGAGGGGGGGGGGGGGGGGGGGGGGGGGGGGGGGCACATACACACACATACACACACACACGCACACACACTACCTTCTCCACTGCACTGTGACCTGCGAGTGCAGTTGATAAAATAATGCGGCCTGTGAGCAGATGTATCATAGTCAACCTACTCCGAGAGCAACAATTCACCAATTCGAATCAAGGCATTGAGCCAAATGATTATGATATGGCAGACGGGAGCAAATCTGGGTCTTATACGCAGGGAGAATGAAATAAAAATCGCTGTCACCTCGCACGAGCACACCAGCTGCACCAGAAACGCAATATGAGAATCATAGGTTAAATTGGATTTTTTTTTTTTTTTTTAAGCATGCATGTATATGTAATTTTTAGGGTCTGTATTTTTAGTTGCTGAACCCATGCTCCACCTGTGCTGCATCCTTCCTCTGAATGCACAAACAGCACAGAGACAGCTTTGTTTGACTCAAGCACAGTGAACGCGAGATATCGTCAGGCAAAGCAGATTTCGCCAGAATTTAACCATGAATACCCAAACGTCATATCCAACATAATGCAATTCTGCAAAACATCTTTTTTTTTTTCCTCCCCCTCGGCCTGCAAGCTCTCATTTCCAGGACTTTAAATTCATCTCAATTTTATTTATGTCACAGACCGTTATTTCAAATAACTCCGTGCCACAGTGAAACCAAGTAATAAAAAGGCTTTTTCACAGTCTACAGAAAATATGAAATGTGCATTTCTTTTAAAACCACTGGGATGATTGCTCAATAAAATTAAGTGCTGCCACTAAACAGTCACACAAACCTGCAAGAATCATCAAATTATTAAAAAGTAAGGTGAGGGAAATTGGTTTGCGAAGTCTTTCTTTGGCATTGATGACAATCCTATTAAATGTAATCCGTGTTTAATAAATTTCAGTGTACCTCTAACTGTATTAAGCCATAGATTACACATCAAAACGGAATCCAATTTATTCAGCCGGGGAACGTCACTTTGTGGATGATTTCAAACAGTAATATTTCCATGGCGAAGGATGGCAAGAGAGAAAATACAATTATAAAGGCCACAAGAGTTCACACGTCTTAACGCAATGACTTGTGCTCCTTACCATTTCCAGGTGTTCATTATTCTTCCCGTGGATAACATCCTGAGGGTCGTGCCATGTTCTAATTCCTAATTAACTTCCCGGCACAGAGATCATGGTTGGAAGTGACCCCGGCCGGCCGACAGGACTGGTCGGTGTCTCGGGGCACGGTGCGCTCGCCCGGGTTTGTAACTGCCCGCTTGCTCCTCTGACGTACAGTAGTTAATGTACAGCGTGTCGCGAAAATTGCCAAGAAGTGGGTCACGCTCTGAGAAAAAGACGACCTGAGACCTGCCGGAGGCGGCGTTTGAACTAGGGATCCGGCATAACTGCAAACACCTGTGGACTTAAGGGTAAACCCCCGTTAAAGATCCCCTGTGGGGTTGTGTTTACACGCCATTTATCAGTCATCCGAGGAATAAAGCGGGGGCAAATACAACAAATGAATAATTCCTGACTTCTTGGCTAATCTCCGCTAATGCTGCGTACCTATCAGTGGCATGTTTTTACACTGTCCCTGGGATTAGTCGTGTGTACACTCGCAGCGCACATACGTACCGGGGCATTACCGGCAGTCGCAGCGAATACAAAGGAGGCCATGGTGACTAAATGTCTATGTTTGCTTTGGAGAGATCAGGCATGCCCTCCGTGTTACAACACGGGCCACCTGCAGTCTGGGAAATAAGGTTTCAGGGGGGGGAATTAGAGGATTCTGAGGAATGAACAGGACAGACATGAGTAACCTGGCCCAATATACTACTTATCTACAAGCTTATGTTTCACAAAGGAGGCAGATAAGCTAATGCATGCCAGCACAACGAGGGAACTGGGGAGGGAAAGAGCAGAAATTAGGTTTGGTGGGTGTGGTGGGCGAGGGCGAGGAAAACATACCCAGGTCAAGATCTACAGGAGAGCGGTCATTTGCGACAGAGCCCGGATGCTTTGAATCACTGCAGAACAGTTAACCATTGACTGAAGGGATACGGAGCACGGGATCCATGTCATTCATGGTTCTTCTATTCCAGAGACCATGAAAACAAAGCATAAAGCCATTATTAAGGCCTCTACCTGCCCAGGGGCAGTGAACGCAACACTAATCAATGAGAAAGAACCGTATTGTGGTCTCTCTCAGAGGAAAAGGGTGTGTGGCGTGTGTGTATGTGTGTGTATGTGTGTTCTCTTTCAGATAGGTGGTCTAAATTGTAGACAACCACCATTAATCATCCTCCATGTCACTATGTCATACTCTGAAAGAAAATCTACCACTTCACTTCCCATTCTAGCATTCCTTCCTGAAGTTAGTAATTATTAACTACATTAACTTCGAGTTTAGTCTGTGTTATAGATTTACTCCCAACAGGTTTCTTAGAAGTTTGACAAAAAGTAGGCTGCACTTCATCTGTGATACTTTAACCGTTTCTGAAGTTCAAGTTCGTGTAAGTCATTTTTGGGGCGTGATTACAGTCGTCAAAAGTGATTTTTGCTGTGGACAAAGTAACACTCAACTGAGGCAAAATACTGCAGCAATTTAATGCATTTTGTTTCAGCAGATCAGTGCAATGATGTTTCAGATTCTTTTTGTTCATAATTTAATACAAATAAAAAAAAAATTGGAAAGTAAGAGCTGAAATATTTGTAAAATGAATGAGTGTATGTCATTTTAACTCCGGTTTGAGACATTAAAATGCAAAACAAAGGGCTGCTGCATGTCCCCGAATATGAACCAGTGACAAGTTTGTTTCACTAACCTCTTGAGACGCAGGATTTTCTTTCTGTAGCAAAATTAATCGATATGAGATTCAGATTCTGTAATAAAGATAAGCGTTTTTAATAAAACGATTTGGAGTTTTACCTTCCACTTATCTATTTTATTAGGATTCCTTCTCAGAAGTTAATAGAAAAAATTGTGCGAGCAAGAAGCATCTCTGCGCCCCCCCCCAATTACTCCTGCTGCCGCATCACGCCTGACTCTCTGTGGCCCCCAGGGCCTGCTCGCAACACACACACACACAGATCATGAGAGTGCCAATAATAATAATAATAAAGACAGCCTGTTTTTTATTAATTTCATGGCTTGTAGTTGGAATAAAAATTACGGCTGTTTACAAAATTGCAGAACACTTCATAGTAAATCAGTCTGGCAACGCTCTTTAAGTTCAAACGCCTTGACAGCTCTGACATTCGACACCGAATGACCCTTTTCTCCCCCGCCACGATTATTGACAGTCGCTGCTTCCACACTGTCGGCACTGTTCAGCAGAAACCTGCTCAAGCACTTGAAAATAAGCCACAAGTGACAAAATTGAACTTCAGTCGCCGAGTACCGAAATTCCTTCCCTGGTGTGTATTACACAATTATCCACAGCGCCAGGAAACAAATCCCATTGACTTGACTCCTGTTTAATTATTCTACTTGAAAATCCTTTCCTGCTCAATTCTTTCCTCTCTAAACCAAGGGGGTGGAAAAAGGAGGAATCTCTTCACCCGTTTCAAAAAAAATAAATCTCCACCTTGTTGAGAATTGCATTGGTCCCAGCTTGTCAGTTTGCATTTATGAGAAACCACCTGCACCACCTTTTTTTTTTTTTTTTTTTTCTAAACCAGAACAAATGTGACACATGACACAATGGGGTTTCAGTGATAAAAAATAATTATCGAAATACAGTGCGACAACGGAGGTTGATTCATTCTGTTAAAAAAAAAAAAAAAAGTGCCTTGAAAAAAAAAAAAAGCACTGACCAAGAAGAAAGACATATCAGAAAGGAAGGACTCTTAAAAAGCGTCCGTCCTCGTCACCAAAGACACGCTCCATATTTCTTTGAAAGACAAAGTGTTAAGTTAGGTTACTCCGCACGCTGTCAATAGTGACGTTCATCATCGGGCCAGCCAGTCTATATATTGATTAAACCATCCATCACTTAAACTCTACAAGACATTATTTCTAATTAAAAAGTAAGTCATAAATTGTGGCCTTTATTGCCCGGCTGGGGCTGTAAATAAAATCAAGGGAGGGCAGAAACAGATTGCAGCCCCTATCCCCGGTTTAGAGGCACCGTAAAAAGGACAGACGAGTGAGATGGCACCTCTGGGATGCCCGCGCATCGCCAACGGGCCTGACAGGAGGGAGGTGCTCCGCTCCGTCCCACATAAACAGATGCAAATCAATAATTTCTACGGTTGTGTTTTTATAAGACAGGTGCTTACTCTCGCAAGGGGCCGGGGAGCAGGCGATGCATATGGAGAACAAATATGGAGATTAAATTTTCATAAACCACTCGGGGAATATGCAAAAAAGGGACGGCGTTCGGTGTACTTGACGATGATGTATAATCATAGGAGGTCATGAAAGTGGATGACTCGTTCCGTCGCGCAACTGGGTCGGCTGGTAGGGCTGACAATGACAACAAGCTCTGATTATGTCTCGGCGCCGCCGTTTCCTTCTGCTCGACAACAATTTCGCTGCCAAATGTGCAGTCGAAGGATATTATTTAATGATTCCTGTTGACAAAGAGGCCGGAGATCTGATGGCGGACGGACAAACGCAGACGCTGTTGTCAGTCATAACAGAGGACACTTCACATTTGACAACTTCTGATTACCTCAGCGTGTACACTGGACGTCAGGCGGTGAACTCCGCTGACAGCCAGTCGCCGAGTGGCAGAGTGTTGGTTATTTTTTGACGGGCACACAAGGACGTCTGATTTCACAGGTACTCGCCGAAGGGAGGGAGGAAAAGGACGGAATTGGGGAAGGAAAATTAAGAAAAAGGCATGCCATAGCCCTCCACTGCCAACAAAGAGAAGCGTGTGTAATCATTATTCATCCGTCACCTCTTCTCACTCCTGGGACGACTTTTTTTTTTTCTTTTTTTTTTTTTTTTGGCTGCCAAAGCAAGAGCAGCCATGACGGAGGACCACACAGGAGCTTTCCGGCTGCGACTTGGTAATAGGGAAACGGCGGGGGGAATCACATTTGGTTATTCGATCGCCAGAGATCTTGCCAAAGCAAAAGAAGTCTTGACGAGAGACAGTAGGAGAAAATTCCCCTCTGGGGGCAAAGGAGAACTAATGAGTGAGCTAAAAAGGACAAGATGGAGTGATCCTCTATAAAAAGACCAGCAGTAATCTCCTCCTCGTCTCCCTCGCCTCGCCCCTTAATGTCCTAAGAGATCTTGGCTCCTCCGTAAAGCCTGCTGCCTGCGCACATCAAACGGAGATGATTAGAGCTGCACACCTTTCCAGAGCTGCAGCTTTTGGAGAGGGTGCAGCAGAAGTTCAATGGAGACTGGGTGCCACAAAAAAAAAAAAAAGGTAGAGGAAAAACTGCTCTTCAGGTTAGCGGGCATGTCCCACCCTCCCCTGTGCATCACCACGGATCAGACCAACTACTGCAATATCAGCAAGTGCTGCACGATCCACTTACCATATCTGCAGCTTGTTTCCTCAAAGTCCCAAAAAACAGCAGTGTTCTTTTAATTAGGGTCACTGTTCCTGTTTTTCTTTTTTTTTTATCCAAGCTGATTTTATCGTAAACCCCAGAAACACAAGCAGAGCTTGAGCTTAATCGGCATCAACAGATCGTCCTGTTCGTTTACATTAGCATGAATGGTCACAGCAAGGAGAAAAGGGGGTGGGAGGGCGAGTGGGTGGGTGGACGGGCACAGCGGGGAGAGCAGGAAGGGATCGGATGGCACAAGATGACAGAGAATGGCTCGGTGAGTCGCTGCTGTGCGAGTCCCCTGTCAAGGGTGTTGTTTTATTAAGACACAAGAAACTGTCAGGGCAGGTATCAGGAGAGAAGCCAGGCACATGACATGATACTTCCGCCAACATCCCAGAAGCCCCCTTTTCCATCCAGAAACGGCCAAAATAGCCCCGTCCAAAACGCACCACTTTCTGTCAGACTGAGGGCGGGCGTCGGCGTCGAAGGGCCTCTTAGCTCCACCAATCAAGGCGAGCAAAACGTTCACCTTCATGGCCCAATGGGAAAGAGGAGGAGGGTTTTGACAGGCAATAACAACGTGGGGCTCTAGTGTGAAGGAGATGCTCTGGTGGGAGAAGAATAAGGAAATCCAGATCTGACAAAAAACATCGTCTAAAATCAAGTAGGCCGACCATTTGGGAAATGTGAGCATTCACTGTGTCGGGAGAGAGTGAAGTTACAGCCATACAGTCCTGATTTGCTAAAACCAAACGTCCAACACTTGTGGAAGCAAGAAAGCAAGCAATGGCAAACACAAGTAGTCTCAGCACTAACTTCTTTTTGCTTTCTTGGTGCAATATCAAATCATCTTATTTTCCAAACTCTTGACACATTTCTTTCTCCTCTCAACTTGGAGACTGGCTGTTGTTGAACTACTGATTTGTAAAGCCGCGACCAAGTGTGAAAACTCACTTAGCTCTGATAAGGATTTTTATATTCCTTGGTGAGCTACACAATTTGCGGGGGTTACAAATGCACGGATGCATGCAGAAATTACAGAGTGAGGAAAAAAAAGGGGAGTGTTTAATCACGATAATGCAGTTCAATAGAGCAACTGAAGACATGAATATTGTATTGGAAGAGGCGGGGGGGGGGGGGGGGGGGGGGGGGGGGGGAGACGTGCACCATGTCTCAGCAAACGCCACATGAAGCACACTGTGCGTGCATGCTAGTGTGCTCGATCAGCGTGAGCAAAGCACACACAAGAGCATATCTCTGGAAAAAACAAACATTATTCTGAATAATTAAGATTACAGCTGCTTTAAGTTCACAACAAAACAGTTGCTTGCACAAAAAGAAAGAAGCGGCACAGTCTGAGGTGCAGCAATGAAAGCCTAATTAGATTTTATTTGAAAACTCACATCCATCCATGTGACTTCACCAATGCTCGTCCTCAATTATTCACAGAGCACAATAAAGTAAGATAGAAGGGCGAACGCGGTTCCTGAACATGAGCACCGGCTCACGTCGGCTCCCCACCAGCGGGGACAAAACGGCCACAGACACATCTGAGCAAATATATTTCCAGCGGGTTCCTGTTGTCAACAAATTTGTCATTATCAGCCGCGCACAACGTGAAGCGGTGTGTGCGTGTGCCTTTGAAGTAATCTGGTCATTTAGAGGGTTTTCAACGCCCCACGCGGTATCCTCGAGCCGGCCTGTTTCTGGGCTGACCGTGGTCACCCAAGTAACAGGACACGACAACAAAGACGCGCAAAGTCAACTACCTCTGGACGGCATTCAAATCGGAGAACACTGCTGACATCGGCCAAAAGCAATTCGCTGCCTTTCCATTCAAATGACCTGTTTTGCATCGTTTGGAGAGGTCCGGGCAGGATCACACTATGAAAACAAACGGCGGGGCTTTAAGATAACAGAACCAAAACTTGGCGCGCCTTGTGTCATCACGGGCCATTATGGTCAGAAGGACTTCAATAGCCGGTGCTATAGGAAACCACGCCGGGGATGCAAAGCGGTGTAAATGGAAACAGACGTTTGCACCATTCAACAAGGCTCTCGGATCGCTTTGAAGTCCAGATTTAAAGCTCTTCCCTTAATAAAACAAGAAATATGGATACGTGGAAAATAATGTACATGCAAAAGAATAATGTTTCGGTATAGAGGCCTCCATGAAATGGATTAGGCTTTATACCAAAGTGACCACAAATTAGGCAAAAGAAGGTACATCAAGCGAAGGTTGTAATTCCACGTCAGAGTGCATTAGGATATCTATCATGAAAGTGACCGCCAGCTTTTAATTCATTTGACATCTTTCAGCACTAATACAGGATCTGATTTCTGAGGAGCACCAGTACACGGTCACCCAGCGTGACGTCTAAAGGAAAGCAGCGGGCTGCAGGACGAGTCGCCCAAATATGTTTCTATGGAGATTAAAGACCAGAGTCATTATGTCCGCACCAGATTTTCGCTTCATATCTAGAAAGCGCGAGCCCAGCAGCACGCATAACTGCCGCCTGCTGCTCTCAATGTTATTCAAATGACAGCGCAATTCCATTTTCACCTTGCAACTAATGTGATCATTACTCCTGTGTCAGCAACATTAAACCGTCCTTTGCTTTGAGCTGGATATGCTGACGGACTGGCAGAATTCCTTCTAAAAATGGGATTATTCCTGTCACCGGGATTGAGCTCAGACAGACCTCCCAATTATTCCTCTCAGGAAAAAAAATCCAATCGCAGCAAGTCTCATGAAGCAAATGAGGCCCCGTGGTTTGATCAAAAAAAAAAAAAAAAAAAGGTGATAAGACATCTTCTCCCGCAGAGCCACTTTTTAGCGCCTTGATCATGTTGAATACGACGTCGTAAAGTCGCATAAAAACATCCACGCGGGCTCGAGAAGCAACGTAAACAGTGTGTGAACAAAAAAAAAAAAAAAAAAAGCACTGCCACAAGGAAGTTGTTAGGGAAAGAGAAAGAGCGGGGCGGGGTACGTTGAGTCAGATGTGGTGGAATTGGTGTGGATTGATGTTGCAGTGTGTTTGTGTGTGTAGGTGTGGAGGGCGATGAGGAGGGAGAGTTGGGGGGGGGGGGGGGGGGGGGCAACGTCAGCAAGCAAACCTATCATCCACAGAGCCCACCAGTACACTGGAGGGCAAACACTCTCCCTAATTGAATTCAATCCAGGCTCACAGCGGGAGGCGCCGGGGCTAGTGGCTCCATTCAGCACGGAGAGAGGGTGGCTGGAGGTGCACGTGTGTGCGCGTGCAACGACAGGACGGGGGGACCGAGGGGAGGGGAGGGGGGGGGGGGACGGCAGTGCTTTGGCTGGCATGACATGTGAGCGAGGAAAAGGGAAGGGAGATAAGTACAAGGAGCAGGGAGCAGACGAGGGGCTCACAGAAGACAACAATGACAGGCGGGGAGAGGAGGGAGGCAGAAGGGTTCGGTGGTTAAGGGTGGGTGAGGTTGGAGGGGAGGGAGGGCGGGGAGAGAGCGAGCGCGCGCGCACACGCGGCAACAGACTCCAGGCGTGGAGAAATGGAAGCCAGCTGCGCTTTTGCATGATTACACCAAAAACATCATTTGCATCAGGGAATGAAATCCAAACACGCTCGGTAGATACGTATTGTTCCTGATGTCAGAAGGAAAAAAAAAAAAAAAAAAAAAAAAAAAAAAAGCCCTCCTTGTCGCTGGCGGCAGAAATTAAAGGCTTACCACTGGTGTCCCACAGATTTGCATATGAAGATAAGCGCCTATCACGGATCATTTTCATAAACATCTTATTGCACACACAGAACAAGCCCAATTGGCCCACATGAATTGCTCTTCATTACTGTGTTGTGCTTACTGTGGCGGCGCCGCGTCTTGTGCGCTTAAATCTCAGTTGTGTTGCGTATTCACGGCCCTCAATGAGACATTTTCAGGCCCATTTATCGGGTGTGACGCCGACAGAAATGGTGACAAAAAAACCGTACAATACCTTTGGTGTGAGAAGGAGTCTGGCTCTGGAGCGCTGCTGCTTACAAATCCCGCGTATCACATTCCAGATAATAAAAGCATGGTCTGTACCTGGAAGGGAACACCGAGAAGAAACAGGTTAGGAAGCGGGGCGGAATCGTGTTGCGTCTGTAAAACGTCGCAACACTCATTCTTTCAAAAACGCTGACAGGGGACATAACTTAAAAGTTTCGGAGGAGGGGGCCGGTAAGGTCGGAAACATGAATTTCAGTCGCCGTCAGGAAGCCCGTGCGCATTTAACGGCCAACGCTGATTTACAAGAAAAACTAGAGCAACAGAAATGACGACTGCATACTCAGACGCCTTCGCTAACCACCAAAGCATTAAAATCAGTCCGAGCAGCAGTAATATATGTTCAGGAATGTAGTATAAAGTATTAGGCGCAGGCATCCCCGAGATATTGAATTCACAAAAATGGGTCAAACACAAGAACCTTGAACTCAGGAAAGTAAAATCTAATTAGGTTATTTTTGAGCAAAAGAAGTGTGTCTGAAAATAATTATCTCAAGGTATCATTGTCGTCCAGGGCTGCATCACGGTGTAGTGTTTAACACTCTCGTCTCATAGGAAGAATGTCCCCGAATCTGAACACAGGCGGTACAGATCAGCTGCTTCTGAGCACAGTTTGCATGTTCTCCCTGTGAGTTCTGTGGCTGCCTCCAAAAACTGTTTTATGCAGAAAGTTATTTTTTAAAATAGACTATCACGTATTCTTAAATCAACATTTGAATTGTTCTACAGTTTGACCCCAATAGCAGATGTAACACCTCAGCTCATGTATTTTGACCTTTTAACCTTGTCCAGAAGAGGCTTCAAACCATCATTTGGATTATTTTGGAAAGAACTAGATACATTTTGACATTAGATTTTTATTACAACAGTTCCTTCTTGCAAAGTCTTTCAGGAATCATATTAGAAACATCTGACCTTGAACCTGACCTTTAACTTTTGGCCACCAAAAACTATTCACCTGGGCCACATTAAGAAGAACATTTCAAGAGCTACTTAGGTAAAACGACGCAAGACTTTGGTCCAGTTCATACAACAACATTTTCAAGTGACAACAGAAAACTTTTGTTGCGTTTTGGGTGTCTGTTCACACGGCGATGGCACTGAAACCCAAGATGGAACTTTCCAAAAAAACGTAACTTTTCTGAAACATGTGCTTTCAAAGCAAACCAACTAACAGTGCCTACGAGTGACCCAACATGGCAGTTTTCCTACCGTTTTTCGCTTAAAAGGACATTGATTTCCAAGCGTTGCTGTGTAAATGCAAAACTTTTCTGAAACTTTTTCCACTTGGAATGTCGTGTAAATGGGGCAAAGAGGGAGAAAAGTTTTTGATATTATTCCCAATCAGTGTCAGAAATGTTACTTTCTCTCATCCACATCTCACACAAACTCTTTGTTTTCCTCTCTTCTGGGTCGGCCATTATTAAGTAGCATCTTTATAAATTTTTCAGTTGTTTGTCTGGTTTCCCACACTGGTGCTCGAGCCCGACTGCCGCGGTATGAAGTGCTATTCAGGTCACATCAGCTTTTAATGGCTGATTTATTAGGGCCCAACAGGGGCTTGGTGATGGGCTGCAGGACAAAGAGCCTGTTTTAAACTGCATTAACACTCTGCAGTAAATATCCCATGCAACATTAGCATTTTGATGACTGCCTCCCCGAGTCACCTCTTGCGCTGTCCTGTTTTCCCTGGCGCATGTTGTGCTCTCCTTCGCTGGCTCTTCGCCTTTGTATCAATCCATCTTTTTCGTGCGCGCCGCATTCTCTCTCGGCCTTCACGTCCCTCCAGCCGTTCCACTTCTCTCTCGACACCTTCAATATATGCTTTGACTGCGCTGGCGCCGACGCGCACAGGGGAAGCGGCAGACATTAATTATACCTGAATTAATGAACTACACATGCACGTGAATTTAAATGGTATTCATTGATGTTGAAAAGAGTTTTTTTTTCTTTTCTTCTCCACACCTTCACTGCTTGCTTGAAAAAAAAAAAAAAAGAGGCACCTTTCTGTTTTTTTGCTATTGTGATGCAAATGATCTTTACATGATGTATAATTGAATCTTACATGCAATCATTAAAGTGATGAACCCCAAAGCTTTTGTGATTGGGATGTCTCTGACGGCGTACGGTCTTGAATATTAAGATAAAATTAAAAAGGTTTTTTTTTTTTTTTTTTTTAAATCAGTTGAGCAGTGTTTATAAAGTAAATTAGGTAGATAGAAAGAATTCTAAATATGTTTTTTCCTAACCTATTCGGGTTTGTCCATCACATGTCAACGAGTTTGTTTCAGCAAATGACAACAAAAAAGGCAGAAAACAACAAAGAAACTCAAACAAAACATGTGTAACTATCGCCACATGCATGTGTGTCAATGATCAAAACCATTCGGGGCATAAATGTGGATTTTTCATAGTGCAAAGACGCTTCAAAAGAAAAGAAGAAAAAAAAATTGATTGTATTGCCAAATTTCCAAATATCATCTGGGCTCAATGGCCTGCCGATCTTGGCTTGGGCACAAGTGCCGGGGCCATGCTTCATCAAATCCGCAGTTTATTATGTTTGATCGAGTTTGAGACTTTGGCAGGGGAAGCAGCTGCTATAGGTCAATTTAGCTGAACCGCTAAAACTAGTTTGGTCAACGGAGCATCTGCCAGTCATTTAGGAGGCCTGGAAGTGTTTGGAAACGGACACAATCGCGCCATATTGCAACAATCCCCAACGCAAACTGTTGCACTAAAGGAGAAGTCCCGCTTCGCCGACAACACAAAATTAAACTCATATTCCGGACGGTAAAGCGGGCCGGGGATGGCTTTTATTATGTGCTTCCGCTGGATCTGTTTTTTTGTTCGGGCTAATTTCTGGTAATTATCGCCATTGTGCAAATCTTTAATTTCACACGTTTTCCTCCTTTAGAAGCCGCTGCGCCTCTCCCTGGTCTTCCTCGCTGAGCTGAGACGCTATCACAGCCAAATTTACTGCTCCCTCGTAATCATCGGTGTTAAAGCACTGGCAGTAGTCGGGAACTGGAGCTTCCAAAATATCTTCAAAGACTTTTGGACCAGAGAAATATACGCCAGGCAGTTCCCAGCACCCAAGGCAATCTTGTACCATTACTACTGGGTTGTTCAATCCAAAGATATGCGGCAGCATTCAAGTACCGAGGCATGGACGACCCGGCGTGACACCGTTTGAGAAAGCCGCTTATTAGGGCCAGGATGCTCATTAATGGAAGCACTCAGGGTTATTTTAGGTTTCCGCTGCCGACGCCACATATCTGGCATTACGGCTTAACAATTAAGGAAGGATAAGATTACAGCCGCTATTGTTCGGCACATTATGCGGGGAGGATTCCCCCCGATTTTCGTCCATATACCCCTGCCTCAGCATGAATGCTTCTTACTGGCGGTGAGGATGAAATCCACCCAACCCCCACAATGTGATTCACGGCACTTCACCACGTACAGTCGAGCAATAGAATGAATACCTATTCTATCCAGACAAAGACAATTTGATTACTAAAAGTGCAGCACATTGAGTGCTGTATGTGATGTATAAAAGAAAAGAATTGAATAGAACGTAAAAGCTGAATTTATTCCATTTAGTTTAAAAGAAACATCTATTTCTGCTTTAATTCAAATGGGATATTTCAGGCCTTTATTTCTCATGAATTTATAAATGTGTGCTCACTTTACAACGGTCATATACTGCACCATACATTTGGATAATACTAAAAATGGCAATTCTGCCAGCACGAGGGCATTTAGATCAAAATCTATTAAAGTTACTACTTGTTTTTGTTGACTTAAAGCAATTTGTAAGTGCTTCACAGTTCATAAAGTCAACATGAGCTCCTGGTGTCATCGGGACAGAAACACGACTATTCTAAGACAAACGAGGCAACATTTTTCCTCAGACGTTGTGATCTGAGGCTAATTGATGCGAAAAAAAAAAAACAAAGTCGAGAGTTTCGTGACAGCTCAGTTTACTCTTCAAAAGCCGCTGACGTTACGAGGTGGGTGCACTGAGATGCTGAAGGGGAAGAGCGGCGCTAAAAGGGGAAAATGTTACATCACGATACTTTAGTTGAGTTATGAAAAGAGAAAGGGAAATTAAATCTTTTCAGGTGAAAGGGTTTACATCACTAAAGTTGATAAATATTGTATCAAAGTTAAATTAAAAGACCAGGGAAAGAAACTACAAACAGTGCAAGGTACGTGTTGATTGCGTTCCATAAGTCCCTGTACGTCCGTGATTTAGAATCCAATTACTTTCTGTGCCTTTAACTAGATTTCTCAAATCCTACACGATGTATTAAAAAAAGATGTAGTAGTTATTTGGATGTTTCTACGTGCTGCCATGATAGAGTGCTGCATTAAAACAGTCTTGGAAGGGTAATTCCAAATAATGTGGAAAAAGGGGTTTTATGTTAAGCACAGGTCTGCTGAGATGCCATTATGAGGCTAAACTGAGAGTGGGATTAATTTTGCATTATGTTATTAGCGTTTCACCGGCTGCGAAGGATATGGGACTAGTTTTCAGCAGCGAGGAGCACGCAGTGATGTGCAGAGTTTTTGTTTTTTGGTTAGAACTGCCCAATAAGCCTGAATCTCCACACATCTGCAAGTCAATGATCGCCCAGTTGTGAAACGCATGAGTGCACATGGAGGTATTACATGTAGTGACTCCAAAGCGCTAACACACAGCCACCCAACCACACACACACACACACACACACACAAACCATCCCTTTTTTTTTTGTCTTATTATCTTCCGAGCACTGTTTTCCAGTTTCCCCCGTTGAAAGGAGTGCTTTCTAAATTGCAAAGTGATGAAACGCCACACGACGACACGGCTCTCGCTGCCATGAACTTGCACCCAAATTTGATTTCACACCCCGAAAGTGATTCATTGTGGCGCGGCGTGCTGAATGCCGCCGCCGAGTGTGGCCGTGCGGCGGCAGACCGCATTTCCGACCCGGGCCTGACAGTAATGTTGTGTCTGACAAAGCTCCGCTTCCATGTACGACCGAGGGTTTCATCATCCGACAGATTTTTAACGGAAATCAAAGAAAACACTACAAGGGGAGAGAGAACAGGATCAGATTTTCTCTTTTCGTGGAGGGAGTACACAGTGTAACAGCTGACTAGTTCAAAATTCTGAGGCTGACTTCCTGTTCTTAAAGAGCTAAAGTGTAAAAAGCATTTTTCTGATTGAGATCCTTGACAGAAATGCAGGCGAGATCAATGTCATTGCCCCAACAGGGTAAAGAATGAGGAGAAAGAGGGATTTGTAACCTCGAGAGTGACTCCATTCCTGCTGCTACACCTACATTTCTGCAGTAAAGTCAGTCGTCCTCAAGACAGACTTCATTAAAACGTATTTTTCAACTAATGAATATCTGGATGATGAAGAAGATTATAGGAAATCTGCTTCATCATATCAAAGGCGAACTAGTCAAAGCACAGCATCGCTTCAACCTTCTCCTCTTGCAATTTGCTGAGACACAAAGTTTCAGACTGATTAGTTTGTGTTTCTGAAGTCACACGATGAGGAAAACTGCAGCCGGGAAAGACAGGTTAGTGTGTCAATGCTAAAAAACTTACAAACTCTTACAACCAGAATCCTTCTTTGTTTTTTGTTTTTGTTTTTTTTGGGTATTCCTCAGTCATTTTCAGGTTTCATTACGGAAGGCGCTCATGTTGAATGAAATAAAGATCCAAACAATCCAAACGCTTTTTTGTTGATTGAGCAATTAACAGATTCCAACTTCAGGGTTAGTCTGCAAATAGATGTCAGCCCCACAGCAATTAAATGTGCGAAAAAATGTAACAGCGTCCCTGATGGATCTATTATGTGTGAACTATAGTAAAGCCTTCTAAAAACAAATTTACTACACAATGCAGTCATGAATGGAAAACTGAAGTGTACAAATACTGAAGGAAATTCAAACAGATTGTAAAAGCTTTTACTTTTTTTTTTTTTTTTTTTTTTCCTGTGATGCATGAGAAGATTGAATCAACTGAAAAGTTAATTTATTTAGTTTGTCAGATCCGCTCCACTCACTTCCCTCAGAATCCGGCTCCGTAGTGTTTTAAAATAGATAACAAATCGTGATGAAAAGAACTGGGGCGTGAATTTGATCGACTTGAAGAGAAACGGGGCGGGAGTAACAACACCCCTGCTGCAGGAAAACTTGTGCGCTATAGTTTGGAATAATTCAGAAACTTCGGGCCCGCTTATCGCCGCGCGCCGAATCAACCTGCTACCGGCAGACAATAGCACGTGTCCGCCGTGTGACTGATCCAAGTCGACAGCCTGTGGTGTGTCTTTATAAAAGCGTTTACTGAGGCCCGGCGCCGCGGCCTGCCGAAAGCTCATCAAAGAGTGGCTTATTTTATCAGCCGAGTGGAAAATGTGCTGAGGGAGAGGGGAGAGAGGCAATAGTGAGGAAGTCAGCGAGAGTAACTAAGCTATTGTGCCCATCGCTGACCCAAACACCCACATTACAGTAGTCACAGCTGCTCTCGACAAAAGCCCTAATCGGCGGAGCAGCGCTCTAAATTAAACGACCCTGTCGTCGTGACACTGTAACTGACAAAGCCAGCCCATGCACGCCGAGGCCGGAGGACAAAGAGATATGGCTAATGAACGGAAATCTTATTGAAACAGTGGCATCTTTTACAAGTCCAGAATGACCTTGAGCAATCCACACACTCCACTGTGAAGTGGAGGATGTTGATTCCTGTTAGTTGCAGCAAATGTGAGTAAGAGCAGCTGTTGGAGGCATGAGTCACAGAAATTCATAAAGCTTTGGTCTGCAACTTCACATTCAGGCTATTGTGCCACAATCATTTGTGCCCTACATTCGGGACAGACACACAAAGAGACAGCCATCCTTATCAGAGGTGTCAAACACATGAAGAGTCCAAATTCGCTCCAATGCTGACCCGGTCGTGTCTGAACCCCACTTCGTCCAGCGATGGCGGAGACCAAAACCCGGACAGCCAGCCCCCCAACGGCTAATCCAACAGCCCTGAATGACCTGCCCACACCCCAAAGGCCACCAGGCGGGATGCAATACCAACACGGCGGAAAAGACATCAAAACGCTGCGCGTCCGGGACAAAACGGGACAGGCAGCCACTGGTATGGATTGATATAAGAAAAAGATTATCCTGATAGGACTTTTTTATTTCACAGTTTTAAAATGCCACTTTCTTTTATTTATTTTATTTTTTTTTACTTTTACAATTTTTATGGAAAATTCAAAAATGTATTTTGTGCAGCTGGTGGTTAATAAAAGTGCCAGTGTTGTAGTTTACTAGTGGCTTTGATTCTGATTTGTATTTGTGGTAAAACTTTGAAGAAGAAGAAAAAAAAAATGAATTTGTCTCATATATTCCCATTTTGAGAAGAAACATTGAGATTTGAATTCTGTGTCAAATCGCCCAGCTCTAATCTACAATTTAGTACTTCTTTAAAAGAAAAAAGTGGATTACGCCATATTTGTGATTTAACCATTTCCACCCACTTGAGGTCAAATCAGGCCGTATGTGTCTGCTGAACGGACACCCCATGATCATTGATTAAAATCAGTGTTGTAGTGCAGGGTATACAGTACATCGCCACTTATTTGTCAGTGAGCATTTATTACACCCACCAGTAAATTCCCTCCCTGATGCACCGCTCAGTAGTATATACAAGTCAGACTGCCTATATTTTCCCCAAGGATGATGAAGCCATGACCCTCCCTTCTCTGCCTCTAATTGGCCAGCGCTTGCTGCATTCACTGATTTGATTAGCTAATGTTTATGTTTACATCGCAGCGTGAGGGCTGACGATCAGAGGCAGAGTGGGGCGGGTTATGACGAGACAAACACTGCTAGCCAGTAAATTACACTGAAATTCTGTGACAATGAGCAAATACTAAAAGAAAAAGTCAGTTCTTGAATCGTACAACCCTAAAAAAAAAAAAACATTGGCACAAAAAAAAATGGAGGGGTGAAAACTGCTCTGTGCATCGAAGAGGGAAACAGAGTCAGGGCCTTTGTTTGTAGATTCTGAATTTAACAAATTGCTCTGCGCTGCTACCATCAGTTAGGTAATCAAAGCCGGTAGGGACCGCTCGTTGCGAGGAGAGGGAAAGCTCACCCTCTGAAGTCAATGGGCAGCATTTATAATGCATGGGCAGCGTCTCTACCCTCAAGGGTCACATTAAATTCAGGGAAGCTGATAACAATTGACTGAGGTTGCTGGCAAGTACAGGATGATTATGTATAGTTACGTGCCTCCTTTCTCATCCCCTTCCTCTCACTCTGATTCTCTGCCCTTTCACTTTCTCGGCCTCCTCTTGTTTGCCGCCTCGCAGTGCACTCATCCCCTCCCTCCTCTCTCTTTGGCCACGCATCTCCTCTATCATTATTTTCCACGCTTTTTCTCTTCCGCTCCTGTTTCCCTGTATGGGCCCGCATACAAATTAGAAGAGATGATAAGGGCCGTAAAGCACAGAGCACTACATGACATCCCCGGACGACGCTCTCCTACACGGGGGCTAATTGGTCTTAATTGGAAAGGGACGGACCTCGTTGCATGCAGCCTGCAGGTTGCGCTTCATTGTGTGCACGTCGTGTCTGTGCAAACAACAGGGTAAAACAAAGGAGGCGAACACACATCGCCTCTGGAAAAACACACTCAAATATAGCGGTACACGGCATCTACATTTTAATTTTTTATACATTTTCATATGTGGGAGTATGCAAGCTTGTGTGTTGGAATATTTATGTAAATACGTTTGGGTGATTTTTTTTTATTATTATTTTTTTTTTTTTTTTGTTAGCATGCCCATGTCTGGCATTTCTTCTCAAGCCAGGACTGGATTTTCTATTATCACACGATCTCACTAGCAATCCCAGCTAGGAACCAATCCTTAAAAAAAAAAAAAAGGGCTTTCTGCCAGCGCGATGCCCGATACTAAATGCATGAAATGCATGGTTAAAAATAAGCTGTCAAAACGCCATGCATTCACACTGCAATTCCCCCCTCTGCTGGGGCCAGAAAGCTGTTTGCCTTAGCAAGAAGAATATCATTATGATAATCACACGTGTCTTTATTTGGAATACATACATATTCCCGCCACGATGACCAACCTTGCAGCAGAACATAAAAGTCAATAGAGGGGAAAATTGTATGGGTGACATTAGTGGGACTTGACACCATAGGTCCTTCACGAGGGTGCACGTTGTGTGCATGTACAATCAGGCATTTAGCATTTTTCTTTGATGATAACGCCGCGCGGAGGAGAGCGTTTGTTCTGTGAAGGGTTACCGGCACAAGGCCGCAGAGAGGATGCACTCGAGTTGAGCAAGGCATCAAACGGAAAGATTACCTTCAATGGATCACAAGTCGCCCGCATTGTTCCCTGAATGCATGAACAGAAAGTCCTATTCTGAAACTTTTCAAACCTTTTAAAAGTTACACACGCAAAATAAGGCTTTCTTTTCATATTATCATTTTCAAATGCAGCACACAAATAACAAAACAGTTTTAACGGCAATAATCATCCTTTATTTCCTTAATTAATGGCATATCGTTTCAGCAAATCAACTAAAAAAAAAGTCAACTTCTATTTAATTATGTATTTAATAATCTGTCCTGTGAGAAAGGGATACTAACTGCGCCCCCGACGCCCCCCTGCCCCCCCCGACTCGAAAACAGAAAAATCTGCAACTGATTGAGGACATGGATCGAATTACAGGTAGTTTACTCCTGAATCCTGCTTCCATGTGTGAGTGTGTGCACCCTGACCAACCTCCCGTGCCCTCGCCCCCCCCACCCTGACAAATATGGAACTTGACCCTTTCTGAATTTCGAAGCCGACCTGCACACTGAATACAACCTTGGCACTGGTGAAGGGAGGCGAAGTGTGTTTCCAATAAGCTTAACCTTTTTTTTTTTTTTTTTTTAACTTGTGTGTGTATGCATGTGTGTGTGTGTATACGTCTTTACGCAGGGCTGCTAAACCACGTGTGTTTATGTGTTCATATACGACCGAGCATGTGTGTTTGTATGGTCGCGCAAAGGGTTCAATGACCATGTGTGCAGCAGGGGGGCTCTGGAGTGTCTCAGCACCCAAGGCGCCAAGGACATGTCTTGACAGGTGTGTGTGTGTGTGTGTGTGTGTGTGTGTGTGTGTGTGTGTGTGTGTGTGTGTGCGCGCAGAGGACCTCGCGGTCTGCAGAGCAGCGGCGGGCAGCAGCACAATGTGCCCATTCAGGCCTGGAAGGAGACAACCGAGATATCGCAGGACCCCTGTGAGGAAGCGGGGAGGGGAGGCGGTCATGGGGGGGCACGTCAACCTTTCACTGCCACTACAAAGAGAGACATAACTATAACTGCATGGAGACAGTAATTGGCTGTGTGACCTCATGCTGGGAAGCTGTCTGTCGGTATGTGAAGGATTGAGGCTGTCTACAGTTCCTCCCGAAGACTGATTCTGAGGAGATAACTTTGACTAGTCAGGCTAAAAATTGGGTTGAATGAGGACCGGCGAGCCTTCAGAGGTGAAAAGTTATCAGGGGGTGCTGTGAAAATATATGTAAAGATTAGAAACACTCGGCAGACTTCTCAAAGCAAACGAATGTACGGTACATCGTTTTGCGGGAGTATATAGTCAAGGATGATTACAGTCACGCTCACTCTCCTATCAGATCTATTAAAATTCTTTAGCTATTTTGGAAAAATTAAAAGACCTTAACAATGGATTTAACTGGTTTGACTAATCTCCAACTTGGCATTCACTCCTCATTTACAAGGGTGAACAAAGTGACCATTCAGATGGTTAATTCTTTATTATCTCTGAAATTAATAACCTGAAGTCAAAGCTTGTGGAGGGGGTTGCGTTTCCTCCGGCACTTTTCAGCAATTTAACTCCTGAGACATGCCTCAAAGTACAGTCACTGAATTACCATTTTGAGTAGAGCCTGGTGCATATCAATGCACACACACACACACCCAAACACACACACATATATATACAAGGACAAATTCTCATGAGAAACCATTACACCACTTTGCTATCCAAGCTAATGGCAGATTGTGACAGAAATGGCCAGTATCTGGAAGAAATACACAGCAACGCGGTCCATATGTCTTTAACGCGCATCTGACAAGAGCTTTTAAAAACACACAATGCCACCAGCACCGCTATCCATGCAGAAAATTGGACAGCCATCCTTCAGTTCCGACATAAATCTGTGGGGTAGCAAAACGCATCGGAGAGCAATACAGCATGGAACGAGTCTCGGCTGAATCCAAAAAAGTAATTGAATCGAGGATGAATATAGACAGGGTGGGATGAGAGTTGATGGAAAACATGTCTCATGAATTTGATGCTCTGTGACACAATGTTTTCAGGAAGGATGCTGGAGGAACAAGTCTGCTTTCAAGGGACACGTAAATAAATTACCACAAAAGGAAGGAAATAGTGAAACAATCTGGAAATGCTTGATGTCTCGCTGCTGTCCTTGAACTAATGTCACAAGATTTGATGGTTGTTTGGTAATCCGAGGCTCATCTCTGTACCGTGTCCTCCACTACCTGCCTACATCAGTGCAGTAACCTTAACCTACACAAGTTGTCACCGTATACTACACGGCAGAGGGCTTTTGAGTTGCGACCTGCGAGTCCCAAGGCTATCTGCCCACTAAATCACATTTGTAGAGTAATATTAAACATGTAGCCCTGAGGAGAGTAAAAGCTCAGCAAAGAATGATAGGCATCTTTCTATCACTGAAGGCCTGTGCTGCATTATCCCCATGCCAGTGGCCTCCGTGATAGCATGTGGCTATCGGGCGCTTTAATGTTGAAATATGTTCAATTCTTCTTTAGTGGAGCAGGAGATAAGGGCCATGTTCCCATCAGGTCACCTGCAATCAGCAACTGCGACTGAATAGATTGAATGGGAACGTAAGAGAAGCCTTTCATGCTAATGCAAAGCAAGCAAAGTGGGTTTAGGCTTATAATTACCAGAAAGGGCAGCGCAGCAGAGAGGACGCATGAAAAGCTTCAATGGCCGACTGTTTGTGCATTTTTCTCGACAGCTTATTGAGCAATGCATTGATAACCTTGACGCGACGCTTGCAGAGCGCCCCCGAAAGCGGCGAGCGTATTCTCAACATTCCCTTGCAAGTACAAGTGTCAACTAGGCCTGTTCACTCAATACGTTACATATGGTGCCATCATTAGGCTTTTGCAGCCCACATATTCGCCATCAAGTACCAGCGCACGCCGTGGGCAAGTGGCGCGCCCATTGCAAAGCAAGTTGTAGATCTGCAGAGGGGTAAAGATACAAAAATCTCAAGTGATTGAGTGCAAAAACATCACATTAAAATGATTCATGGTAACTCACAGTTGTCACGCTGACAACAGCTGACATGATGACTGATCAGAGTTTCAGGCAAAAAATACTTTGGTTGGTTTTGGGAAAGCTGTGACGCATATTTGGGAGTAATGTTGAAAGATTTCTTTTTTTTTTTTTTTTTCCCATGAAACGGAAAGACGGACAAAGTCTAAAAGCTGAAGTACACACAGAATGTAAGAGCTACCACACGGAGGACAGAAAATTCAATTTCCAGTTACTGACAGCTGTGATTTTTGATTTCCCAAATGTGCTTCATCTGTGACAACTTAATCTCGTTTCAAGCAGAGTTCCATCCTTTCCCATATTAAATGTACTATACCTATCAGATTTACATAAAGGTGACAACATACACTTTTTTTTTTTATATAATTTATATCATTTAGTTTTCAGGACAGATCCAGTTTGGGGTGAAGTTTGAAAGCTATATGTATCTATGATACATGAAGCAATCTTGGTCTTGGTGTTTATTTCCACGTGGTAGAGCTTCACTGATTGACAACAGGAGATTACCAGCTCCACCTGCCTCTTCAATGATCACGTTAAGCCAGGTAGGGTTCAATACCCTTCATTACAGACCACGGGGCTTTATGGAGTGCCTGCTGGGACTGCTGAAAGGAAACGCAGCCTCCAAACCCGTGGTCATAATGACCACAAATACAGAAACAGTGAACGCATATATGATTATAGTTGCTATCTCAGGTTGCTACTGGTGAGACTCCTCATTCTGTCTTGTTAGCAGAAAGCCCCCTTTCTTTTTAAGGATGCGTGTTCATTTTTTATAATTTAACCATGAATAGTCAGTTACCCTATAATATGACAAATGCAGGCCACCGCTTCACACAGAGTTCAGGTATTTTTAATCAGTGAGCACTTGTCTTTGCATCATTAGTCAACTTTGTGAAACGGAGACATGACACTTAAATTTAGTGTCAGTTCCCAGAACAGTTAAAGTGATCCCAATGACCTTTTTCATTTTTTTTTTCTTTCCTGTTATAGTTTGACATGTTGTTTTTGTTAGGCCATTTAGAAGTCAGGTTCAGGGAGTCAAGTTCGCTTTAACTGGGCATAATAACTCATTCCAGCTACCCAGTCCGGGTAACAGTATATAGTATATAGCGGGACGCTAAATGGCAAACCTTTGCACGACTCCCAGAAACTATATCTGTCGACCGTCAGCTTATTTTCTGGTCTCTGTTACACAGGTCACGCATAGGTCGAGAATGAGATTTCAGAACAAGGTTTGCAGGTCAGAAGACTGCCGAGGAATATTTTGCATACCATAAAAATTGTATATGGATATGTGAAAACAAACTGCCGGTGCATGGTAGCAGACACAAGGAGACAGATGGCTGCCGGAGTGGGGTTTCTTATGCATGACGAATTGTTGCATCTGCTGGTGTGACTGTGTAAAGCTTGCGGTCAGAGGAAGTTCTCAAGAAAAACAGGAGGAAGCGTGATCTGAAAACAAGCAAACACAATCCAGGCAGTCATCTGTTACTGGAGAAACTGATCTTTTTATAGTCCGGAGTCATCTCCAGGAGCCGGGCGGGGCGGGAATCCAGCAGGGACCTGAGGGCAATCAAGGTGGCAGTCATTGTGCCGATACCCAGGGGAGGTGACATTCTGCCAAAATGAAGGCTTAAGATTGTGGGAAGCAGCACCTGAAATGAGTAGGAATCCTGAGGGTGAACCTGTGGGAAGAGCATCAAAGCATCCATCCACAGCAGGCATTGTCACACTTTGTCCTCAGAGTTACAAAAAAAAAAAAAAATCTGCACCAGCGGGTGGCCAGAGTTTGTCAGATGTCAAAACAGATCAGGAAAACAATCAAAACTGCATCAAGACAAAGTGCTTGTGTGGCCTGTATCCAGATCTGTCGGAGTTCCTTTTCATTTATTGACATTTCCTAATGAAATGAGAAGCGTGGTTTGATGCACATACTCTCATTGTATTAAACCTCGAGTCGTGTGGAGGAGGGGGGGGGTAAACATGCATGGGTCCTACTTGTTCGCCTGCAGTACAGCGATAGAGAAGGTTACAATGGTCTCTCCCTCCCTCGCGGGCGGTTGCAGATGCAGAGGAAAAATCGATGCACAAAAAGCACTTCATTCCTGAACAGTTTCAACCTTTACTGCCGGTATAATTAAAAGTGGCTTCTGTGGATGTTCCAGTCCAAACTTCCCCGTCTACTGGAGGTGGCCTGCTCAGAGTAATCATAGTTAAATTTAGGGAGGGGGAAGGCTTTTCGTGGAATTGTTATGGCATCCCATGTGCCAGATGCACGTTAGCTGAATGGAACGCTGGCTGTCAGACAACTCCTTTAGATTTGATGAGGGGTGTACTTTCTTTTAGCCCGACATTGAAAAGAAAGGGGGAAAAAGTGATGGTGACATTGAAAATTTAAGGGGGTCTCGCTTAATTGTTATACGATTCCATTTGACTTTTTCCTGTGACAGATATACTGAAACAGTAGGACGCGGCACAAGGACACCGACTGCAGCAGTTGGCACAAAAACCAAGAGTGTTGTTGGTCCCGTTTAATTTCCACTCTTAACGAAGCAACATGAACAGCGTAAATCATTTTTACACACTCCTCCTGAAAACTGCAGTGTCCAACCCTGATAACACCAGCTGAGAGACAGAAATTAGCAAATTACCTATGTGTCATGGCTGCATCCAAGCTGCTGGACCAATTATTTCTGCTCTGCTGCAATTGCAAAGGGCTCTCCAGCTGTGTTTGACACAAAGCTGGCTTAGGGAGGGCTTACCACTGACCAAAAACATAAACAAGATTACAGGCGCCTAACCTTGCACAGCGCCACTGAGTGACAACAGAAGTCCTGCTAAATGGACCTTTCGGTTTGGAACTGTCAAAACCGGTCGAATGCGTCTCCTAAAAAGCAAGACGATGCCGCTTCAGGATCGACCGAATCTGTGGAACGTCGTCGTCTCGGCTGTCTGTACCAATCCATAAAACACTGTTAGTTGGTGGAAACTGCAAAGCATTCCGGATTAATGGAAAAGGACAGGACAATACATTAAGAAAGCGAGGGCAGGTGTAATAAAGCAGGATTGCAGATAACTGCTTAACTCTGGCATTCCACTGATGACTCTCAAAGCAATAACTACACCCACCTTATTAATCATTATGGGCAGAAATTCCATAAAGGTTTGACCTCCCCTGACCTGAGTGAGCTCATTGTCTCGTGGTGCGCTGCAGTTTCATATTTTCCAAGCGGAACTAGCATGATATTGTGTTCGGCTATTTTCCCCCCGACGTGATCCTGACTTTTAAGCCACATTTATTATGCATGAGAGGGTTAAAAGGGGTCCATGCGAAGATTATAAAAGCTTAACATTTTGATGAGACCAGTCCAGCTATCAATCTTTACAGTAGTGAACCGATCATAAAGCGGCAATCGGTGAACAAATAACACTTTCATCTCTCCGACTGTACGTCCTCAACCAAAGAAAGAATTTGTAATTGTAAGGGGAGTTACATCTGCGCTTTCCACCGTGAAAAATAAAAGTATATCATCAGTATGTCAAGCGTGCTGGTGAGGTGAAGCAGCGGGAGAGAAAGGAGGAGGGGACTGCGACTATCAACGCAGTCGCTGTCAGAAGATGGAGTATCACTGTGGCGAACAGGAAGGGAGTGGATGTCAGTTGCCTGGAGAGGACGAGCTGACATCTCAACTCCCACTGTCTGTCATTCTGTCTTCCCCCCATGATGTATGGATGGGCTACGGCAGCGCTCACCCAGCAGATCCAGTCAATACGGCCATGCTGAGGAATGCCATCGCCAGACAATGGGGGACTGTGACCCTTGTTATGGAATGACAAAACTCCACGAGACCGGAGGGGGGAGGGGGATCTTTTATCATTCAATATCGCATACCGTGCAGTTTGAGAATTGAGAGTGGAAACGTTGAAGGAATACCATTTGTAAAGCCATGAAAAGGTGCCGTAAGTAGTACAACACACAAAAATAAGTCTATTGCTTGGAGAAGACATGGCATCGCATCAAAGAATCTTTTGTCCATGACAAGGTGCAGGCGTAAAGCGCGGTCGTATTTTTATTTTTACAAGAAGGCAGCTTAAACTGAAAGATTGAAAGTGGTTTCCTGCCTGGACGAGAGGATAAAATAAAAGTGGTGCAAGGCACAACACTTTGGCACAAGTAGTAAATGTTAAAGCAGTTAGACCGTAACAGTGACAATCGTCTGTTCAGATTCATTTTGACCTTGTAGCGAAATTATGGCGTGGTTTAATCACAAGCTGTTTAAAAGTTTAGGAGTTACAAGTTAAACTGGATGGAACTGTAGTAAATTAAAAAAGAGAAATTACAAAAGAATGTTTGTTTTATATGAAACATGGTTTGAAAGTAAATGCTTACATCCGTGCAACACACACAAAATTGAACCGGCACCATTGGGACTCCAAGGCGACCCACTCCACAATTATATTCAAATGTATTCATAATATTAAGGCTTAACAATAATCATTACCAAAACATATAAAACTGTGAAACTTCTAAATCCTGATTAAATACAAAGGAACGGGAAAAACACGAAATCCTCTCGAAGCCGCCCTGTCTGTCTCGCTCTCTTTTTAATTATAGCACAACGTTTGACTCTAAAGCACAACAACAGCACTTAAATAAGGCCGGCGGACAGTCAGGATCATTTCCTGTGTGAATCCCACACATTCCCTATTAGGACTGGAAGGTATGTTTGCCATTAACAGGAGGGAGGACCCTGAACGACGGCCAAACATTTCTCAGCCCACCACATCAAAGCTTCCGTCCAGCGCTCGAGCGAAGTGGCGTCCGCGCGTAGGAAGACTAGAAGAGAAGGGTCCCCCCCCCCCCATCTCCGTTTTCTCCTCGCTCCCCGCCCGCGAAGCTCTCCGTTCCTGCCCGCACGCCGGTGCCGGTATCCGCCGCTTATTATTTGGCTGAATGAGCCGGAGCCGGACTCACGGGGCCGGCTTCTGACATAATGACTGATTACAGTCTTGTGGCTCCCCTCTAAGAAATCCCACGGTCGCCACCGTTGCGCCGCGGTGGCTCGGCATCACGGGCGAGACCGGCGTGCGAGCGGATGCCGAGGTGGACGGGGGCGGGGGGGGGGGGGGGCCGATGACTGGTCCCTTCCAGTGGTGCTACCTGGTCCTCCGGCTGACATGTCTGACAGAGACCCTGGAGGACACCGGGGTCATCGACCTACTTGTCATCGGTGCCTTAAAGAGCGTTCTTAGACAGGAATAATCTTGCCGAGTTATTTCACGAGACGCATCGAAATCATGATTTACGTATTTTAATTCACCCTTGAATAGTAAGTCGCATATTTACTTCTTCGTGATACATACTAATGCACGGCGACGTTAAGCTCATTAAGGAGTAACGTGTCGAACATGAGCCGGCAGTAAAGCAGAACCCTCTCCGAGCGGCGCATCCCTTCTTATGAACGCAGGATAAAGACGCACGCAGGTTTGACAGCGGCGGGAAAAACAACACAGAACAGGGGGCTCCGTCAATAGCTGCGGTTTCCAAACAAGGGAAGTCAGTCTGTCAGCACTTTTTCAAACGCCAGCTTTCAGGCAGTCAATTAAGTTCAAGGTGAGACAAAAATGTGTTGTCATTTAAACGGTTTTGCTCCATTGGGGCGGCGCATCAATTCAGTCATCTCCATTGCAGAGGTGACAAAGGGCTGGCAGGGAAGTTTATATTTGTCGGTGGATACACGGTTCCGCTGTCATTACACCAACCCGAGATGAAGCAGGATAGCAGGTGTGCGCCTTTCAAAAAAAAAAAAAAAAAAAAGCTAACGCGAGAAGAGCGCCATAAAAACGGTAACAAAATAAAAGGGCTTGTCTTAAGGAGACGGCCACTGCTGCCGCCTCCAATGCATCACTTCTACACCCCGAGATCCAATCCCACGCTATCGATTAGCAAAATCAATTCAGTGTAAGTCACACAGAGGGAGATGATGAAATGCCGAGATTCATTTTCAGCTTAGAGGCGAAATCATACCGCGATCAACCCGTCGAGTAGACCTTGCTTTGAATGCCAGACGTACAGTATATGCCATCTCCTAATTAAGGAAAAGAGAAAACGACCTCGCATGATGGAAGCATAAATCTTTCATTGTGGAGCCATCAACCTTTATGAAAACACTTTAATTATCTGCCTGCAAAAAAAAAAAAAAAAAAAAAAATGCTTCTGCTCTGGAAATCTTATCGAGTATGAATGGGAAAATGGTATTTTAATTTAAAAACATTCGGTGAGATATTGTAATCAACGCTTCTGCGAGGCATTCGTGCTTTGTGTTCCATTACAGGCTCTTTTGAACAGGAAGGCTGAAAGTATGGCAGCAGAAAAAAAAAAAAAAAAAAAGTCTTTTAATGGAATTTTTATCCGCACATAATAGTGAAATGCTATTAAACTTTATGTTCTTCAGTGTGCAGGCATTTTTTGAAAGTATTAGGCTATAGAGCATGGATGGACATTAACGACTGAATGGTTTAGCAGACACAGGCCGAGGCCTCGGGAGGTTACAGGGTCTGTCAGTGTTTTAACACTTGAACCACGAGTCGTGTTTTACCCTTTTGAAGTCTTCAAGTGCACACACAGATACTGTGGCACCGGTAAAAATTGAATCTTGTACTTCCTGTAGCTATTCATCAATAAAAACCTTGATTATCCTACTTAGCAATGCCCACTGGTTCGTCCTTTCTTCTAATCTTTCTAACAAGACTGTCAGACCACGAGCAAGTTAGAGCACAAAAGAAAAGAATAAGACTAGAAGAAGTGTGAATGTTGTCATGTTGCCTCAGGACACAGGTGAAGGAGGGCCAGATTTTTATTATTTCCTGGAAACAACTTGTGATATCCTCAAAATAGCTAGAAACTGAAATGTACGTGTGAGAAACAGAATACCTTTTGTTTCAAACTTATTTTCAAATTAAATTCATTAAATACACCATTTTTTAGAACTTGTCGGGCAACAAGTTACCTTTAATTCTCAAACACCAAACTGTTAATAAAAAAAAAAAAAGCTCCTGTCTTAATGTTTTGTTTTCATCAAAGTTTGAATTCTAGTTACCTTATTTGCACTATTTCTGTAATTTCCTGCTTTATTCTGCTCTTTAGGATTGTTGTTTTCATAAATGTGATTCAAGGCCAGAGTTGGAATACACCGATCTGGGCATGATATCTGAGGATACAGCGGCCCATAAAGGAGGAAGCTATGTTCATTTCTCTTCTCTGACCAATTAGTGGTCAGATCAGGAGGTCCCAATGGTTCAGAGAGGCGTAAATACTAACCGTCATTTCCATTCATTTGTATGCGCCTGCAGGTGCACTATCTTATTATGCATTCAAGCCCAAACCTGCCTCCCAAACAGGCCATAAATTAACTTCTTTTAGAGCTTCGGTCTCAGAGAAGCATTGCATCTTTGTCTGAATCGTCTTCGCTGGCCTAAAGTTCACCAGAAAAAAAAAAAAACCTCAAGAAAAAGAAAGCTATCAATAATGTTGCAAAAAAAAAAAAAAAAAAAACTGTGTGTCATACAGTAAAATGCACATAGACAAATGTATCAGAGTTTACGGAGTAGTAAAGAGGTTGATGTACTGCGGGTCTGTCAGGCTTTGTCAGTTTGATAGCTTTTGGATACCTTTTAACGCCACCAACAGGGTCGTAAGAGTGGCTTGGCTTGCTTTAAATGCTAACTTGACATTTTTGGTCCATATCTGCACTCCAGCTTAGAACCTATCTTTCTTCACCCATAGAAATTAATTTACCCCCAGGGGCCGGATCTGCCCTCCGAGGGGTCGGGGGTTAACTATGTTGTAGGACAAACTTCTCGAGCAGAATACAGATTCGATCGGAGAGGAGAACGAAGGTACTGATTTCATAAAGGGGGCAGCTGATTGAATGACTGCGCCGCGCTGCAGCGGACGTACTGCGAGCGCCACTGCAGCAACAGGAGAGCGATGCACGGGTGCACGCGTGTGTCTGCAGGAGCCGGTTAATGCCGTGCACTCGCTTCCTCTCGTCACGCAGTCTTTGTCTGCCCCGCAGAAGCTGTTCAGTGCTCAAATGTGCCTGCTAAGTGTTTTGACCCCCTGGGGACAACTCAACTGAGTGTCAAATTAAGGGTGTAGGGGTGCCTTGCAGATAATTAAAACCGCAGTCTCAAACATGTTTTTTTTTTTCTTGCAATGCATGCTCTAACATACACGCTTTTACAAAAAAAAAAAAAGATCCATGACATGCAAAACACAGTATAAGCTTATTGTATTCCACAAATGCAACAGTTAAAAAGGCACTGAAGTTCTTGCAGATTTCATGGAAAACCAATGATCTTCCTTCACGATTTAACATCCTGCTCCTGCTCGCCGTCAAAGATAAATATTTCCATGACCTCAAACTATCCTCAGCACTCCACAGAGTCACTACAGTGAAGTAAAACTCCCCGGAAACTCATTTGTAATTTAAAGAAGGTCATCAATACTCCGTGCCCTTCAGCCGGCGAGAAAGAGGTTGGGAATTAATTTGGTCATCCCAATCATCGTGTTGATGAATAATAGGTGTATTGGAGGAAAAGCCACTCGGGTTTACTAAATGAGAGACGAACAGACGACATTGATTTCTCTCACTGTTCCACAGATAAATGGAAATACTTCACACCCTGTTTTTCAAACTTCTGAAATGTGTGCAGCTGAGGAAAATTCCTCATCGCAAGTACGGAGGTGTGTGTTTGTGATGCCCGTTTCATAGGTCTTGTAAATCTTTTTTTGTTACGGGGCTGTGATAAATGCGCATGAGAAAAAAGAAAGTTGCTTCTGACCTTATAACATATTTCACTACAAGCTGCATTCAAAGCCAAATAAACAACTTTCAGATCACATCAGTCAAAGAGTTATCTGTTGTCCTCTGATTTTTTTTTTTTTTTTTTTTAAACACACGAGGTGCAGTCAAACATGAAGGTCACGGTCCACAGCGCCACGCAGAACCAAGAAACTAATTGTCCATCCCTTCCATCAAGCACCAGCTGAAGCCTCCATCTCAACTCTAACCCCATTTCCTGCAATTCGGTGCTCAGAGGGGTTGTGAAAGCTTGTGTCAAAACCTTTGTGTCCAGCCTCTTTATGAGACAGGACAGCTAAAGTGTTGAGAGGCAAAGACCTTGAGGACCTTTTCTCGGCCATGTGCGTTTCTTTTTTTTTTTTCTCTTATTTTCTCCTGCTTTTCTTCTTGTGTGACATTCCTGCCAGGGAAAAAGGGCCTTCGTAGACCTGTCTCACTTCTAACAGCATGATAACTCGAGTCTCAGGGACCTCAGAAGAAGAAGGGAAGAAAAAAAAAAAAAAGACCAAAGGCTGGATAAGGTATAGGCAGGAATGTGGATAAGGTACAGCAGGTGGCCTGGTTTATCGTTTTCCTCTTTTAAAAAGACAAATATAAACATATAAAAAGTGTTTCGGCTATTCCATCAACAATGAAACATTGAGGACAGAGCTATTGTTTAAAAGTCAGAGACAAAAAAAAAAAAAAATCAGCCGACAAATGTAAAACATCATCTCGCTCCTCTGAAGACGTCTGTGCTGCGATGCCTAGCATGTCAGCGTCGAGCCGCGGGGATAAACAATCATTCAACTGCAAAACAAGTTTTAAAATCTATCATTTAGACAGACTAAGTGAGAATTCAAAAAGCCTTTCTCCCGCAGTGCCGTTATTTCTGTAATGTGTCAGCGATCTCATGCAGCATTGCCTGTGATAAGTGGGGGAAAAACAGGAAAAGCTGATTTGTGATGAATAGCCATGTCATGTGCGAGGAGGTTTTAGCATAAAGCGGAATGAATATCCAGAAAAAAAAAAACGGTTTTAAGCACCTTTGACCAAACGTTCAAAGAACCAGGTTCTCTTTATTTATGATTCTCCTGCTTATTACATTCAATCAATTCATCATTTGGTGTATATGCAGTAAAAAAAATACAAGTTTAATGAGCCGAGTTTTGGATTTATGCCGCTGACTTTATCAACTTGGTGGTTCTGACCTGTAATTGGGTTAAAAAATTGTAGATCCTTGTAATGAGTTTGAAATCTGAATCAAAGCAGAAGCTTTTTGTTCTGTGCAAATGGATATTTTGAAATATGCAGACAGCGACCTGAAATGACATTTAACATCATTTCACTCCAGGATGTGTGAAGACTATAATCAAATTAATAAAATGTCAAAGCAACTTTTTTCTGGAATGGCTGGTTTGCAGTAACTAAATAAAACTATTAACTCACTCGCTCACCTCAACGTCAAGGTCTAATTCCAAGGCTAATACGTTTACAAAGGCGAACACAGCTATTTGTTTGACATAACTGATTTGGAAAAGTGGAGTTTTCAGCGCTCCAACCTCACAGCGAGATGTTCCCTGGTTTGAATCTTACTGATTGTGAGTTTTCTATGTGTTTTGGTGGGTTTATCTCAAGCTTTTCTTTCAAAAGTCAAAAAAACTTGTTTTATTTACACAGCGTTTCTCTGAAACTTTGACAACATCTCCATCTCTGTGTAAACAAACATCGTTTTCAAAATGTTGCCGTGTGGATGTGAAAGTTTTCTGTGATTTAGTCTGCATTAACTGAACCATAGTCATTTTTTAACCCATTTTTTGCTACCAGTTTGAATTTGACCCTGAAGTTGGCTCAGTGGTGACCGACAGCTTAGAGCAGCGAGCATGAGGGTCATCAGAATATTCAATGTTGCAAAATAACACAGGAAAACTATGCAAATGTACACATATTTCATGAATTTCAAGAGCTCCTCAAACCCAACAAAAAGAAACCGCCTATCAATTTTCTCCTGCAAGAGAGGGAGATTGTACAGATGTCTGTTAAAGTGAATGAAAGCAGAAGAGTAATGTGTACAATACTGTAAGAGCTGCAGCCAGCATTGTAGCAGACCGTATGAAACGGGCTCCTGAGTGGTATCCATGGAGACCATCAATTTTGTTGGAATTGCTCCACTTGCTACAATCTAATTTACCTGTACAATAACAGTAACTGTTGGCGAGAGTGGGGGGGAATCAAGAAAATACTGTCACAATTTTAATGTCATGTCCCCATTTTTTTTTTACTGAACAATTCATCTGAGTTTAATAAAACAAAGACTAATAAATCCCTTCCCCGCCATTAGAGCTAATGCGGGAGAATAAAGTGAATCACAAGCAATCCACAGCCTCTGATCCCCAGAGACATAACTTCACATTTTCAAGAGAGAAATTATTAATCTAGCAATCTTGTGAAAGTATGCCTAGTATGTGACCTTGAGCGTTACGTTCAGTTGTGCGGTGGCAGGCCGGATCACTCCAGACAAAGCAGAGAGGTAAAAGCAGAAAGATTTACTCGGATTTTTGCTCTCCAGCTTTTCAAATCACAGTGAATTAGTACAATAAGATTTTTTTTAAAATCTCAACAGTGTAAATGATTAAAGTACTGAATGGTGCAGCTATTATACCAAAATGTATTTTAACTTTGATTTCTTTTTACAGCAAATGGACCGATATTTGAAAGATTTGCAACAGAAAGTAAGACGTCAACACTGCACGTCACATGATCCACAAAGTGGGACCCTCCAGGCACTCAAACGCGTCAAATGATGAAAACTGAAGAGCTCTATTCATATAGATACAACTCGAACGCCTGAAGACTTGCAAAGTAAAAATCTAATCTAATGAGAGCATCTGCCAAAAGGAAGGCAAGGCTTCGCAGTCACATGGAGAAAATCGAAAACATCCCAACAAAGCATCACGTTCTACTGTAATACCACGCACAATGTTAATACAGAGCGTTGGATTTGCACAGTGAATACAAACAAAATGTCTCATTAGGTGCCTGACACATCCTCAGTCGAGTGTTTTTAAGTCGATCATTCCTGAGGGAAAGATTCAGTTTCCTTGAGATCAAAACAGACATTTGAGAAACATTTCGGAGCCTGAACAGGCTAGAAATGCCACAGCAACAACACTAAAATGCAGTCAGGCAGTCTTCTCTATTTTTCTTGCTTCACTATCTCTGTGCATCTCCTCGATTCAATCGGTAGGCTGCACAGTGGCACTCTGCAAACTCTCCCCTAATACATTGGGCTGCCAGATAACAGCAGCCCCAGAAAAGGCAAGGGAGCAATTATATCATTTTCATACAGTGCAGTCCCACCAGGTATCACACCAGATGCTGGGTTCAACTGCTGTTATATTAAATATAACCTAGATTATATTCCAGGAGGAGCGGCATTTAGCTGAATCAGAACGGATGAGACGCGCTGAAAACAAAGCACGGGTTGACATAACAGTTTAGTCGGAAAGCTTCAAATGTCCCCTTGAGTTTCCCCTGAAGGAGGAAGTCGAGGATTTTTACTGCTAGTGGAGGGAAATAAATCTGTGTGTGCGTGTGTGTGTGTGTGTGTGTGTGTGTGTGTGTGTGTATCATCTGCTTGAGGGCAACTCCACCAATGCTGATTACATGACAGATGGTACTGCTGTCCTGTACATAATGAATGTAATCGTCAGATAAGGATAACACAAACAAAGAGGAGAGAGAAAAAAAAAACATATTGTATAAGTTACCTGTCACACATCAAAACTACCAGAGGCCAGAACCCCTGTCTGGAAAAACTAGTCACGAACGACCACCTCCACAGTCCACAGCTGGGATTTTACTCAAGAGAACAAGAAGAAATCCAACAAAGAGATCGAAGAATATTGTGATTGAAAATGAAGGGCATCATTGTGCAGCGATGAGAAGACTTCACATCTGATTCAAAGTGATAGGCTTAGTTACCTTTTTTTTTCCCCCACCCTCCTTTGATTTTGATGTTGAAAGACAGTGTGCAGTCTTCACATCAAAGGATCTGGTCCTGTGGCCCCACAACCCTGCACTTTTCTCAGACGCTGGGCAGCGGGTCTCCTTTTTGCATACAGCCAACCGCTCCCCGGCCTGACTTTTCACTTTGCATTAAATAATAATATGTGTAGTGCAGTATTTGTTTCATTTCCACTGCATTTTATATTCAGCAAAGCCATCAGTGACACTTTGGGAAGCAGCAAACAAGTCAACAGGCTTAAAAGGCCAGATTCTGTAAAATATGGATGAGGGATCCCATACAGCTTATACCTATAGAATGCATATTTCATTCTTCACACTATTGTGAAAAATGCACATGCTCACACTGCTGCATCTATCCCATCCCCACACAGCACAGGCCTGCACTGTTAGATTGCTGCATGCGCCCCTGAAAGAGACACAAGTTGGCCTGTACAATCAGCTTCTGTCTCAGCTGCATCCCATTAAAATTAAGGCTTTGAGTTTGAAATTGGGAGGAGAGGGAAGAAAAAAAAAAAAATCTCCATCGCTGCTCCGTTCAATAAGTTCATTCACAGGCATGCGACCAATGTGGAACTCCTCTGGAAAGCCTTTTTTTTTTTTGTGAACACTGTTTAAAGCTCCTTCACCTTTTCATCATATCACGGTTTAATTAGTCCGGCACCAGGAGAGATTTTCTTTTTTTTTTTACCATATCGTCTTTCTATATGTTGATGGTGCTGCTTACACCTGAACGCACTGGTGGCCCAGTTAAAGTAATTAAGAGTGGAAGTGCACGCCAAGATTGACATTACAGAGCACACTGACGCTGCAGCGGGTGGGTGGGGGGGGGGGGGGTTCATTCATGGGCATTATCATCGCCCCGGAGCTGGATCTGCACAGAATTGCGCGATGCGCGCACGCACAAACACAAACACACACACACACGCGCGCGCGCGCGCGCACAAACACGCGGATCCTATGCGTTATGTGGAGGAACGTCACACTTACCGCGTATTTGGAAAACGACTGGTGAACGCGGGGACGAACAGTCCCCCCCACCCCCCTAAAAAAAAAAAAAAAAAAAACACCTTAAAATCAAAGTAATTTCTCGCGCAACTGTCTCTCGCGCCGTCCTTTACGCGCCGATTTGCGCGGAAGAGAGAACGGCGAATCCAAAAAGTGTCGCTCCGATCGGTATCCTCGTGTATTTATGAAGAAATCGCCGTCCCTCCACGATCCGGAGTCCTGGGAGATGAGAGAAGGGAGAAAAGAGCGGCTTCCCGGCGCTGTATCCACCGCGCTGTCCCCCCTTTACATCCCTTTATGACACTGCGCGTCCTTCTGTGCGGGGGCTACATCACGTCCCGTGGAGCTGAGGAGCGGAACGCCAGCAGCCCGCACCGCTCACGCACGCAAAAAAAAAAAAAAAAAGAGTATCCAAGGGAAGGAAGAGGAAAAAAAAAAAAGAGAGAAAATCTTTTAAAAAGAAAGGGGGGATCTGATGAGAGATGCTATCAAAGTTGTTTTGATTCCCCCCCTTTTAAAAAAAAAAAAAAAAAAAGCCAGAGCTCTCTCTGCGACTATGACAAACCAATTGTGCGCACTGGCTGCGAGTAATTCTGTATGGAGACCAAGGGTTTGGAGAGCCAGTGAAAGGTGAGAGGAAAAACTCGGATGTGGATTGCCGCTCTCGCGGTATACTCGGGCTCCACCTAGCAGCAAACATGAGATAACATGCTACAGAGAGCAGCCTCCCAAAGTCACATCCACACAGTCAAAAGCTGGATCCATGAACCGCACAGGAACTCAAGCTGTCCGTTTTGGACTCGAGCTTTCAGTTTGATTTTGTTTTTACCCGCTCCAGACTGCAACCGTTTGAATGTGTGGAAAACACAAATTTCTCATTCTTTTACTCAAATATCTTGTTTTTGAAGAAAAGAAAAGAAACCAGTGGGGTTGCATCTTACTGGGAGCAATCTGTACTTCAGTTTCTTGCTCAAAGGCACTGGCACATGGAGAGATGGGTTATAATAGACCTTTACTTTACTTAAAATATTTACCTCAGCAATCCTTAACAGTGAAGGCTATATATTCTACTGTAAAACACAAGACGTTCAAAATGTAGGTTCCAACTGCAGTGGATAAAAAGCACAGCTGGTGCGAGTTAAGAGTGAGACGTGTGAGTCCCATGCTCAAAATCCGAGAATTAGCAGCACCGCACACAGAGTATGATCCACGTCGCCGCCGATCTGCGCTGATGGTCGCACTGCCCAAGCCGGCTAAGGCGGGAGCGCCGTGGCGATCTAAAGCAGATGGAACCGTCTGTGTTTTGTCTGGATATATGATTGCTGCGCATTGATTAAAGAACGAACGGGAGAAGCCGTGAGTTAGCAGGATCTCTCTTCAGGAGGTTCTGGTGCTCCAGCTGCCACATGGCCACGTTCGCTGGAACTGTTGACTTCAAACTGGTTACAGATGTCTCAGCCTTGGGGAAAGATTGGCAACCTGTACTGACCTTTAACTAATATCACCGAGAACAAATTATCTCTGATCGTCTTGTCTGGATGAGTGATCGACAAACCAAACTCCTAATTTCTATATGCTACAGTTTTAGGTTGTTGAGGAGAAAGTGCCCCTTGATGTTATGGAAAACTGCATAAGAAGCACAGTTTTAGTGAAAACGGGCTTGCTATACTATTTACAAATTAACTTGATCTTCCTATAAACTGGATGTATCATACAAGAGAGAGAGATTGTTTGAAGAACGGCATTTCTTCTTTCAGGCAACAAGAAGAAATGTAAATAAGCCGACAATCAAAAACAGGTTTCGAAGCTCCAGTTTCCACAAACCTATTAAGAACAAGCTGGGAGGAAAAGAATGAAAGGGAAAATAAAATCTTTGGTTACTTTTCTTGATTTCAGCTTTTCGGGGATCTGTCATGTCTGACCACAGGGGCGGCGGCGCTGGCAGGAGTCACTCAGATTGAAAAAAAAATGCTGGAGAAAAACTCTCTGCATCCATCTATCTTCCATTTATCCAACTTGGGGTTGCAGAGTTAAGCTGACGAAAGGAGAAGGGAGGATACACAAAAACGGAAAGGCAGACTATCACACCTTCGGGCAATTTAGAGTCGCCGAAAAGCACGAGATGCATGTTTATGGGCTGTGGGAGGAAATATGATTACCCTGAAAAAAACACACGGTGGGAGAACATGCAAATTTCTCAGAGAAAGCCTGCCAGGCTCAATCTAAACCCGAGCTGGGGACCATCTCGCTATGAAGTGAGAATGCTAACCAGGGCAGTCACTCTGTGCAAAGGATGTGTGTTTTATCAGAGACGATATCCTTCCACGTAGAATCTACAAGTCTCTGTGTCTGCAGTTCTTGGAGGAATGCTAAAATCGATGGAATTAATGAAGATATTGTTTGACACAGAGTCATTTCCACTTTTCTGTTCGCACTATTTGTGAGATGCTATTGCTTTTAAACCATAACCACTAAAAAAACACATTCTTTCGTGCTCACGAGTTTAAAATAACACCATGTCTGCCAAACATATTCTCTGGTAAAACCATCACATTTCTTGCTCTCCTCAAGTATATACCAATATTATGTGTCAAACAGGAGGAGCTCAATGCAGCAGAAGTCAACTCACTTTTCATTGCCAGAATCCAGGATGTTTCCTTAATACTTCAAAGACTCGGCTTTAATATTGATGACGGACTGTACAGCGTGTAGCCAATACTGTAGCAGAGATTATGTCTTGAGAAGCGTTCTGCTATTCTTTACAGGTCAGGCTGTGTTGCTCTGTCTTTCTCTTTACAATACCCCAAAGGTGTTCCGCTGGATTCAAGTCGGATAACACCCTCAGCCAGTTCACACTTTTTGCTTCTGAGTTTGGCAGTGGGCGTCGGGGTCCTTCTCACACTGGAATATTCCTCCACCGCCAAGCTCCTGCAGACTGGGAGTCGGTGTTTTCGGCCAGTATTCTGGAATTTCCACAGACACTCGCCGTGGACGTCCTGGCCTGGTTCACATCAAACATGCAGGACCCCTTCTGAGCCAATCACATTTATCTTGCTCTCATTTGACCAAAGAATGTGGCCCCCCCATCATTCTTCAGGATTCTTTTTCGCATTCTTCAGCAAAGGTTTTCATCTTGCAGTTTCAATGCAAAAAGCCAAGGAAGGAGCTTCCTTCCAGTCAACCACGTCTTTCACACTGTCTGAGCTGTAAAACAAACTGATCCCCAACGATAACCTCTGCACCTGATGTGGAACATTTCGCTGTTTGATAACAGTAACAAGACCGTGCAAGGAGAAGCCTGCCCCGGACTTTAAATTCAGAGAGTCATCGAGTCCCAGATTTTAATTTTAAACCATAAACAGAGTCTCCAAACATCTGATCTTCTGTTTTCATAGTTTATTAATGTTGGGAAACAGTGGCTTCATGTGGTCACCAACTGACCATTTATATAGTATTTTTACCCGATGGCTTGTATAGTTTTTCTTTACATGATATTGTTTAATCAAGACAGTTCAGCTTGTGATTTCTCTGCAGCTGGTCTGGCGGTGGCAACACAATGAAGTTGCCACCACGGATTAAAAATAGAAACTGCATGTTGCGTTTGTTTTTGCTGATGGGCAAAAAAATATAGCAAACTAGCACAGAACACACGGGCTTTGTGAAATCTGACCTTGGGTTGTGATTGGCCCTTGGGCCACACATTGGCTTGTCCCATCCTTTTTTCTCATTGCATTGCACACGTATAAATAATAATGAGTTGTTTTCAAACCTTTTCTGTTCTATAATGCCAAGTAGAAGACAGTTGTACTTAATTTTGCTCAATTTCAAGTGGAATACTTTGAGAAGTCAATATGTTTCCGCTTGTTCGTGGAGAATCTTTGACTCATCAAATTAAAATAAAGCAATTTTTGCAATATGATATCTTCAATCAGTCGGGATTCAAGTGCTACTGCACAAGCGTGTACTTACTTCTCTGGCGCCGGCCATACTGTATATCTTGCCTGAGGCGGGCAAGATACACAGTTATATTACATTCTCTCTGTGTGTCTGTGGCTGCAATATTTATGTGAAATCCTCTGCTTCCCTCTTAAAAGATTCACCACTTCTTGAAAAAAGACTTTAAGGACTGTCAGTCATCGCTTCAATCAAGGAAGTGCTTGAAAGATTTTTAGCCGATGACAAAACGCCGCCTTCTGTGCAGCAGATGAAACGGCGGGCCTCTGCGAGCGCGTGAATGTAAATAAAAGTAAGAAATGTAATGAAACGCATTCTCCGCGGTGAAAATGTTGTCTGGCATGACACACGCTTTATATCGGGAGGAGGTTTTTCTTTTTAACGGCAAGTCCTCAAAAAGCTCACTTCATGGTCACTTTTCTTGCTGGAAGCCTATTATTCAAACAGATCATGTGCTTGAGGCTGTCTAAAGCTTTATCCTTTTGTTCCCACTACATCTATCCCATCTAATTCCGGCACTTCTTTTCACTGTCTTTTGAGATGAAAATGTCTAGAAATATAGGTAAAAAGACGGCCCAGCGAAATTACATCGCAGTGTGTCTGAATAATTTCAGCATAAAATGCTTAAAAGCACGTCCTGCACAACCCCTTCTGATGACCTTTGAACACCGCGCCAGCTGCCTCACATCTCCAGCTGGATTCAGCCGCCGCTCGCCCTCTCAATCATCCAATAGCCAATTAATCACTCTAATAATCCTAATTACAATCAAACAATAAGTAATCATCCAATCACTCACCCGGTGCTCCACTAATGAGCCTGTGCAAACACAGGCCTGGTAAAGCACATTTTTTCGCACTTGTTCCCTGCCTAAGAAACACCTTGAACTCCTGAACGCTCTCGGTGAAAAATAACCACACACACGCGCGCGCCGGTCTGAAAAGACGTGGCCGTTATCTCTCCCCGGCACCGCTTTCTGCGCTGCCCCGCGATGCAAATGGATTTCTTCAGGTAGAGCAGTGACCAAGGCTGGCTGCCATTACGCTTGCATAAACCAGGTAGCTTCAAAGAGGCCGCCTTAAGCGCCGTGCAACACACCGCTGCAGCTTTGACTGCATAAACAAGACCCGGCAAATAACAGCCTGCGCATTAGCAGCGGCATGAATGGACGTAGTGGAACGACGAGAATGGAAGTCACATGCAGATCATCGTTTAGACTTCAGAAAAACACGCTGCATGATGAAAGGAGGTGCGGCTCTGCCCCGCGCTAAAATGGAAACATTTCAAAAACATGGAAATGAAGTTAGATTCTTCTGTGTTTGGTTTTTACTGCAGAGAATCTGAACTTTGAAGTGACAGGAAGAGTCCCTGAACTGCATGAATGAAGGACTCTCTTTGAAAAGTGAAAACAGACATGTGGATACAAACCTAAAATCAAAAGTGAAAAAAAAAAAAAAAAAAAAAAAAATGCAATTCGGGGACTGCATCAATCCTTGAAAGTTTGTCTGATCAAATAAAAGTTTAAATCTCATGAATATTACATTCTGATCTCTTGTCCATATGGCGGAGCATGGGGTTGTGAGATTCTGTCAGAGTGATAATACTGTGTTACTGCTGAAGAACCCGAGGCATTCCTGCTATTTGCTGTTCACTTCTGGTTGTGCTGTGTTATTATGTCAGCTGCTATCACGAAAACATCATCACAGTCAGGGAACAAATAAAAGAGCAGTTCCTTTGTTCTTCTTTGTAATTACTAGGAAATCCTACAGACCATATCCAAATCCAGAATTGGCCCGTGCACCGTATGTTTGACACCTCGTACCACGAGTAAGAAATTTGTAATTTGAGAAAAAGGCTGACTGTAACTTTAAAGCTGATTATTATATGTTTGGTTTTTTTTTTTTACTTGCTATACACCGTGTGACGATCAGTAAGGTGACTTGCAGAAATAAGTGGTGGAAAAACAACCACTGAATGCAGCTCTGCGAAGCTTGGGAGCATCTTCATCCTCCCTGCTTTGCTTCACTCGCAGCTCTCATTGGCCTCTTTTTAGCGACGGCATGCAGTTATTTTCAGCTTAACCCAGGAAGCAGCATGGAGCCATAAATGATTGTTTGCAACATATGAGTGCATCCACAATTTCAAGGCGCTGGATGTTTGCACGTGTTGCACTTCACAAGACATTCCAGTAGCCACTGCTCCTCTTTCATAGGTTTGCCTCATGTAGAATCAGAGGTTGCATAAGTTTTTCCCGGTGACTGTAATTTCTCCACCATTTCAAGGCTTTGTTTAATTTGAATGTTCTCGGTCTGCATTTGCGAGTTTTCTCTGTGCATTCTCGTTTCTTATCACGGCCATAAACAAGCCTTACAGGTTAATCCGTGACTTTATTCTGTGGCTCCCTTGACGTCTTTGCCCTGTGATGGACTGGTGAGCTGTCCAGAGTCTAACCTGCACATAATCTGCTGGGATTATCTCCACTGCCCTGTGACCTCTGAAAATTAGATAAGGAGTTTAAAAGATTTTTTTTTTTTTTTTTGCATTTAGTTTCCACTGCCTTAGTGGCCAAAGCAATAAGTTGATACAGGTTATAAAAGTCAATAAAATGACCAGTGGCTTGATTTTACTGACCACCTGGACATCTTTCCCATTTCTGTCTTCTTTAAATACTGAATTTAAACCGAGTTTGAATTAAAACTATATCCCATTTCTATACATAGATCCTAAAACCACAAACACACTTGACAGCAGAGCATTGACAGAAAAAGGGATAATTGATTAAATATTACATTTAATATTAAGATTTTCCCACTTTGGTTGCTACGCCATTTTCACTTTCAACAGACAGCAAAGAAAAATCACTCGGCAGAAAGAAAATCCTCTTGTTTTTAACAGCTTTTTATAATTATATTAAAGTAGGTACGCCAACAGCCAAACACTATTAGGTGTTAATTGGGAGATACAGAAAGCATAATGTGGTTTCTGCTCATTTCAACATTTGTTTCACTGCAAACACTTCAGTTCGGTGACATTATGTGTAATTATGTGTAACATGCTAATAGTAAATATTCACCTGCCAAGAGATTTTCTAAATACGGAGAGTTATGCACCTGAGATGGTCATAATCGAGCAGCATAAAGTGATGCACGGCACTATTAAAACCCCTGTATTGCTGTTTGCCGTGCGGTTGTGAGAAACTCCTGCCAAATATGAAGCTGTTGAGGAATATTAAGGCTTATGGGGACAGTTGCTGTGCAAAGTGAATCCAATAATGTCATTTTCCCTGTTTATCTGTGCGAGCAAGCCCAGGAATGATCATCTCCACTGTGCTGACACTCACAGAGGTAGCAATGCTTTTTTTTTTACTTTTTCCTGAGAGTGTGGGTTGTCTGTCTCTGTGTGTTTTTCCCTGTGATCGACTTGAGATCTATCCAGCATGTATGGAAAAATAAAAAAAAAAGGCAAATAGCTTGATGTGAGTTTTTCATAAGAGTGTAACCATCGACATGAGATAAGCTGATCGAACTGAGCAACATTTATAGCACGGATTGAAAACCAGACTGAAATAAATCTTGTTACTATAGGTGTACCTCAAGGTTTAGTGTTAGGTCCTGTTGTGTTCTCCGCTGCTGTATAACCCATTAATACCCAAACACCTGATGTTTTTCAAAGACAAAAGAAACCAAAATTATTTCTTAAATCAAAGCTGAACATTTTCAAACAGACCCAAACACTGTAAACTAGATCCAGACTCTTCAAATGAGACTCGTGAAGCTGTAACAAATGATCTGGTCTCAGTCTTTAATATCGACTTGGAGTGTTTGAACTCCTCCTGGATTATTAAAGGCCTGACCAGGACTTTTAAAAACACAACTGGTTCTTTAGCACAGACACGTAGTCTTAAAGCTGGACTTGGGACTGTAAAAAATACTTGGATTCATCCTACCATGCCTGAGCTGCTGAAATGGACTCTTTCTATAACTCTGGGAATGCGATCCAGACCTGAACTCTGAAATTACTTTTTCTTAATAAACTTGTGTTGTTCACACCAGATACTGATTATTCTGAATAGACCAAAACCAGAAATCTGAAATGTTCATGTTAAAAAAAAAAAATCTTTACCAAATGGTTGAAGGCTTGAACAAATGTGATCTAATCTTATTTCATTACTGTGCAATCGATCTCTAATCCATCAAGTTCAACACATTTTAATTAAATTCAACCTGGAAAAGCTTAAAAAAACAATCTCTAATTAAATATAGGACAATCGTAACTCTTTTTTTTTGTCAGTCTCTCTTTAGCTATTAGCTGCTCAGCTTCTCACTGATTCTAACAGACTTCAGATAAAATTAAAGCATTTAGACTTGTGGCAGTGGCTTCCTGGTCAAACTAAATCCTGTACACATTCAATTGATATTCATACTTGAAATGTATATATCAAAACATCAAGTCTATCAAAGAATACTTGAAAAACATGAATGAAATGAACGGAACCCCTTCAACATATCGATGCCTGTCAAAGCCTATTTTGATCCGTTCAAATGTCTTTGATCAGTGATTAATTTACACAACAGTCAGAGCTCGCTTCACAGCGTAACAAGACCTCCTCAAGGGATCTTGGTAAGCTTGTTTAGCGCGCTCCTATATTTTAATGACTGCAGATAATACAAACGATGATATTACCACGAGCAAGACACACAAGGGACAGCGTTCCACAAATAATCAAACTTAATTTGCCTCTCCCACATCAACACCGCTGAACCTTAAGCTCAATTATACCTTACTTAGAGAAACTATAACTTTCAGTGTGAAGTGAAACTAACTTTAGAGTAAGAAACAGCATCGTAAATGTCTTCAGCAACAACAGTTCAGCACCAGCAGTCTCCTATGGGACTTTGCTAAAGTCACCTTAATTGGCCTGGCATGGAGCCTATGGTAACTAATGCTAGATAACTTGGCTCTATGGCAGTGTTGCCCAGGATTGCTTCACCATTTTGTTGACTTTATAACTTTTTCTCTCCTCATGTCACTCCCATGCAATGCTTTAGCACGTTACAGAATCCTATAATTGCTGTGTTGGGCAACAATAAGCACAAAAAGTTATATAGATTCAATATAAGGTCAGTAAAGGTCACTGCTGGATTTAAAAAAAAAATATTGGTGAATAATTCAAAACGGCAACAGATATTTTTGAAAAAGTTGTTGAAATTAGGTAAAGACCGCATGAAGGTCGTGCAAAAATGAAATCAGTGCCGACCGCCAGAACGAAATGAGGAACGGTTGCAGCTCTTCTTGACCCAGCCTTCCACTTGTGTCCTCCCCGAGGTTTGTGCACTGGAAACAAGAATCCCACTGCTTGTTCTGATAAAGAAATATACTCAGCAATATTCTTTCTCAAGTACATTTGTATATTACAAAAAGGCTTTTCATTGTCGTCCCGCAAACTTAATTTGCCGAGTCTAATGAAGGCCCTTTCATTTTTTTTCTTCGCGGTAGCACGCTTAACAATTTCCAAGGTTGAATTTCACTTTGAATTTCACAGCTCTGAAATCCAACAGGATTAAACCGCAACAAGTTCTTCATGGCAAAATCCAACACATTTAATCATTTATTCAACTTCTCAATTGCATTTTGTAAGATACTGCTTTATATGCTGAGGAGTTCTTTCGGTATTTAACTTGAGTGCGTGCGGGCACATGACAGCCCACAATCAGTGGGCACCGCACGCCATCCTGCCTACGTCCAACATTACATCAGCCGCATCGAACCTGACTAAGCAACACCTACATTTCTTTCACCCACTGCAGCTTGAATTCAAGGGAACACTTCAACTTTGAGTAAAACATCTTTTTTGCAACCACGTCAATGCGCTTTCCCACACTGCATGACTGCAGTTTCAAGAAACTTTAGAGTGCTGGGACCTGAGCTGAGAAATCAGTGTATGGAATCCATGTGTATTTTTTTTTTTTTAAAGATAATAGATTCTGTTGTAAAATCTCGTTTATATGTCGACTGAGACGTACCCTCAGTCAGCCTCAACAGAAACATTTGAATAATTTAATTGACTACAACAATTCCCCCCATCAGAATATCGGCAGCTATCCACTTGAGATGAATGTTTCTCCCAATGAATGGAGGTATAATGGTTTTGACACAGGCTAAAAACAAAATGAGTGTATAATTCAATGGGATGAAATTAAAAGCCGGATCGATGTCTCTCTCTCTCTCTCTCTCTCTCTCTCTCTCTGTCTCCGTCTCGGTCTGGATAAGCTGCAGCGTGATTGTGTGTGGGAGTCAGGTTTGCTCCACACACACACCTACCATCATGTAGGCAAAGGTTGTGTGGAAAAGACAAAAGAAATGATCATGTAAGAGTGCTGCGAGTCAGCAGGATTGATTGGGCGACTCCGTTCTGGTCACGCTGAGGAAAACAGGCTGTGTACTTGTAAGTGTGCAGGATTCAAATCAATCCCAGTATTATCCCAATAGGAACTCCGTCAATAATCATATTTATAAATACACGCTCACAGTGTACCTGTGTGTTCCTTGAGATGTGGGTTTTTGACCTTTGCTGTCTTTAAACCCTCACATTACAAGGGAGAAAAAAAAAAAAAATCACTGCAGCACAAAACACAGGAACACACAGACAGAGACACCACAAAGGGAACAAGTGGAGCTTTGTTGCTAAAAAAAAGTGAGTTCTTCAACACATATTCCAGTGGTTCAGAACACTTTCTGTTGGTTGCACCTTTTATCAAACAAGATATCAACATTCGCAGCCCTACTTGAAAGAAACCGAGTCAAACGAAACAGCGTTCCTGTTGTCGTTCATGTTTTTTAAAGGCGTGCGTTCATTTGTCTGCTTGACCAAAGGGTGCAAAGAAACTACACGGCCTTTTGTCTGCACCGTCTGTTTCAGAGTCTGCAGCGTTCCTGCACATTTTGCATTGACTGGATTTTGCAGAGGAGTGAAATAAAGGTCCTGCTACCGTTTCTGTGACCCTGACATGATGTCCAGATGGCTTTTCATAATACATATTGCATTGGGGGAAGAAAAAAAAAACAAAAACAGTACGAAGCTGAAACACATTCATTGCTATAATGAGAGCTTAAAACTTTGAATGCAGGCAGTTTTTTTTTTTTTTTTCAAAATTGCTCCCTTCGTGAAACATCGCATCAAAAGGCTCAATTCTGCAAACTAAATTATAGGAAAGGGCTTTGACTGAACGAACAAAAGAAATAGCTGCGTCTTTAGGGGAAAAAAATTCGTCTGCTTTCTTTTCTACAGACGCAGGAGAAACATCTATTTTCTCACTGTGTGATATTTCAGGAGGTCAAGGCATGAAACAAAGCATGAAACCATTAGTTCAGTGTAAGCATACCTACTCAAAGCAGCGTCGACTTGTGGATTCATAACAAAGTGATTTATTTATCAGACCTTGTGGGTCTCATGTGCCTAAGCTGAACGAAGCACAGTTTAAAGCAGAGCGACTTCTGTAAATACTCTATAGTTCCTGTGGGGCTGCAAAGCTTCAGTAACGAGTTGATAGATAAACCTTTTTTTTTTTTGGTCTTTTTAGGTTATTTTTCCAGGAAAACATTCTGATCTACTAACAGAAGTAAACTGACTGAATGTTATTCTTCAGTTCGAGCCTGAATAAACCAGGAACAGCACAGCCTTTCATCAAGATGAATGGTAAAGCAGTTAAAAAGTAAAGTGAGAAAATGAAGCAACCGCTTTACATTATCAGATTTACATGAGCTGAATTAGCACACCATAACTAGGAAAGGGGATGACCTAGCTTTACTTGTAGTTGAATTAGGTTCCAGTCCAAAATGTTGCCAGATGTGGCTGAGCGTAAATTTGCATAAGTTACCATATGCTTGTAAATGCAATGGGTGCTGTGGGAAAGAACACTGCCACAGTGGAAAAGACAAAAAAAAAAATTGGATCAAAACACCCTTATTATGTTCAGAACTACAAATACCAAAGTGAGTGTTATCCACGGCGGGAAGGTCATTAGTAGTCCGGGCATGTACGAGGTGAACATTTCCCACTCTGGTAACAGCTGCTACAGACTGATGCATGAGGACGGGCCACCTGCGAGTCCTTTGCGAAAGTGAGAAGAGAGTGCGACACCACATCTTTAGAAGTTCCCAAACACGTGGAAAAAGAAGTCTCCGGAGCTGCCGTTTGTCGCTGTCTGAGGAAAGAGGGAAACATTTATACTGCTTTGAGGGTCTGTTTACACGACGACGGTGCTTGGAGCCGCTGAAAATGCAACTTTTTGAAAGCACTCCAACACAGTCTCCGTGGAAATAGGGGAGAACACAACTTTTCTGTTGCTTCTGCATTAATAACAATGGCAGCCTCCAGAGTGGTGAAATGATTCAGCATTATACTGCTTTATCCTGTGCAGGGTCAGCTGGAGCCAATCCCATCTCACTAGTGAGGACAGGAAACATCCTTGACAGGTTTCTAGCTAAACACTACCCCATCATGCAGCCTTATGTTATTAAACCAGAGTAAAATTCCCAATAGACCTCCACGATATTAATATGCATAAGGAAATGTTGGTATTTACACCACGTGATGCATATTTCATTCACAAAATTATTATGATCTTATTTTTAGTTATAAACGGAGTTCATATGCAGATGTTTCTGGACAAAAAAATAAAAAAAATCCCTTGAAAATCCAGTTTATAAAACATTTTAATCCTGGACTTATCATTCTTATCTGTTGTTTTTTTTTTTCCTCTGCAGCATTAAGAGTGTGTGGACTCTGGAGTTCCCCCTACCATGAGGCAGTAAGATCATCCGCTGTAAGATCACTCAAATTATGCGCGTCAGCTATCAGAAACAGCCATTTTGGCAACACCCAAAGTAGATTGTATTTTTAGCCACATTAAGAAATTCACTTCAATGCGAGGCTTAGAAATTTAGCCTCCTGTCACTTTTCCTGCTTTGCAAACCCTCCTCTCTCTCTTCTGATTGGCTGTGAGACCTTAAGATCCTCTCTGATGTTCGGCGCAGGATTCATGACCAACAGAGAATTTAATTCCTTCTTCTTTTTTTAAAAAAATTATTGTTTTGTTGAACAACGAAACAGAAATATTTTCATGAGGGATGGAAAAAAGTTGCACAGATATTTATTGTAGTAACTCATAAATGCACCAGGTCACGCTGGAATGTGTCTTTCTATTTAAGTAAATCTCTGATTAAAGTTTCAAGGAATCACACATCTTTCAGTGAAAAAAAGTCTTCAACAGAAGAGGGCTAAAAAAAAATTACAAAGAACAACAAAGTCATCCAATGACGACGACACAATGGAAACAATAGAAAGGCTGCCATCCTCATTTTATAGCGTGTGCACCAGAATAGATAACATACATTGCTACATATTCTACATGACAGCTGACTAATGACTCTCAAGTGCTTATATTTATAAAGACAATTAGCTGAGCAAATCTGAGCTCTCTCACCATATGCTTGGGCTGCTCTCTGACACTCTTAGAAAAAAAAGAAGACGGTCACAAAGCGGTTGCAGCATGAAATGAGAACATGCTAAATGTGTCCGGTTCTCTTGAAATGGTCACGTGTATTGCTGCACAGAAGATCAGTCAGCAATGAAAGGAATCTCGACAAGACGCACATTTTTCCACCCCGTCACACATGCGGCGAGGCGGTTGCTTCCTCGGTAATTAACAGCATTTCTACAAACAACGCTACATTATTTATCATCATCGACAGGCATCTGTGACTCTGTGATGCTTCCTCTTTAAAGTCTGGCGTGAAAGCGTTGACAAAATCATTAATTATCGACCAGATGAACACCGCACACATCACATTGGTGGAGTGCGGATTAAAAAAGTCCTGAATTTAGAAGCATACGGTAAAAAGTTAGTTTTTTGTTTGTTTGCTTTTAATACAATGACTGAAAAATAACTTGAAATTTGTTGGATGCAGGAGGGACTTCAGTGAACATTGGAGCGTGCCGGCTATTCTGGTCTATGTTGATTTTAAGCAGAACCTACCGCCATGTAATGTGATATAGAAGTGCTGATGACATGCTGAAAAATGTGAGAATTCATGAGGAAAACTGTTAAGCAGTGAATATGAGATTACAGAGATGCCTTTCGAGACGTCTGGGCTTTCATCTGACGGAGCGTGGACTGATTCGACCTCCACTTGATGGGCTTTACAGACATATTTTTATACTAGACTCATCCAAACCAAACACAAACCATATGGCTGATACTGTTTTAATATAGAGAAACAAAGAATTATACTTATTCTAAGTATATATAAGAATTATATTTATTATATATTAATAAAACAAAGTTATAATAGAGTGAAATAACCAACACAACCTCAGATGTTATCTCTGATATGACCGAAGCAAGTGATTTTTGCTGCGTAAGACCAAACCAGGTGACATCTCGTCCATCCTTGTCCCTGTCGACGTCCTCCAGCTACCCTGAGGTTACCAGCTCTAAACTATAAGATATGCTCCCTGCAGCACATCGGGAGGCCCACTCCCAGCTGACCTTCAACAGTACATGTCCGACAGAAAGAGGAAATAAGCTCTCTCAGAAACAGAGACAGCTTATTTCAGACGTGCAAAGTTATTGCTTTGGCCGTAGATTTCAGAAGTAAAAAAAGAAAAGAAAAAAAAGTATGAAAAACAAACAGGCTTGACCCTCGCTGCCGCCCTCTTCAAGAAGAGTCTTGAGACTCAATAAATGCAACAACGAGAGGTTATAGTTTGCATTCCGATGGATAAATGAGCATAAAGTTAACACTTTCAAGTTTAATCAAACCATCTCCACTTGCCTGAGCAGTTCTGTGACCGGGCGGCATCGTCTCAGCAGCAGTGAGTGTAACTAAACCACCTGCAGTCATTTTCAAAGTCTGCTTTCCAATCTATGAATAAAAAAAAAAAAAGAAAAAAAAAAACTCGCAGCAGCTGTGTGACCCAAATGCAATCATGAGTGCAAACTCAAATATGCATGCCTTTGGTCAAAGGTAGATCCTGAACCAGACATTTCATTCCCCAAAACACCCCAACCCTTGCTACTAAAGAACCGGATTTAATATATTGTCTGATTTAGATTTATTTTTCCTCCTCTTCTCTTTTTTTTTTTTTTTATTCCCAAACCTCGCAGCTGCTCACCTCACCAGCTGTGACTCATGGCTGTATTCAAAAGCCCTTGACTGAGATATAATAAAACCATGAGCGGTCGGCACGGCGGAATATTAGCTTTAGGGTCCTAATTTCGACTGTCAGATCCACTGAGGTCAGATATCACGGAGTCATGGGTCGGTTAACTGCTCTCGGAGCTCTTTCAAGTGACGCGGGCTGTAATTTCCTCCGAGCGTAATGTTACAGAAACTTGAAAAGAAGATGGAGGCAATAAATTGTCAGTAATAAGCCACCGTGCCAGGTTCGCAATCAATGACCTATAGCAAGCGGTGGCACAGCTGCCAACTCTCACACATCGAAGGCAATTGCTTCTAATCACTTTCTCTCACATCACAGCGCTTGTTTATTGCACGGGGGCAATGATGAAATGAAAATTAACTAATCAGAGAAATTCATTCATTTTCTCATTGTTTTTCATTGATAAATGTTCATTTCATTTAACCAACACATGTCAGGCAGAGGGCAGAATTAGCTTTGGCCTTGTGGAGAGAGAGGAGAGGCTTTTATTATTTATTACGCATTAAAAACCATCCAAAATTCACTAATCCTGCCCTTTGGCATGTGCTGCTTTTGTCCTGCTATCCCAGATTTCAATATATATTACATGTCCATCATGCTTCGGGGTTTAATACCAGAGAAAACAAGAGTGCCACAGATCAGTTATCTAAAAATGTGGACAATTGATTTTGTTTTTGTGCCTAAATTGGATTGACACTTTGGGAGCACATTCTTGCTCTTGAGAGGGAGAAGATGATTGATTTTAGTGACCCGACAACTTCTTTTTTTTGACACAGCCCTCCAACACACGCAATACCCTATCAGACTGTCTAAAAATCTGTAAAAGTAGCTTCTGCACTGGAATTAAATTCCATTTGCACATTCACATTCCCCACAGGGCCAGATGTATCGATTAACTTTGACCTTTTGCTTTCCAAAAATGATCAGACCAAACTTTCAATTTTCTCTCTTCTGACCCCAAAGATTTCCTGACAAGAAACACCCGGGATAATATCACGACCACCTTTCCATTTCCAGCTGCACTTTAAAAATCCTACAAGTATGAATTGCGGCAAGATGCAATTAGAAATGCACATTTCCAGTAAAACCGAGCAAGTCATCATTATTCGATTATTCTCAAGCTAGCGACTATGTTTGAAAAATAAGACTACAATGTTAGATTACTTCTTCTGGAGTCGTACAACCTTTGGGAATGTTATAGTTTCTGAAGGCTATTTGAACGCGGATGGATTTATTGGCAGTAAATCCAGATCGTCAGGCGAAACCAGCCAGTGGGAGTCAGTCACCGAATTTGTGATTCCTTCAGGTCTTTTTATTTCCATCACTTAAATGAAGAAAAGAGCGATCACAGAAAGTGAGTCCTTCGGAGAAGTTTCGTCATATTTTCTTGCTAAACCTCTGTGTCTTTGTATAATCATCCCCTATTCACCTTCACATTAAACTGCAATCAAGCAGCGAGTGTGACTGCTGCGAAAGGTTGTGCATTAGCAATCTGCGCTGCATTCAGACACGCCGACCTGTTAAATACAGGTGTAGCTGATGGCATTAATCACGTCAACATGCTATTTAAGTGTGCCGCTGCCTTCATTAATGTTATTAGTCCCAATAAACCCGCGGAGACAGTCACAGACCGGTGCTTAACGTTCAAGGTCCTTTACACATCATGCGCCCTGGCCTGCACTGCGGGATTGTCTTCACAAAATATGAAATTAAGATTTAAACAAAATAATATCCCATTTTTAAAGGGAATATATATTAAAAAAAAAGCAGCATTTAACCTGAAATGCAACAGCTTTCTGCCTTAAAGTATCCGAAAAGAAAATAATCCTCCATTGCCTTGTATAAAAGCCTTCCATCACTGGATCTCAAGGTTCTCCAGTCTGTTCTGTCCTGGACAAAGTCAGTTTGTTTTCTTTCATAGCGGCACTGAAAGGTTCATCATCACAAATGACTCAAAAATATTTGAGCTGTTCGAGAAGCTCTCAATTCAAAATCACTGCACAAATTTCTAGCGATGGAAGATACAACCTTCAATACAGATACAGAAGCGTCCTTGTTTTTACTGTTAAATAAAAAAATACAAAATTCTTGTGAAAAGTTAATGTGGTTTTAAAACCTTTTTTTTCTAGCAAAACATGGACTTTCCAATTGAAAAGCTTAGAAATATATTTACTGACAACCAGAAAGTCTGATCTGTCATCTCAGAGCTGGACTGCAGTCATCAAACAGAACTTGTAACGTCACATTTACTCCACGGATATCCAGGTTTTTAAAATACTTTGCACCAGTTAAAGGTGACTAAATATGACAGAACATTAACACATGAATTAATTAACCACATCTACAGCTGAGCTTGCTTTCGCAGGAGATGTGGAAAAGTCATTCAACACTTTGTTCTTAAAACCTTCAGAAGGAAATTAATTTGGGCGTTCGCTGGGTTTTTGTTGTTGTTGTTAGCGTGGGCGTTTGCTACAGAATGCACTAATTAACCTTTTTGAGCTTTCAGTGCGAGTGTGTGAAAGTGGTCTTTTCAACGCGCTTGAAACAAACAAATAAAATAAAATAACCATACTTTTGATTGGGGCCGAAGCAGAGGCAGAAAACACAGAAAAAGACAGATATGAATGAAGTTATCGGGGATTTTGGCGTCTCGTGTCAGCAAGCTGTCTCAGACAATAACCACAGCTGAAGGTCTGTGACAAGCAGGTATAAAAATACTAAACACTGACGCTGCCTCGCTCTGAGCTAAGATACTTGTTTTCTCCCTTTCTTGTTTCAATCTCTTGTCTTTTTCAGTATTTGGCTGAGTCAGACCTCCCACATAAAAGTGGCTTATTGTCAGAGTAGGAGGAGAGTTATAGGGTGGATAAGAGGGAGGTAGAAGAAAGATATAAATAGTGAAAGGATTTAGTCAGTATCAGCTCTCTAAAAGCGGCTTGTCTCCCTCTACCCCCTTGTTGAAATCACGTCTTTCAGAATGACCGTTTTCTCACTATTCTCTTTTCCAATCCATGAAAAACCAAAAACAAAAAAAAAAAAAAAAAAAAAACACAAAAAATTCTCTTCTGGAGATGCCACACCAGAGACGAATGGGCACATCAACAGATTAGTAGCGTCTCTGTACCTGCTCAGCGTCTGCCTAATTTAAAATCTTTCTCTTCCTTCACAACAGCAGGAAGAAGGAAAAAAAAACAAACAATGCAAATATAATCAGAGTGTTGCTATTTTGGTGCAGCAAGATCTGACTCATAGGTAACAGATTCTATCCTGGAGGGTATTTGATATATTTCATTTTGAGCAACGGTTCATAACAAATTTGATAGGCATAGCTCTTCGCTGCTGGAAATAGAGTGCATAATCCTATAAACAGGACGCAGAGACAGAATTTGGGTTTTAACAGCCCGCCATGTCCTTTTCCAAGGTGCTTTTCTGGTCCGAACGTGGAGAGCTAAGGGAAGGCACGGTGGCGTTGTGGTTCTCACATTCAAAGGGAGATAGTTCCTGGTTTCAATCCGAGTCTTTCTGTGTGGAGTTTGCATGATCTCCCTAAACATACATGAGTTTTCTTGTCTACATTTTTCTCCCTCCGCAGTCAAACATCATGTTTTTGAGGTTGACTGGTGACTCTAAAGCAGGAGGAGATGGATTCATGTAGAACTCCCTACTGTGAATCAAAGGTACACGTTTCAACCCTTGTTGTTATTTTAGTTATGTTTATAGAAATCAGCATGAGCTGTTTGCACGACTGTGAAATGAATTGCATCTGTCACTGAAAATCTTTGTGTCTGTGTGTGATCCATCCAGCTGAATAGACGGATTCTGCCCGTTTTGGAAAGTTTGATGGGCGGAAATTTGTCGTTGTTTTCTTGTAATCAGTGAAACAGACTCAGCAACAAATACACAAGAACAGAGACATCACAGACCAGGGGAAACATCCCGAGGAGATGCAAATGAAAGCAAAACTGTTTAAATGAGATAGAAATTACAGGAGACATGAAAAATCATGAAAACCGAGGTTTTCCTGAATGTCACCTTGAAATCAGAAAACATGAACCCGATGAGATAAGACACAAACATGAGAACAGAGATGTGTGTGACTTCTAATGACGTGACGCAAAAAAAAAAAAAAGAACATGATGAGATATTAACCTTCTGACTACATAAACGCTGAAGAAACCATTTATCAAGAAAACACAGAAAACAAAACAACACAGGACAGTACATCTGAACATGGAATAATTAGCATTAATATTATCTCTCTCTCTATTCTCTCAGTTGTACAAATGATCCATGTCTATTAGATATAGAACCTTTGCTTCTTTTTCCTTTGTTTCATTCACATTCCCGTGTATTTTGAGGAACATCTTTCTTTCATTCATATTTTTTTCAGTCAAGGACACTGCCCCCAAAACTACCCCAGCTGAACAGTTACTCATTATTATAGCAGTGGCAAAACTAAACTGACACCGGCAGTCAGGTGATGTAAATTATGGATGCGTATGACAATTTTGCCAAAAATGGATCCCCTGCAGCTTTGTTAGAAGTAGCGATTTGTCTTGCAGTAACTCCAATATGTCTAAAAAGAACCGCAGGAATATTATTCTTTCTTGGTGGGGCTCGGAATTTGCTCAAGGGCACTCGGAAAAGTCACCTGTGAGGCTGCTGGGTCACTCAGGCAAGGTGTTCTCGAACGTAACAATTTAAATGACCCATTTTAACTCCCTCAGACCAAACACAGCGACTGGATGTTTTGTTTGTGAGGCCTACCTTTTGAGATTATAACCTACTGAGCAACGTAGCCGTCGTTCACCTGTAATTTCCCGCTGGCAGATTTGAAAGCAGTGTGAAGGTTGTTTTCTACCGTCTCTGCTGAAATATCGGCTTCCTGACAGTCTCATTCAGATTCCTTTTCTCTTCCTGTACTACAAGCATTTGCATTTAGTATACAGTACATCACTGGTAGATCTCCAGTGGTGGCACAGGAGCACACGTTCCTAAGTTAGAATTCTGAGTTCTACTCAAGTTAAAGTAAAATATTCAGGTTCTCCAATGCCATTATGATGTCAAGTCCTCTGAAGCTAAAACAATCCTGTAGCTACTTTCTTTTTAAATGGACAGTCGCATTAAATTAAGAGTTTACAAAGGGATCGCCTTGTTGATGTGCTATAAATCCCATTTATTCACCCTTTAGCAAGTAACTCTAAAAAAAATGACAATTTTCTTGATATCATAAACTTGCTGCTCTATGAGAGCATACTAGACATTTAGGCAATACATGCCTCGCTTATTACCAGTTTCCATCAAAATGTGAAAAAGATCAAATGCTGTGACTGTCTGATGTTTTGCAAAGTTCACATTTCATGAAAATCAAGGAAGTAAATGTTCCACTCCTCCACAAAGTTCAAAATCGTGATACTGCCGTGTGTTTGTGACAGTGCATCACTGTGAAAATACGCAAGTAAGAGAACTCCACAAGTTGTAATATATATTTAACCTTTCCTTCCTATTAAAACCGACTTATATCCTATTTTTCAATAAAATGAATATAATCTGAATGATATGGCTGATTCACTTGCTAGCACAGCTGCAGTTCAATATTTACTGTAGTTCACTGTTGACTTAAGACATTGTTTCTTGGAATGATTGTTCACAGGAATGTGAATTTTCTTTCCTGGTTTCTCTTTTATTAAATTCGTATATTGCACTTTTTTGCAATAGCAAACTGGTTTGTTGCTTGGTGATGATTCATGCACAAGTCAAATAGAGCACATGGAAGTCACAGTCACTTTGTCTGTCAACAGATCAGGACAGAAAGCCTGATCTGCAAATTGTTTGAGAAAAACAACACAAAATATGACACATTTGCAGAATGAAATGTTGGATCTCACAATAGCAATGATTATTAAGTATGATGATATGAATATAAAAAAATATTCACCAGTATTTGAAATTCAATGACTTTCCGATTACTCCATGTGACCATTTTAGGCACAAATGATGAATAAATTCAAATTCTAACATCCAAAATCTAAAACTTCAAATAATTTTTCAGGCTGACACATCAACCACCCAAAAAGTTATGCTACATTTTTAATATGTGTATTCTAACAAACACTACTCAACTGCATTGTCTGGACTTCATTTGCTACTAACATAATGGTGTGATCTTTAAGATTAAAGGTGTCAGAAAAACAAGAAATTACTGAGTAGGGTGAAAATAGTGTCAGAGCTAAATAAATAAATAAATAAATAAATAAATAAAATATATACTTTATAGAATCAAACTAAATTATTTTACACATTGAAGAATTCAAAACTTCACCAAATTCGGGGTAATATTTTAACACCCAGGCAAGTAAAAAGTTTATGACAGACAGTTTTTTGAGACAATCTCACATCTATGTGATAACCATGGAAAAGTTTTTTTTGGGTGAATTTGCTTTGTTACCATAAATATTGGTTCTAGGGTGAAGGAGCTGCTTTTTAATGTGAGGCAGGGAAAAAAATAACTTTTTTTTTTTTTTTTTTTTTAAGATTCCAGTGCCAAATTTAAGCAAAACATGGCAACCATTCGTTACTCTGGCTGCATGCAATGGGGAGGGGATTCATCCATGCACCCCTCCATCCATCCATCTATACACCCATACATTAACCCATCCATCCATCTTTGCATCTATGCATTATTAATTCATCTATCCACACATGAATGGATTAATTAATAAATGCATCAATTCATCTCTGCACCCATGCATTAATCCAACAGTCCATACGCGCATGAATTAATCCATCCATCAATGCATCCATCCGTCCATCCATTCATTCATGCATCCATGCATTCATCCCTCCATCATCCACCCCTTCAGCAGTGGGGCTGGTGGAGGTCGAGGCGTCGGGGCAGCCAGTAAGCGGCGCTTCAGTCCCGGAGTGTCAGCAGCTCTCCTGGCTGAAAATGTCCAGAGAGGATCGAGTTACTCTACGCCCCATCTTTAAGCCCCGGCCAGAGCTCCGTTAGCCGCGGGACAACGCTCGGGAGACGGCTGGGATCCAGTCCGCCGGGGAGAGCGACGCGAAACCTCCACTCTCATGTGAGTAAAACATAAACCGGGCCGCTGCGTTCGCAGGAAACCGCGTTCAGACATTTAACTACAGAAACACCGCCGTTGTTTTTGCGCCTTTTGTTTGCTACATTGACGCTAATGAGAGGAAAGAAAAACACATTTCGCTCTCTGCCACCAAAACAAACGGGGAAAACGGTTCACGCAGAGTTTTAAAGTGTCTCTTTTCTGGTGAAAAGTGTTTCCTCTGTGCTGTAAATAGCTGCTGTGGGTGTTTTGTTTTGTTTTGTTTTTTTTCCACCGCCGATACGGTGGAAGTTGTGCAGTTTCTCGGAAGCCTGTTGCTTGTGTCGCCTCCATGGAGGTGATGTGGAGGAAGGAGGAGGAGGAGCCGAGAAAAGCGGATTGTCCCGACCGCTCTGGACACGATATTCAAAATACTAACAAACAAGTGGATTTACCCACAATGTGCGGAGCTTAGTCGTCGCCCAGCAGCGACATTAGGTTTTGTGTTGTGAAGTTTCACATAACGGAAAATCAACGAACATATTCTGTGCTGAAGTCCAGTTTCCTCTGTAAATCATTACAAGCTCACTCTGAATCAGGTCTAACTGTAAATATACCATCATCAACACATAGAAACAGATACTAATCAATCAATGTTATTAAATTAAGATCAAAGATATAATATAAATGTGGTAGGTTGCTTATTTGCTGTCCAAAATGTTCCTGGCAGTAAATCTGATCCTGGTGGAAAGCCGGGTTATCTCGCTTTTAAGATGCATTTGTGGGATGAGCATCAAAGGAATATGTGGGCTGCTTCCATGAAAAACTGGTTTAATCCTCCCTGCCAGTGACAAACAGATTTTCCGTGTTGCTGGCTCTGTATCGGTGGACGATTGAAGTCCGAAGAAGGCATTTTGGCATCGGAACAGTTAAAGGAGGATGCTCAGGTACAATAATCTGGCATTTCCTCACATTTCTCACCAGCAGCACACACATTGCTGCGGGATGGATCCGCTTCTGTCCAAAGTTACCCACAGTGGTAGCATTGGTGATTGGTACCAGAATACAAACTGATCATTTTAATTTTTAGCAGTGAAGTCAACACTGCTCTGCAGTAAAGATTTGACTATTTTTCATTGGCGCATCCCACAATGTCACACAATATTGCAATTACATAGCACTTATAAATGTGGCACTATTCAATAATGAGAGGAGTGGAAGCACGTGTGACGAACATAAACAAACTGAAGCTGCGGTGATCCTGCTGCCACATACCGAGGCTATTCTGAGAGTCCATGCAGGGCTTTTAATTATCTGACCAATCTCCTTTAATCGTGCGATGTCTCCCTGAGTCATGTCATGCTTGTAACAAAGCCACTCCTCCAGCCAAGTGTGACGTTCTGTTTTGGAGCTGACCGCAACACTTCACTTTGAGGGCTTTAGTCAGTTAGAAAAGGCGCATATTAGGTTTGAATACAGTGCTTTATATAAAGATCATGATATAAAGTCAATTTACAGTGACAGATCTGTCTTCAGAGTTATAGTAACATGATGGGAACGACTTTGTAAAATGGCAGCAAACGTTTAAAAAAAAAAAAATCACTGTACAGTCAAAGTTAATAAGCAGTATCCAGGCAATTCACATTTCCAGGTTTAAATCCATCAATACGAGCATTAATGAAATATAAGTGAATTACCGGGCTGCAGTGGATGTGCGCTCTATTGCTGGTGAAGAGACTCACTGGACTATGACAGCCCCTCAGCACAATGGCTGCTCTGTGATGATTACTATGAGGCATTCGTAATAACAGAACACTGGCCGGACAGGACAGAAATAAATCCATTTTCTCTTTCATGCTGACCTTTCGAAGTTAACATTTCTTTGAAACTCGGGCTTTCTGTTTTTTTTTTAAGGAGGCAGAGTCTTGACATTCAGCTGTTTGATTGTTTGACAAAGAGCTCACACCCCGTATCGCTCATGTTTCAGGCCTTGAAGGATCGGACTAAACCGCATTCACACGGAATTCTGAGAATGATAGAAACGATGGGTAAGTAACTGTTTGCTCTTGGTTATACATACATGTGATTGGAGTCAATGTGGTTGATAATAAAGTAGTTATTGATTTTAAATAGGTTTATCCTATTATGTTTATAAGTAGATTTGGCATCAGCTCTGAAGTGATGTGCGTAATTTGGCTCTTGCTGAGAGTTTCCTCCACCAGAGTCCCTGGATTCAGTTCAAGGGCTGTGGTGGCGTGCCCGTGTTGCCATATCTGACAATGTTGCCATAGATTTGATTGTTTGTTTGCCTCCACAAAGATTTATTTGTCCCAACTGTCGAGATGCAAGCCAATTTGGCGCCGCTGGCTTCTTCTCTGCAAAGCTACAATCTGTGGTCATTCTCAAGGCCGGGTTGATGAATGTGTACGACCGGCTGTGACGTGCAGGCTGGGTCATTACTCGCTCGCCTCTGCATCACGAGGAGTTGATTCAGCCCCTCTTCACATTTTGCATGCTCCTCATCGCTGACACTGTCATTCTCTAGGACACCTCATTACATGTCCTCAGCCGTAAGCGACGAGAACGATAAAGTTCATCCAACAAGCGGCAAACAGAAAGGAACCCGCAGAGGTTCGAGTGTTATTGGCGTGTTTGCAACCTTTGTTCAAACAACAAAGCTTCTCAGTGCAAAAAGTGCTTTGGAGCCCGTGCACGCCCTATTAGGTGTTAGTCACAGTTGGTGAGTTTTAGAAATTGCTTCATTTTTGCCCAGATGACGTCTGGCTGGTCCATCCTCGCTAACAAGCCACTCTGGAGTTACTCCATTGTGGGGCTTATGCAGGGTCCAGCAAGCAAGCCATTGAGGGCCTTGCTCTTTTATCTTTCCTCCTGATAACCGTTACACGCGCCTGTGCAAAACCAGCGCTGAACCCAAAGGCAACAAAAGGAGACTTTGCTGTTCTGGAAGCGAACCGTGCATGGAAAATTAAGTTTTTTTTTTTCCTTTCTTTGCAATACATATGGAAACATGCTTTGGATATTCTGAGGTCTGTTAAGCACAAGTCAGCCTTTGCTAAGCCTAAAGGTTTGATACGTTTCCTTCATGTTATTAGAGAATTAACAAAAACTTGCCATACAACCTCAGTATCTTTGTGCATTGATAGTTTTAAGTTTATATTTGAGAAAAAATAAGATTTGAATTTTGGACCATGTCGCCCAGCCTGAATACTGATAAAAGCTCTTTCCGCATCACCTCCCTCCACCTTTATCTCCGCCTGGCCTCCGTCTCCCTGCGTTCACCCCTTCACCCGCCCTGCGCTGGCGCCATCTCTAAAATATGCGACGGCTTGCAGATACCCAGCGTGCCTTGCAGGCGGTGGAGCGCCTCCAGGCCAAACTGAAGGAGAGAGGGGAGGTGCCCACCGAGGAGAAGCTCAGCCTGCTCAAATCCGTCCTCCAGAGCCCCCTCTTCCACCAGATCCTGGCCCTGCAGAAATCTGTCCAGCATCTCAAAGATCAGGTGAGATCAATGCTCATGTGAAACTTCCAAAAATGACATCTGTTCTCCAGTGATACAAATAAACACACAAATCAGCTGTTCAGTTGAAGTAGCGTGTGGAACGAGAAGTGCGTAGCGTTATTGTTATTGTCCCATCCCTGGCAGGACAGTCAGACTATAATGTAGCTGCGG